>NC_056733.1:1896634839-1896954839 GCF_019279795.1 Protopterus annectens | reverse complement strand
GGGGTATACTGTGGGTTGTATCGCAGTCCAATGTGTGATGGTGGGTTTGACAGAGTGTCATCATGGGTATCAGGGAGTATAATATCCACTGGGGGATGTGGGTGCTGTGTACACTGTCATTACACCAAGGTACACCTGGTATATGTCCCATGTACTACGTTATGGTTACCACTGTCACCATCAACCATACAGGTAACTGTTACCACAATCCAAGCCATTTATGCATGTGATGTGTGCAGCCTACCTGGAACACATTGGACAAACAGTCAGGTTAGTTAGCAGTGATAGGCCCTGGTATCTCGGGTGTGTATCTGGCTGTTATGTGTCTGTAAGTGTGTATATGATGGTATGTCACACTACGTATTGTCCAAATACACCCATGACATCCCCAGTAGCATACTGTACATGTCTGGGGATGTTCTGCATGTGACATGTAACCTGGGACACACCTCACCCTAAATGCTGTGTGGTGTGTGCAATGTAAGCCACACACTTCAGTATCACTACATAGCTAGGTAGGGGTCTACTCCCAGTGTTGCCAAGTAACAGTGTGCATGTATACATCATATTGCAGGGTATACATGCCTCAGTGGGCCACCCATCCATGCGGCACAGGCAATAACCGGTTAAGTAACCTGTGACATGTGTTCAACTGTATCCCATATATGTCAGAGCCATGGTGTCCCCACAGTGACATACCCCATTGTGGAATATGACTGTATACTACCCTGTGCTGACACATGTACACCTACAACACAAATGGATAGCATTAAAGAGACCACATCGAACCAGTGTTACTAACAGCTATGAGGCATCATTTCTGGATGGCTACACTACCTGCCATATATGCATTACACTGACTCCCTACAACATGTTACACTGCAGTACTGTGGTATACTGTTGTATAGTCACCATGTGCATCAGAACCATATCAGCCTGTTCCTGAATTGATGGTATAGATGACAGGGATGGGGCACAGGTATCATCATATGCACAGGGTGTGATGTTGGTTTGCCAGAGGCTGAGGGTGGGCCATACATTTGACACCATGTGTGTGGGTGAGGGGGGTACTGTGAAGAGCTGGGCAAGGTGATGTGGTGTGTGCAGGTATAGGGTTGCCCTAGGTGTGTTTGCATAGTGTGTGGGTATGCATACACACAGTTTTGTCATGTGGCTGCCCTACACAAGTGTTTATGGACAGCTGCAGACCATACCTGGCATGGTGTGCAGTTCACTGCCTCCAGCCATAGACAAGTGGACTGTGCCTGCCAGGGGGTCAGTGGGCACATCCAGGTACAGGCCTCAATGTGCTACTCTCACCTGCTAATGACAATTGGTTGCTGGTACCAGGTCCCTCCTGGGACTGTCCAGGACCACATGCACATGGCCTGCTGTGGTGTGGTGTGGACAGCACACACTTCACACTGCCAGGGCTGCTACTGCCACTATGGGAGCCCCTTGGTGTCCTAGCATGTCCATGTTGATTGCCAGCTGTTGGTTTTGCTGGCCCATGTCCACGCGGGCATTGCTGCATCCCAACCACACATTGAAGCATGGACACACCACGGCCGATGAAGCCCATCATCTCATCATGCCATCTATCCGTGTGCTCTGTATAAGCATGGCTGGCACCTGACAGTTCACGGAAGTTGTCGCTTACAGATGCGAAAGCAGCCCTCTGCAGCCTCAAGCCCTGTCTAGTGTAATGTTCCATACGTGTCTGTACTGCCATTACAGCCTGAAACATGTGCCTGCTGGTACCAACTATGTCGCCTATGCCAGCGGCATGATAACCAGCAGCTCTACCACGAATACCCTGGGACATCCACCTATGTGGTGCCCTGCCAGCCATCTGGCTATGCCTGCTGCAACCGGACACAGTAGGCATGGTTACCACATTTCCCTGTGCACTGCCACCAAACGCCAGCTGTTCCTTTGCTATAGCCACTGGTGATGGCATACGTGTAGGCACTGAAACTGTGTGCAGGGTTGGGGTGGCTAAAAGGGGGATGTCAAATGTTGGCTCAGTGTCGGCCCCTGACAACCCCACCTGTGCCTCTACAGTACTATCATCATCATCGGTGTCTGTATGGACACCAACATCAGATTGCATGCAGGAGGGACCCTGACCCACCTCGCCACCTGTAGGGGAAAGCAATAAATGTACTTTAAAACCTGTACAGCATAGCTTAACAGTGCACACACACACACACACACACACACACACACACACACACACACACACACACACACACACACACACGGACACACACACACCTCTGCAATACCTATCTGTCCATGGCTTTACAGACAGTCCCACGTATATGTCCATGTGTTACCCCATCCTGCATCACACTTGTTAACATACACACATTGATACCACTCATTAACATATCAATCCTCTAAATGCCTACACAAATGGCCACAACACAAGGCCTGTTGCTACTTTACCAGCCTGACCTGTGTGTAGTGGTTTTACATGGCCTCACCACTGTCATTTGGTATGCACCCTCTGTATGCCCAGAAATGATGTGCATGGCCCCTATATGTGTGGGCTACTATGTTGTATCCATAATATCTCGCACTGGTGTGTCGTGTATGTAATGCTCAGTACATGCAGATATGCTGCCCCTTCAGCCTATCATGTGACAACTGTAATATTGGATACACTCCCTGGTGTTGACTAGTACTTCCCCAATGCATGTGTAGAACTGCATACGTGGACTGTAGGTGACGTCTCTACTGACTGCGATATTAAGGGTGTACCTGGTGTCTACCTTCCCTCTGGATGTCAGTTCCATGCTACAGACCATATTATACTATTTGCTGTCCTGTGATTACACACATGACAGGTATTCCTGGTGTGTAATGTGGCAGTCCACGTCCATCTACTGCATGGTCCCACAGGTAGGTACAGCTGTATGAACACCCCACAATCACACATGGCCACCCACACAAACACACACATGCATGCACGCATCCTACATGCATCTACCTCCTTCCATGTCACCAGAGTGACCCTGCAGACTAACTAACCACCAGGATGCACACACACACACAAACACACACACACACACACACACACACACACACACATACAGGTGAGGTTGCACAATGATAGTACACACAGTCCTCCTATTACCCATCTGCCAACATGCAGAACATATGGTACAGAACAGCATGCAGTTCAGCTATAGACAATCCATGCAAGCAACTGTATACATGTGTGTGATGCATGTGCTGAGTCACTAGGTGATGCCTCTTCCCCTGGATGCCACTGCACCCATCACCCTGCCATGTACTGTGCAGCACAACTCACAGGTGTACAAACTATTGCGGAATGTGTAGTCCTGTGTCAGTTATGTCAGCTTTACATCTCACAGCCCCTATGTTTTTCAGCAACACATACCTGGGATGATATGTGGACAGTTGTTATTGGCGAATGCCTGATGCCTGATTTACAGCTGTCAACATCAACAGACCATGTATGATCACTCCATACTCTTACACTGACAACCATCAGAGCATAGCATGGCTATGGGGGGGTGTACACACCTTTATTGATTTGACACACACATCCTTGATCTGCTATGGGACCACATCACCGCATATCTTAGCAGTACACAAACCCAATATGCTTGGGGCATCTACATTTGCCAGTGTATGTTCAGTCTGCCCTACATATGTCCCCTATTCAGCATGATTGCAAAGTCTACTCATGTGCACATCCCATGGTGTTCACATATTGCCGTCATTATTGCTATATGGGTAGGGTTACTGTTACCACAGGCCCTGAACCTGACTGTGCAGATAGAGCCATTCCTAGCATCCTTAGGATCCCTGCTGCAGTGCACTGGCATGTCATGCTGAAACCTACCCCTCATTCAGCCTTTATGCAGATGCATGACAAGTAAGCCCTACATATCATGCAGGTGTATGACATACCCTTCCAATATTCCATCATGGTCACCCCTGTGAGATTGTGCATTTCACAGGAACAATACATGCACATGTACAGCATGCATTCAGGGTAGGTGTGTGAGATGTGTGCATGGAATATACCTTCACCATTACATGCCCGGTGTGTTGGCAAGCATCTACATAAAAAATACTCACCAGCTACAGGCTGCTGCCTTGGTAGTATCCTGGAGGGACCTACATAAGAGGGTGATAGATGCAAATTTCAGTGGCCACACCTGTGGCAGTACTACAGGGTGGGTGCAGTATTACAATACATCAAAGGTACATTCTCATGATACTACCACATCTGGACATCTGTTTATATTACAATGCAGCAACACAATATATCTATGACATGTCAGAGATGCATGATCTACCTGTACAAATACGGATGTATACACAGCAGTGGTCTACTGATGTGCCCTGTGTCATTAGCTGCATGGTCCTTGGCTGGTGTGTGGGTGACACCCACCTCCACGAAGGAGTCCAGCAGTTGACAGCTGTCTGGATGGGCAGGTGCCACGAGGCTGGCCAGGAGCTCCTCCACATGTGTCGGGGGGATGGATGGCATGCCCCCCCATGTGGTGAGGTGATCCCCCTAGACTGCAGCAGCACGCTGATGGGCATTGTGAAGCAGCTCAGTACAATGACGCCAGACCTGCTCATAACTGTGGTTGTGCAGTCCAACATCACTGACTCTGTGGACTAGGTCATTCCACAGGGTGGTCCACTCCTGCTGCTCATCTGCGGCCCTGCCAAACAGCACTGGATAGTGCTGGATCAAGTGTGATATCACCACATCATTCTCCACTTGGGAATAGGTGTGCAACCGTGCATGTGTCATCTTGGCTGAAAGACATGAAGATGGAAACAGGTCTGAGCAACTCATACAGCAAAGGTTACCACAGCTCATAATACTCATCTCTGTCACCCCCCCCCACCATATCAGCTTCAACAAATTGTACACACAACTCATTAGGTATGGCTAAAGCTTACCTACCAGTGGGACAGATATTGTACTGTACCACACTTTCTGCTATGTGACTGTAGCCATGTCCCCTGTGTGGACACTATCATTGCTGGCCAGTTAGAGAGTATTCACCTGCATGCCATTGCCAGGGTCACTATGGTTCCATATATGCCAGTGGCTGCTCTGGGATTGCTGCACATCTGACATTCTGTGTTACTGGGGATATCTATGCAATGTCCCCTGTGTGGACACTATCATTGCTGGCCTGTTAGAGAGTATTCACCTGCATGCCATTATCAGGGCCACTATGGTTCCATATATGCCAGTGGCTGCTCTGTGATTGCTGCACATCTGACATTCTGTGTTATTGGGGATATCTATGCATGCTGTTGGACATGCACCGGGATTGTGCAGACTATTACTACCAACATATGTTCTATAACAGTGACACAATAACATGTATATGTTCTATTGGTCAGAAGATCCACCTCTCTAAACCTATCTGCCCATGATACCTGGCCCCATCACATGTGTGTCCAAACCTAGGGCCTCCTCATGTACTGGTCTAGCAATACCATCAGGTGGAACCACCCAGGGGATGTTGTCCCCCCTCGGGGCACACACAGACATGTTCCTATCCCCTGAGGTCAGGTCTAGGTTCTGTTCCATACCGGGCTCCACAGACACATGTGGGATGTGCTACATCAGTCTGAGGCACCCAGTACACATTCACAGGGCCAACATGCTCCTCCTGCTCAGCCTCCAGACCAGGCACCTTCAGGACGTGGACTGCTGTTGTGAGTAGCAGCGTGTGGATTGCTTGTTCCCATTGTGCCCATATTGGGGCCCATGGGGCATCCACATCATAGACCACACACACCATCCAGGTTGTTACCCACCACATGTGTCACATACCAACCCTGTAGACTGTCCTGTATATCTACCAATCCTGACCACCTCCACAAGTGTACCTGCCATGCTTCACCATATTCCCATTGCATACTTCACAGACAGGGGCGATGTGGTCCCAACATGGGACTAACATGTGACATACCTGTCCATGTTGCACGCACTGCCATCTGTAGATATCTGTGTATATTGCTATGTGCGCTGGTGCCTCACACATAGCATGCATTACTGTGGTAGTAATATAGGGGACATGTCTTTACATACATATATGTTTGTATGTGTGTTTGTATATATGTAGACATGTGCATATAGGTATATATCTATATATATGTAGATATATGGGATGTATATATGTGCACATATATATGTCTACACATGGGTATCTGTATATTTGTGGACATACACGCTGATATACATATATATCTTTATATATTATATATGTGACATATGTACACATATGCATACCTATATGTGGGGTACTTTCAGACATCAGCTCCACAATCACACGACACCTTCCTGCACAGCTGCACTGTACTGCCTTGCTACAACACAGACAGGTGCCACATATGAGCAGAGCCTGACATTGGGGGCTATATGTAGGACCCAATTGCAGGTAACTCTATAACACACTTATGTTATTCGGGCATGCTACATTACAGATTAACCTGAGTACCCTGCCAGTGGTGGGCCATGAGTCCCATGTGTCCATCATAATGGCATTAATTCCACCACTAGCTATTGGCAACGTAATATACATACTTCCTATTACACAACACTCACTATGATTGCTTACATCTTGTCAGTCAGTGCTGACCTGCATAGTTGACGGCTATGGCCCACTACCGACAGGGAAAGACACTATTGTCCATAGCAGTTGTTCAATTGAACATCATCACAACAATACCTGATGGCACATATAAATCATTCCACATCATATATCCCATTATTATGGACCAGATACTCCATTCTATTACATGTATATATACTTCACATACCTGTTGTGGGAATGATGTCTTGATGAATGAATGCTGGCTAAATGTCTTTGCCTTAGGCTTTTTTTAAGTTTTTGTCTTTCTTTCTCTTTTTTCTTTCTCTCTCTCTCTCTCTCTCTCTCTCTCTCTCTCTCTCTCTCTCCAGTAAATGGATTGAGCTGCTTTGAATAGATTACAGCATGGATTTAGTAGGTGATGCACATGAGCAGTGATGGCCTTTGCACCAGTAGTTGTCCTCCACTTGCTAACTACATGCAGCTTGCTGTGTAGTACTTCCAATTACCACTGTCATGGCAACCACCTACTATAAATTCCTACATCATATGGGCGTGGTCCCTTTACCTTTCCTGTGTGATGGACATCCTTCCTGTGTGTGGGCATCAGTGTTACAGACAGCAGGTAGCAATACCTCTTACAGGAGAACCAGCACACTCAGGGCAGCTACATATTTGTAGGACGTTCCAGAACTACAGACAGAGTGAGTAGAGTTGTGTTATGCTTTGTATAGTACTGGTGTTACAGGGTTTGTATCTACATACTAGTTTACCTTGGAATGCAGTCTGTATGCATAGCTCTCAATTGTGGGCCTATACTCTTGGTGGCCAAAGGTGTGCCTATCATGTTTTGTCTGTCCACCACACAGGTCCTGTGTCAGATATTTCACTGGCAGTGTGTGTGTTGAATGCTATCAGTACATGGCTACATCCATTTATGTTTCTAACCTCAAATCCTTGACTAAGGGTATGTTGCAGACTATCCTGTAACATCAGCGACATGCTTAGTGTATGGCAATAATTTTAAACATATGGGCCTGTGTTCCAGTCTCTGTCCTCTACCTACATACCAAGCTTTGCACATATGACATGCTGTCAGGGGTTGTTCTGTAGTGGGCTGTGAGTATATCACACTGCCATTGCTGCCGTTAGTCCACTGCTGTTGTATCCCCCACACGTACAGTGGGGCTGGGGCCATATATGTGTGAGCTTCACCTACACAATACATGTGCCCTTATGCACTCCAGAGGCCAGTGTATGTAACAGTGGTATATGGCCCTGTATTATTGAGTCTGGGGGAGGGATGCACCATAAATATCCTAGGCTATTACAAACTGTGGGGGTATCATTGGTGAGCTGCCTTAAGGTATCTGGATGTAAAGTACCATACAATTCACCTATATTTACATTAGTTACATAACTTGGGTGAATGTAGGTCTACTGCCTCCTGCCATACAGACTGTTCTGTTTGTCAGTGTGCTTGTGGTGGCATCAGTTATGCCTTGTTATGTAACAGTTACATCCCATTAGGTCAACTGAAGTCTTTACCACCTAGTGATTGTGTACAGAGTGTAGATAGAGGTGCTGCTGAACTATATACCAGAATTACTTACTGTTGACTGCTTGATGTCCCGTGGCCCAGCCTGTCTTTACTATTGTACTATTTGAAGCGCTTGGCCTGGACAGCAACAGTTGTGAACTTTTCCAGACTACTGTATTAGTATAACTGTTTCACAGTTGCATTACTCTGTTTATATGGATGTCAGTGTCTGAACAGCTATATGACATGGCATATAATACTGTAATAGTACACAAATAAATGTTTTCCATTTATGCAAACCTGTGTGTAGTGTTATATCCTATGACCTCTCTGTGGGCATATGCTGCAGGCAATGATTGTCATTTGTATGGGTGGTTCATACAGTGTCCAGTTGTTAAGGTGTTAACTGTAGGCATAGTGGCTGTTCCATATTGTACGAACCGTCTACATATGTATCCTACTGTACATATCTCTGCATGTGTATGTGTAGTCACATGTATATCTATATTTTATATATATATATATATATATATATATATATATATATATATATATATATATATATATATATATATATATATGTGTGTGTGTGTGTGTGGATCTAGCACTGTTGATCGAAAGATCAAAAGTCCGAATCCATTCCCACTGAACACACTTTAACGAAAGCGCTTTCATCGAAAAAGCGCTTTCGTTAAAGTGTGTGAAACAAAAAAAAAAAACAAAAAAAACATTAAATTAACATTTTCTCAGGGGGGCAAGCCCCCCTGTGCCCCCCACCCCCTCTACTTTAATATTCTCCCTCTGAGATTGCACTACAGTGGGGAAAAGGGAACTATCCCTTATCTGCACCGTAGTACGATCGCCACAACAGGCATACTTACGCAAAAGTGCTTCTTCGGTGAAAAACACTTTCGCGTAAGTATGCCCAGCCGTAATGGATTTGGACTTTTGATCTTTCGATCAAAAGTCCTAAATCCATATATATATATATATATATATATATATATATCTGTATCTGCATATATGTGTCTGTGTATATGTATCCTGGGGATGTTGAAAGCTTCCACATTGTACATTTCCTATGGGAGCCAGACTGTACTGCATGATATGTTACCAATAGCAGCCTGACATCATACAGGTGGGATGTAGTACCGTTAACATCTTATGCCCATGTTGTGTCAGGTCCTGGTTATGGGATCTGCAACACTTGGCAGTATATTGCAGGGTGGACATTTTTGGTTATGGGGAGGTTATACCTATTCGTACAAAACGTATATTGTTTGAGGCCTCCCAACCCCATTAACGGTGCATGTGGATATATATGTTTTAGTTATTCTCCCACTGTTATCTACAAATGTATGTCCAAATATACCTATATAGATATATATAGCTGCTTGCATATATATAACTATGTCCGTATATACCTACATAGATATATATCTGCTTGCATATATGTAACTTGCTGTGTATATTTAGATGGGATTTGTACAGATCCCTGACTGCACTTTCCACTGAAAGATAAATCACAGAACATACTTAACCAAAAGTGCTGTTCACTGAAGCAGTACTTTCGGATAAGTATGCTTGTTGTGCCAGTCGTACTACAGTGCGGATAAGGGAAAATTCTCTTTTCCCCACTGTAGTGCGACTTCAGAGTGAGAGTATTAAAGGGAGGTGTGGGTTCGGCAATCTGCCCTGTACAGCAGTAGGTTTAATGTTTTTTTTTTTTTTTAAACATACTTTAATGAAAGCACATTTTCAGTGAAAGCGCTTTCGTTAAAATGTTTTCGGTAATTATGGATTTGGACTTTTGATCTTTCAATCAAAAGTCCTAGATACATTTCAACATATAGGTGTAGACATATATATCTATAGATGTAGGCATTTGCATGTATATATGTTCATATATATTTATATATGTGTGTGTGTATATATATATATATATATATATATATATATATATATATATATATACATATATCTGCTTAGGTATTAATATATTTACACACACACATACATCTAAATGGAATACATTCTGTGTACTGTTGAATGACTGGGCTGGATGATATGTTTTTGAAAACATCAGAGTTATCTATATCTGACATGGCTTAGCGGTAAATCACTTTGGCTATGGTGTGCAGGGTCCTGTGTTTGAGCCTTAGAGAGGCTGTTTATTTTGTTACTGGGCAGCACACAGGCCATTGGATACAAAGTAATTAAGCCACTTTAAAGCAGTTGTAAGCAGGTTTGCGTGGGTTTGCAGGGAGGTAAGCACTGCTAACTTCCTGTTTCATAGATTCATAGATTCATAGATTAGTACTAGGCTAACTGCCCTTGTGGACCATTTTCAGCTTACCCAATTACCCTATGTGAGAATCAAACCCTGCACCTTGTGTTTGTAAGGTAAACATCTTAACCATTATGCAAACTTCCCTCCTTTCTTATAGGTTCATAGGTTCATGAGTAGGTACTAGGCTATCGGCCCGAGGGCCTACGTAAGCCTAGCCAACAAGATTCCCTGCTTACGCCACCCAAGAAAGTTATTTTCCTGTGCCACTGTCAAGCATAGACACAGAAGTGATCCCTGGGGTGTATTTCCTATTTCCCATCCACTCATCAAGATTTTTCTTGAAGAGTGTTAATGAAGAACTTTCTTATACTCAGTTAGCTGCTAAATTGCTTAACCTATGTAGGCATCACTTACCCCCACGCAAACAGGCTTAAACCCTCTTACTGCTGCTTAAAAGTTCTTACTCCCACTTACCCCCACGCTAATTTCTTTAAAAGAAAAGAAAAAAGGATTGATAGGAAAGTGGTGAAAAAAGGGGCACAAAGAGGGAAAGACAGTAGGGAAAATAGCCAGAGGAGTGCAGGAAGGGTGTAGGGACAGTCCAAAGTTGCCCATTTCTTCTACAGCAACAGCTGTGCATATACACTGAATTTGGAGGTAGATCTGGACACTCAAACCCCTGGGAGGGGTGAGGACAACAATAATAAGTTGTGATACCAATTAGACTGGATTACATGTGTCCAGTGGACACATGCAAAATAGACAGCTATGTATGGGTCGAGATTTTTTGTGGGAACAGATTGCCCTTTTTTTTCAGGTGAGAGTGGGATGTTGGGGAGGGGTAGTAGGTATATTTGGGGGGTAGGTTGGGTAGGTTAACAGACAAGACAAAAAAGACACATATAGGGGCAGTATATGACACATGTGGGGGGTAAACACCTTGATTGGGAGAGGTGTTGGGAAATCGGAAGCCCATGAGCCCCCTAGTGGAAACAGTGGGACTGAGGTCCCCACCCATGGGCAGTCACCACTGCACCATCACATCCCCGAAGGTGGCTGTGCTGGGGGTTGAGTTACAGAGCCAGGCTGACTCTCTTATCATAACATGTAGCCCTTGAGCTGGCGTAGAAGATCACCAAACTGCTGGTTGATCTCTCTATGCACCACGACCCCAACCTGGTGACGAGTGACAGGTGCCTGTCCGTGCCCACTCCCAGGGGGGTGAGCCCCATCCCCTGAGGCAGTTCCACCCGAATGTGGTGAGAGACCAATGGACAGAGAGGTCCCAGGTTGGGCCCCAGACATGCTGGTGCCCAGTGCCATGGCTAGCTGAGGTGGGACAAGTGGGTCCACTGGCACCAGCCTTCCCAAGCATGCCATAGTGTTTAGATTTCATCATCATATGTGGGTTAGTAATAGTCAACACATTCCAGAGTTAGGTATAACAGCATGCATAGATATTCCCATTAACCCAGACACCAGATACGGAACAGTTGCATAGCAAACAGAGCACATGCATATATGGCACCACAGTGGTAATAAGAACAGCATGCAGGTACATTGATGGCACCATGCCACCAATGTTGGAATAATTCAATATAGCACATGCATGGGAACCATTAATAAATTTATCAAACAATTGGACAGTATCAGAACATAGGTGACATTACATACCAGTTAGGGTGGGTATGTTGATTATTGTTGGAGATATGGTGGGGGGTGGGCTTGAAAGATGTCACTTAACAACTAGTATATTCCTGCAGTCCATATTATTTTCCTAGTCAGTGCTGTTATCTGTACCTTACAAGTCTTACTACACTTCGCTATAGCCTTAGTTTGGACAGTGATATGGCTGTCATCATCATTACACATGATCTGGTTTTACCTACAGTATACACCTCTTACCTGGTATACCTATGGAGGGAATGTTTGTTAACACTAACTGTTTCTGCACATACTCTTAGATTCCAGGTTGATGTTGTGCACATAGCTATCCAACTCTTTCTGCACAGACTCTGGTCATGTATTGACCACATGCTGGTGTACTGGGACATATATAGAATATTGCCCTCTTCCACCTTTAGTGACCTGACACACACACATATGCATGCTTTCCTACACAGTTATATTATATAGAACAGTGTGGGTGACAGTGATCAGTGATACTTTATTATTCAGTGAAACTGCAACACTCACAATTCTATACAATACCAGAGTGAACAGTACCAGTACAGATTATAATGGTCTTTATTTCTCAGCACAGTGTTCGTACCCGACGTACCTGTGGGAGCAATGTTTGTTAGCACAACCTGACTGTTGCCACACAAACTTCCAGATTACACATTAGTATTATGCACATACATCTCACTTTGTTACTGTACACACTCTAGTCACAGCTTGACAACATGGGAGTATAGATAGGACATACTTAAAATATTACTCTCCTAACAGTTTTGGTGGTTGCTACAGTGACAGGTTTGTTCTCATAGGTGTTTGACAATCACTTGTATTCCCTGTTTTCTGGCTAAACATCTGGGATCATCCCACAGACTTACCAGGGGGACAGGCAGCAGATATGGGCCCATACACTGGACATTCTGGCCTCATCTGTACAGTTGTGGGGTATGATTCTGTATGCATCCTACATTGACTCCCAGTATTCAGACCATGGCTGTGTCTGCTACAACTTAAATACTGTCCATCACAGTTGTGTCTGCTATATAGATATTGCTGTATATCTTCTATCTGCTTTCTGTCTTATTAAGCCCCTATGCTTTTGCATTCTGACCTTGTATTACAACACTCTTATACAGATTTCATAGACAGTTATATGTTGTAGGACAGTGTGGGCGACAGTGATGTGTAATGCCTCATTATTCAGAGCAACTGCATCAGTCGCACTGCCATACAATACCAATGTAAACAGCACCAGTACTGGTTATCATTCTTGAATTTCTGGGCACAGTGTTGGTATCTGACAGACCTGTGGGAGAAATGTTTATTAGCACTACCTAAATGTTCCCACACACAGTACCAGATTCCACATTACTATTATGCAGATACATCTCACCCTGTTAATGTTTTTAATACTCTGACCACAGCTTGACAAGTTGGGGTGTAAATGGGACATACGTGGCTTCTTAGTCTCATAAGGTATTGTGGAGTTGCTAATGTGCCAGCTATGTTCTCATAGATGTATGTCAATCAGTTGTATTTCCTGTTTGCTGCCTATACGTCTGGGATCATCCCACTGATTTCCCAGGGTGACAAGTTGATAGGCAACAGATATCAGCCACTTTACTGGACATTCTGGACATTTCTGTACAGTTGTGGGGTATGATTCTGTATGCAGAGTACTACCACTGGCAGGATTCGAACCATGACTGTGTGTGCTAAATTAACAGTTCACATCTCAGTTGCATGTGCTATTTCAGTTTTGGTGTCTGCAAGTTCCCTGTTTTCTGTCTATGTGTGTCTCTCAGTTGTACTAAATGGCCTCTGGGGATTACACCTGTCATATACAGGCATTCCTACACATTCAATTTATGGTGCACTGTGTGGGTAACCGTGCTTAATACTACAGTACTATTACATGATTGCTAATCTACATTACCATATGATACCAGAGTATACACATGCAGTCCAGCAGTTAGACCTTTATTGTCAGACAATTACACTTTTATTGTCATACAAATGATATGAGACTCTTCCTGCCATAATCTCTAATGTATGCAGTATTTGCTTGAACTATACAGGTTTTATACAGGCAATTAATGTACTACTACTTTTAGTTTTATTTCCTATGACAGTAATTGCATGAGTATTACTGACCTGCTTCACATCGCAACCTCGCCAGGTGACTGATGTGGGCCTCCTGGTTCATGGCTCACTCCATTGCAGCTGTGGGGGACATAAGAAGAATATTTAGCCATACCTATCCATGATAGAGCTGAGCTGGCAATTATTACACATGTAGTGGGATGATACTTACACATGACTGGAACATCCCCTGCCACTTTAGCATCTTGGAGCCACTCCTCCAAGCAGTCCCCCTTACACCTCTTCAGGTCTGCATAGTGATGCCTGACTTGCTCACCAGTTCGGGGTACACCAGTGGCACTGGTGAGGACGCGGGTGAGATGGTCCTAGGCCTCTGCCTTATATTGGGAGCCCTGGTACTGGCCCTGCAGCAGTCTCTGATCATGGTCTTTGACAAGGAGTCCTGCCATGACCTTGGACTCCTGGATGCACCAGCGCTGCACCTGGAAGCACACACCTTCTCCCCTTACTGCCATTGTGCCTGCAAGTGGAAGCTACAACCAGTTATGAAATGTATTCCCACCTCTTGGGTTTAAGTAGGGCCGATTTCCCCCACTTTTCCGTGATTGGGCAGTTTTGAAAAGGCTAAGCTATGGGCAAACCTGCTTACCTAGGGTTGGTATTATTTAAAGGGATATAACACTGAGCACATTGAGTTAGCTGGCCTCCACATTGCTTACACCTCCTAAGTTGGCCTGTGCAGTACTTAGCGTTTCTTACATTAGACTTTGCATTATCATTCTGTTTTGGCATTGAGTTATTATTCATTACACCTTATATGTATGCCTGGTATCCATGATTCATATGTACATACACTGTATGGGGTCCTTGTGCTTTATTGGAGACTTTGACACTATTACAATTACACCTGACTTCTGGCCTTACTGCTGTACTCCGACTCACATATTTATGTTATGTAGTGGGTTAAGACACAAATGTCTGTATACTGATTCTTTTCACAGGTTCAGTTTGGTATTACTATGGTGAAGACTTGTTTGCTGATAACTCATTCTTTTGTAGTTCTGTGATGGCTTGGTGGTTAACTACTGTGACTATGGTGTATAGGGTCCTGGGTTTCAGACCTGCATGGCTGTTTATTTTGTTGATGGCCAGAACAAGGGCCACTGGGTACAGAGTGATTAATGCACTTTTGAGCATTTGTAAGCATGTTTGCGTGGGTTTGCGTGACGGTAAGCACTGCTAACCTGCAGTTACATCTGCTTACAGAGAGTTAGCTTCAGAATTGCTTAATGAGTGTAGGCATTGTTTACCACTGCACAAACGGGGATAAACTCGCTTACTAGTGCTTAAATATGCTTACTACTGCTTATTGGTGCTTAAACCTGCTTACTAGTGCTTTATTCATTATGACACTGACACAACACCTCACATGTGCATTTACTGCAGTACTCCAGTTCATAAAAATATGTTATTTAGTGGGTTTTGCAACATAAATATTGATCATAATGTGCTTTGCCATGGAAAATGTAATGTGTTACAGTGGGACTCGAACTGGGAATCCCTGCTTGTAAGGCAAATGCTCTGCCCACTACACTATTGCTATGCTGCTTCATATGCATATATCTTCCTTGTTATCCTCTTCAGCCATTTAAGCTGCATTAACTCTAGCTAAGCGATGGGCATACCCACGTATCTATGGTTAGCCTTAATGGGATTTTTATTAAAAAAAATAAAGGGTTTGTTCATTTCATTTATGTATACTGTTGCTGTTGTACACAATGGGGACTGTTGGTGGGGATATGCGGACACCTATGAGCGGTCTCACTCATTTCTGACCCCTTTCTGCAATTCTTCATTGTGGGGGCATGTATATTCTGAGAGCTCTGCTTTCCGACACGCCCCCTGCACTCTTATATGCTCTGTGTATGACTAGGAGCTCAGGCAGAGCACCTCATTACTATGCATGATGTGCTGCCGTCCTGCTCCTAAATGGCCACCTCCGTGCAGGACTACGCTAGTCCTGCACAGAGGAATAGTAAATCCGGGGGACTGTATTTGCCTACAAAGAGATCACTGCTATGTGCTGGTCACCTGTATGAATATTTTAGTACATAAACACCCTACCAACACACTCACATATTTAAACCATTATACATTCTAGTTTCTGTAATTGTATACATCATGTTTTGTTCTTTTTTTTGCCAGTTCTTACTGATCACCAGTTCTCATTCCAGCCACCAACATGGCCAATTCATTTCCCTATCACCAGTGGTGAGTGTCAGACTGACTGGGAGTAGGACAAACACATTTCTAGCTATTAAGTGCTTTATTATGTGACTCCAACCCACTTACATGCTAGCATCTGCACTATGTGTGAGGACATGCTATGGGACATTATGAGGCAAACGTCTGTACCTCCATGCTGATATGCCAATCCAATGTGCACCCTCAAGGGGCAAGCTATGGGACAGTATTTATTTATTTTACATTTGTTAACCGGGGGTGTCTGACTGAGTTGAAAAGGCCCTTTTTCAGCAGAGGCCCAGGGAGAAAAGCTCCACAAAGAAAAATTACAGATGCATTTAGTTAGACATGATCAGTATACACACAAGTTACAAAAGACATGTTTTTACAGTGGTATGCAGCACATCAACAGTTACAGTGGAGAGAACAAACAAAAAAATATTAATTTAAAAATAAAGGTAATTAATAGATTTGTGGTGTACAGCTTAAATTTGGAACATAGGTAGAATACATACATAGTACGCAGGTACAGTACATACATTGTAGATTAGCCAGTGTTTGTAAGATTGAAAACTATTATCAAGTACTCTAGATTTTGTATGTATACCTTATCCACTTTCACTTGCCTGGGGAGCTAAGACCATGTACCTTCTACACACTTTCAACTCTTCTGTCTGGAGTCTCACTTTCATACCAGCCCTGAGCAAACTTAACTGCTTTGGTAATACGACCAGTAGTGTTTCATCGAGCTCAACCTGCCCCTCTTCCTCACCCTAAGAGACCTGGAGGGGACACAGCCCCTTCATTCTATTTTCTTCCAGGGTGGCCTAATGGTTAAGGTGTTTACCATACAAACACAAGGTGCAGGGTTTGAGTCTCACAAGGGATAATTGGTTAGGCTTAAAATGACTCGCAAGGGCAGTTAGCCTAGTACTAATCTATGAACTATGAACTTATGTATTAAAGGTTGCAGCACTTTACAACCATATGATTACATTCAGGTAGATATACCAAAAAAAACAATGATAGATGCATTCCTTGTGAAATGAGGGTTAGGTTCCATTCACAATTCAGGAGTAATAAGTCCATTTCTTTAGTAATGCGAATAGCGCGCTGTGCTAATGCGTCCGTCTCTAGTGTCATAACATAGTTAGGGAGGGGTTTGAATCCAGCAGGTGGCAAGTGTGTGTGAAGGGGGGGTAAGTGTGTGTGTAAGTTGTATGAAAGAAATATCCCTTTTGGCAACTGGGAAAACACACCACAGGATGATCATTCCACTTTCTAAACTCTGATGATGTCAGCACCCTATAAGTATATCAGGGGAAAGGAAATCTCCCAGTAATGCGAATAGCGTGCTGTGCTAAGGCGTCCGTCTCTAGTGTGCCTCACAGAAATGGATAACTGGTGCCAGAGCCATGGCCTAAAGTTAAATGCCAAGAAATGCATAGTCATACCCTTCGGGAAAAACAAGGTTACCCCTAGCTACCATATAGGTGGCAATCCACTGAGCACAGAAGAAGTCATCAGGGATCTGGGGACCCAGGTTGACAGTAGCCTTTCGTTTGACACTCATGTTGCTAAAGTAGTTAGGAAAACCTTCTACATTGCCCACCTGATCATGAAGGGATTCACATCTAGATCAAGGGAGGTCATCGTCCCCCTGTACTCATCACTCATTAGACCTAAGATTGAGTACAATGCCCCATTCAGAATGTATCTGACCCGACACCTGCAGCAGCTGGAAAGGCCCCAAAAGTTCCTCACCAAAAGGATAACGGGTCTCAAAAATATGTCTTATGCTGCCCGACTGAAAGAACTCCAGCTCTATTCAGTCTCATACCGCTTGCTCAGAGGTGACCTGTGCCTGACATATAAGGCCATGTCAAACCCTGATTTGATGAATATGCTTCACCTCAAAAAATCTAGATCCCTCAGAACCACAAGGGCGGGAGACTTAAACCTTGACACGGTTATTAATAGAACGTGCTGGAGGGACAGATTCATCACCCAGAGACTCCCAATGCTGTGGAACAAAATCCCGGTACATGTGAGGCAGAGCACCTCGCTGGCTTTGTTCAAGAGGAATCTTGACCAATGGATGGGGGATCGCAGATATACCCCAGGGATTACTTCAGTGTCACTGCTTGACAGAGGCACAACAAAACAATAGGCATAGTTTTATTCAAACTAAAGGGGTGGTGAAAGCCAAATAACTATGGGCTAGGCTTATAAATGCCCTTGGGCAGATAGCCTAGTATGAACCTATGAACCTATGAACCTATGAACCTATGTCAGCTCCTTCAATGCCATGGCTGGTAACTGATATCTAGTCACCTGGGTCGTAGTCAGGGCTTCACCCCTTTACACCACAGAGTTACCAGTATGCATTCTAGTTTTGACCAAAACTTTCCACAACTAACATCTTTTACCAGCTCAGCACTTCTTCAGTGCCTATATGACTAGAACTATGTTATAATAAAAATGCATTGGATTTTAACAAGTATTTCACAGAGCAGGCTATGGTTAGCTTGAAGTATTAATTTTGTGTTTCTAACAATACTGTACACATACCTGCTGCTGCCCATATTTTTCCTCTGCTTTGCTTTGATGCCATATATGCTTTTCATCCTACAGAATTTAAAACAGTTTTGTTACATATATCTAAAGAAACAAACTGTTTTACCAGTTTTATTTTTGCCCTAAATGCTACTTAAATGTAGTTTTGATAGCATTCTATATGATACTGTATTTGATCTCTGCAGACTAAACCAGTATGCTCTTTGACACTTTATGGCATGTGTTTACCTTTTTTTTTCAGCAAGGTATCTTCCTCTTATATTTATTTTTGACATTAATATCATGCATATTTTGAACTTGATTCTATTAACTTCTGTAAATGTGTATGTGGACCTTTTCTCCATGACACTGCTCTGTAAATGCACTGTGATTACTGAGCTGTTCTAGAAAACAAACATTAAACTAATATGTAATATATATATATATATATATATATATATATATATATATATATATATATATATTCCTACAACCTAATCTAATCTGATATAAAATAATAAAAATGAATTGCAATCATTTCCATACTGCAGTATCTTGTGCCAGGAACAGGCACATTCATTATCATCCAGCAAATGAGTGTCATTTTCAAAATGGCACTTGAGTAAATCTATATTACGGTTTGCATGCATACAAATACAGAAACAGACATCAGAAAATGTTAATGCCAGAGTGATCAATGTACCTTTGCAGCCAAGACATTGATGCATCTCTTCAGTGTATTACTTGTTAGCAGCTTTAGGAAATACCCCTGTGAAAAGTTGTGTAGAAAACTGGTCAAAATAAGTGCAAATGACACTCACAGGAATCCTAATCTAATTTAACATTCAGACATACCTGTCACTCCTTATGCATGATAAAATACAGCTCATGTCTATCATAATTTTGCAGATGAGAATGAAAAATTCATTTTGAATCAAGATTTTGTAAGGATCTGCTTCATCATCTACTTAGGGCTTTTCTCCTAATTATACATATACATGAGACTTTCCTTTCAGATTTGGCTACAGTAGAGGGGCTTATCAGACAGCCCATTTCAACATGTTTCTCTGTAGTATTCCAGTCTTAAAGAAGGCTATGAAACTGTCCATTACAATATACGGTAACATTTTAAAGCATAACAACATAGATGTGAAAAACTCTGTGCTAAGAAGCCTGTAGCTGCTTTTGGATCTTTGGATGTTAAGTATAGCCATGTACCACAGAGAATATTCATGTCACATACTGGGCAAAGACTGACACGTGCGTACTCTGTGCAACATCTACGATTACTGTTTTCTCAGCTCTCTAGCAATGTACATAAATATATGCTCTATCAAATGCATAACCATTCTTCATTAATAATCTGTATATTATACATAACGAAAGCTAAATCCACTGATTGTGTAATAATGTGTATATTTAGTTATAGATTATAACAGCATGTATCTCTAAGGTGTCTTGATAAAGTAATTTTCTGTGTAAAAACATTAACCATAGACATAGAATGAATTATACATACGAATATTTTAAGCCAACTTTGCCTAGATACCAAATATATAATCATCTCAGTTAATTGGTCTATATTTTTAAGAAAAATGAAATGCATCTTCTAGTAGCAGTGACCAATTACAGCGGCAGTATTAATTAATTCTGATAAGTGGAAGACTGTAGCAGTTCTGTATCAATCTGGACAACAGTTTTATTCCAATTCACTAATGGAAACCAATATAACATTGATGATCAATGACGTACAGCTGTTCATTGGGAAAAAATTCAGCAGACTTTATTGCTCTTAATATCGCTGGAGAAAATAGTTATCCAAATTAGACAGAAAACCATTATCACTCCACTTAGTGATCTGGGGTGTTGTGCTTGATGTTGGTAGATGCAGAAGCCACCACAATAACTACATACAGTGTTTCAAGGACATTAGTACTATATACGTAAAACAAAGTAGAGTTGTGTAAGTAAACTTATCATAACTGTAGATGCCTGAATGATTACTGCTGCAGTAGCCAAAGCTATATGGGTTATATCTGGCCGCCTTCCAAAGCTTCAGGGCACATTCCTCACCCCCAAACCATTAGTCAGCTTAAGCTGAGCTGACTAAAAATGCAGGCTTGGGTGCCAAGCCCTTCAGAGCTTTCATGCTAAATGAGAGAGAGGGAGGCTGAACCTTGAGACATTATTAAGAACAAAAATAAATGTCCACACCCTGACATAAAAAACATACAAAAAACAAGGGTGGTGTAAGGAGGGCTCATTTGAACATCTACTGTTATGGTAAGTTGATTACACAACTGTACTATGTTCCTCATATTGATCACTGCTGCAGTAGTCTAAATTGTATGGGTAAATTCTCATTACATATTATGTAAACCCTAAATTATTAAACATATTGTTTTAGATTACCAATATTGTGCCCATTGTTAAAGGCATTCATTTAGACAGCTGCAGACATAATATGACCTAAAAAATTGTTCCCCACAAAATATGTACTCAGTAGGGTACAAGGAGTATGCCTGGCTACACGTTTGTAAGAAACTGCAGATAAACCATTCCTCCTACTGTCACAATTTGTCACAAGTTAACATATGAGCCTGACAAGTCAAAATTCTAACAATAAAAATTACAGAAGCATGCATTTTCCCCAAACTTATCAATTGTTTTACTATCCTTGTCAGAAGAGTAAGGATTAGAGTTAACAACATGGTAGTCAGCAGCTGGATTCACTAAAACTATAGTTGCTGGGTCAGATCTGGGGTGAGTATCTAGAAAATTTAAAGACTCAGGAAATTTGTACATTACGTCTGTTTTCTTAGGTGCAGCAGACTAGTTGTCAGGGAAACCACTGGCTATGACAAACACATCCTCCAATGCTGGTAGCACTGGGGGCATGGGATGAAGTTCTGGGAATTCTGGTTGTAACATTTCTTTGTATTTTCTGAGGGACTGAGAAAATGTTCTCCCACTGAAAACACTAGCTCATTCTGGAAATAGTCTTATAGAAAGAGAATCCTTGACAGGGACATTTAGATAGCATGCTCTTCTGAGGAGAAAAAAAAACATACGTCTCTAATCACATTCATCTCCAGATTCAATTACTTGAATCTGTTCAAGAAAAGAGGAAATCCCTTTTCTCATACCAGAAATCATTTGATAAGAAGGGTCAATATCCTGTACAGGACCCTGAGGCAAACTTAAACTACTCCCATTCAATGATACTGGAACAGGAGAAGGAGTATGCCTTTAGTTTTGTATATCTTTTTGTCAGGAAAATGAAGGCAATTAGGATTTTTAATGTCAGCAAAAGCTTTCCCAGGGATGGGCATATGTTTGAGCAGGGGCACCTTCTCTGCCCCTTCTCCCAACACTAACAAACATGGCTCTCTCTTGCCCACTATGGGCCACAAAGGACTTGCCTAACCCCCAGACCACAGTGGTTGTATGAGAAACACCAGAGAGAGATTCGGGGGAAAAGATGAATAATCTGAGGAGATAGCTTTAGACAGAGCAGAGTCACCCTCCTGCAGATGAGGCAAATAGTTAGTCTGCTGTAGCGGGAAAGGCTGTTTAGTTAAGTTTTTCTTTTTGTGGCTGGAAGAAGAATCAACCACAGGAACAGCAGCTTGTTCATAGTTTCATAGGTGTTTACTAGGCTAATGACCACAAGGGCCTTTATAAGTCTAGCCATGCATCGCAAATATCTGACAAGTTCTGATACACTTGATAAGTGTAAGCAGGGGGTTGGGAGATGAAACATTTACAAGCAGAGTCCTGGGAGATGAACCATTTACAGGTTGCCTGTGTCCATTAGAGACATAGGTGCCAAATTAGGGATGAATTTCCTGTTCCCATCCAGTTGTCCAAGTTGTACATGAACTGGGTAAGAGAGGAACTCTAATTCACATGGATGGGCAGCTTGTTACAGAGATGGGGTAGTCTCTGGGATACATATCTGTCTCTCCAGCAGGTTCAATTTATATCACAGGCAAGGTTTATGTCTTTAGAATGGGCAGTTCTGGTGCTGTTTGTTTTGTGGATATACAGGAGGTCTGTCAGAGTGGGGTCTGACAATGCCCTATATGCCAGGCATAGGTCTCCTCTCAAAAGCCCGTAAGAGACAGAATACAGGGATAAGACCCTGAGGTGGTCCGCATAGGACATTTTACTTACGCTCTGTATTCATTTAGTGAAGAACCTCTGTGACATTCCAACTGTTGGATATGCCCGGTTAGGTACATACCAAAGGGGGCATTGTACTCAATGATAGGTCTGATGAATGTCAAGTACAGTGGAACAATGACTTCCTTGGACTTAGATGCCATGCCTTTGTTTATAAGTTGTGCAATATAGAATGATTTCCTCACCACTGTAGACACATGATGGTCAAAGGCTAGATTACTGCCTATGTGTATCCCTAAGTCCCTGACTACTGGGTCAGCTCTAAGGGGTATGTTGTAAATATGATAGCTATCAGGGGTGGATGACTTCCCAAAGAACATTATTATGCATTCCTTGGCATTTAATTTTAGTCTATGGCTCTGACACCAGTTGTTTGCCTGTGTCAGCCCTTCCTGGAGAACATTTGTTTCAGTGTAGGATTCAATGACAGCTCATAATTTGTAATCAACTGCAAATTTAGGTGGCCAGAGACCATTGACACTGGCCTTGACTTCAGAGAAGTAAATACCAAAAAGGAGCAGTCCAAGGACAGATCTCTGAGGGACTTCACATATGACTAGCCTCTTTGTCAAGGTAGACTCCTTGTTTCTAACTTCCTGGGTCCCGTCTGTGAACCAGTTGGCTATCCACTGGATGACATATGGATTTGTACCTAACATCCTGAGTCTATCAACAATGCCTGAGTGGGGCGTTGTGTCAAATACCTTGGCCAGGTCAAGGTAGGCAGTGTGGACCATTTTGCCATCATCCATTGCTTTGGTGACCTTCTCAAAAAAGTCCACCAGGTTAAGAAGGCATGACCTGCCCTTGATGAAACCAAACTGGGTTGGGTCCAGTGTCTGGAGGTTTATTATATCACTACTGATCATTTTCATGATAATTCTTTACATGGCTTTGCATATAAACTAGTGTGATTTATGAGTCTGTAGTTTCCAGAGTCTGTAGATGCCCCACCTTCATGTAGAGAGATTGCTGTTGATGTTCTCCATTCATGAGGTATAAAGCCAATTTGGAGGCTACAGTTAAATAGCAATCCCAGAGGGCCCGATAGGTCATGTTTCATGCTATTTAGAAGGCATCCTGGGATATGTCTGGGCCTACTGAGGCAGTGTTCTTGGCCTTAGAGAGAGCATTAAGGACCTGTTACCTAGTGATAGCAGGGGAAGTTATATTTGATGGTATTTACTAAGGGAAGGTTGGGGGGGTGGTAAAGTTTGCGCTGAATTTATCGCCCAGTAGGTTTGCTGTATCTTCTGGGTAAGTACAATGAGCTCTGCACACAATTGTGTATTGCCTTTGAGGTTGCGGACATAGCTAAAGAATGCCTTATGGTTGTCCTTGGCCTGGGAGGCCAAATTTACCTCACATTTGGTTTTGGTAAACTTTATTTGTCCTCTGAGTTGTTTGTTTAGTTTGATGAGAGTGATTTTATCCTGCTGGGTTCTGCACCTCCTAATTTTTGCCATGATTTTCTTCCTTCTGTTATGCAGCTTAAGGATTTTGTGATTCCACCAGGATGGCTTGTTTTCTGAGTTAGTTCTGCACTTCTTCCTGTTGGGTACAGCTACCTCTATGCAGCTATTAACATGCTTGTACAGGGTTTCTGTGAACAGTTCTGCACAGGCAGCAGTGTTCTCAGGGTTTATGGGGGCCAGAAATTTTACCAGCTTATCACTTAATAGCAAGAGGTTAGCCTTAGAGTAGTTCCTGAATATTCCAGGTTTAGCTGGGGTCCAGGTTTTATTTTTACTTCAAAGGATACCATTTTGTGGTCTGACCTTAATAGGGAAGACATTGCAGTAGGGAGTGTGCAGCACTCTCCCATACTAGTGAGGACCAGATCCAGTATGGTGTATTGACTGTCTGGTCCAGGGAGTTTTTGTTAACAAAATCCAGGAATCTCTGTGCCTGTATGTTTGGTGTCATATAGGATTCCCAGCTAATAGTGGGATAATTAAAGTCACCCATGAATATGGGATTGGGCTGGATGGTTAGTGTTTCTAATATGTTTAAATACATGGTATGGGTTTCCTGGGTCATAGAGAGGGACCTGTAGCTTGCAAGGAAGTGGTATTGCATTTTCCCTATGTTTTTTTGAACATGGACCACTCAAGTGCATTGTCCTGTCTGACCAGTCTCGAGGTATATTTATTTTTGGTGTAAATAGAGACACCTCCATCTTTAGTCTATGACTGTGTTGTAGCTGGTCTAAATGTGTGGAGGGCATTATAACCTTGCACTGTTGATGAGCTCTCCACACCTTTAAACCATGTCTCAGTGACCGCACAGATATCAGCATTCTCTAGGGTGAAGAGAGCTTCTAGGGAGAGGAGATTTTTGTTTAGACTCCTAGCATAGAGCAGTAACACCTTTACATTTTCTTGGTTTTGATTTGCTATGTCAGAATTACTTTCAGTTTGGCATTGCCTAAAAATGCACTATGTGGGAAGACAATGTTTTAGCTAATATTCAAAAGTCTAGAGGGGAGAAGTGCAGACCATCCCTGGCAAAGCAGCGTGGTCTGTTGACCATTTCCTTCCATGCTGACAAATATTGCACCCCCTTGGAGACACCAGAAACTAAACCAATTATTAAAGTCAGTCTTTTGTTCGTATTGTGGCATCTTCCTTGAAGAAGGTAAATTGATGCTTAATGCTAGGCTCATACCAGCCTGAGACACATAGTCTGAGAATTCCATTATGTCATTCCTTATATAGTGTAGGGAGGTACAGTACATCTCAGGTCATTTACTCCTGCATGGACAATGACTGAGTCATCGTGGTCCAATGATCTGAATGCATGCATAATGTGGCGCATCCTAGCCCCTAATAAGCAACTGACTGTGACTTTCACCTTACTAAGCCTTCAGAGAGGGCCATCAGTGTGTCTCATGATGGAGCTTCCAATGATCAGAATTTTGGATTGTGTGGTGGCTTGCCTTATGGGCTTAGAGGTACAGGCTCCATGAGATGTGGTTCTATGTGTTGATGTGAGTGTTGTTTTGAAAGTGTGCATTTGGGGTTGCTGAGGGTATTTGATATGTGTACTTCATCTAGGAGGTCTTTGGGGTTTAGAAAGATTACATTTAATGCCTCAGCATATGTGGATCTATAAGTCTGCTTTGAATTGTGTGTGATGGGTGCAGTTTGTGTGCTACTGACAACCTCATTGACATTAGGAGTACTTTCATGTGAGATCCTTGACTCCAATGACATTGTATAAACACATCTCTCACATAGCATATCAGTTTGTTTGAGAATTAACTGGTTGTCAGCAAGCATGAGGCAATCTGTACATTGCCTCAAGATGCCCATGTCCACCAAGCTGGTAACAGAGATAGTGGGAAAGTTCATATTCATGGCAACGGACCCTTTTTATTGATTGGACAGTTGGAGTGAGAATATAAAGGAATGTCAGGCATATCAGGTTTGCAACTCTGGGAACAGGGCTTGTCACTACAAACTAGTTGTCTGGTGTGCAACTAGATATTGGTGAAATTTCAATTGTGCTTTTACAGGAAAAAATGTCACTTAAGGTGTCTGTGTCTGTGTCTGTACAGGGTACTGCCAAACACTTGAGGGGAAGCTAATACATAGACCCTGAAAATTTAAGGATGAAATATTTAGGTAGATATTATGAAGTTAGAAACAAATCAGGCAAAGCTTACTGAAAGCAAATAATTAGCTTATTATCTAGAATGATGAAAAGAGGGGAGTTGCATGAATGACTACTTCCTGGCTACTACTAATGCTGGTCTCACCACAGCTTCACTCTGCTGGGATACAATGCTCTCTTGCTTCTTCTCTTCCCAGAAGCAAAACATTAACACAGAGCCGAAGATGAGAAGCAGTCTGCAGTCTGTTTGGTGATCCACAGTCTTGTCCCAGATGATGCAAGGGTCTGTAGGCTTGTTGTAGCCTTTTCTTGGTAGATGTCTTGAATAGCAACCAGACCAATCCGGACCTTCAAGTACAGGCACTCACTTCCCATCCAGAAACAGTCATGAATCAATGCACTCTGCTTCTCTCACCAGCAGAATAAAAACACAAATTCCAAGCTGTCACCTGTGAAAACGATACTAGGCTTTCTGATGATCAGCAGTCTCTGGGAAATAATGTCCCTGTACTCCTTCTTTCACCAGGAGATAACAGAAGCACTAATCCCAAGATGACTACTGAGAGGAAGAATTTGGGCTGTTTAATAACTGGTGGCCTTGCAACAGATGTTTAAAGCTAAAATAAAAAAAATGAGTTAATAGCCTAAGCACTGCAGCGAGGGCTAAGTAGTTTGATAGAAAAAGAGGGTAACTTAAGTTTTAGCTCTCTAAGTGGAGACACACTAATTTTAAAAGAGCAAGACAGATTGAAAGGGGGTGGGCACTTTTGTATTCTGATTCTATGGAATACAGTGGGATGGCCAATAAATTAAAATAGCTAAAGAGGAGTGATTTTTACAAAATAATAATTTTGTGCATACTCACAGCAGCCAGTCAAAGGGGAGAGGGAAGGAAATATGTGGTTAAATTAACATAAGGGGCAGGCAACTAGAAAGGGAGTTGTGTTTAAGAACACAATAGCAACGGGGTGGGAGGGTAGGAAAAAAATAAAAAAATTCTGTGTGACTCACAATTAACAAACTGTGGTCTCTTTCCAATTTTTAATATCCAGTAAAAAGCAGAATGCAAGTAAAACACAGTATAAAGAAAACAATTCACAGTATACAAAATAGAAGAAGGTAATAACGTTATACAAACAAAAAAAGAAAAGAAAGCAAAAACATACTAACCTTTCCCTCACAACAAGTTGTGGCAGCGTCTGACCACATTCAACCTGAAAATTGTGCCTCTTTACCAGGAAAACTAACCAGCACAAACCAGTAAAATTTCAGCAGTAATATAACATTACATTTCCCAATAAAAACACAGTAAAAAACACTTTAATACTCTTTACCAGCCCCCAAAAGTAATTTACTTTAATTGTTGTAACTAATCACATCCTATCTAATTAACAAACAATTAACTAATTCAATGTTTGCAACAGGCAAACAATCCACATCAGAATACTAAAATTACACTTATTCAATGTTACATATTAATTATTGAAAACAGTAAAACATATGAAAACAGTACTTTTTACAATAGGAAATAAAACAAAATATATAAAGGAATCCAAACATTACAAGGACACTTTGTTAAAAAATAGTTGGAGACATCTCAACCAGCATTATCTATGTAAACAATTAATTTGTTAGGTAATATAAACATTTTGCTTGACCTAGCAAAATTAATTAAAACTGTATCAAAGACCTATATAAAGAACGGGTCTATATTATATGCTCGAAGAGACTTTTCTTCAAACATATAATCATCGACACCTAAAGAGCGAATGCTCTAAAGCACGAACATCCACATCTGTAAATGTTTTCCTTGGGAAAAAATTCACAGGGCCATACACAAAAAAACAAACTTCGAAACCCTAATCAAGTGGGGGGGGGGGCTTTGCCCCCCACACCCCTCCTAACTAGATATACCAACTCTGAGATCGCTTTGCATTGGGAAAAAGGCAATTCCCAATAACGGCCAACTGAATTATTTCCCGAAGGAAAAATTTGCGGATGTGGCCATTTGCACTTTAGAGCATTCACTCTTTAAGTGTCGATGATTATATATTCGAAGAAAAGTCTCTTTGAGCATATAATATAGAGCCATAAAGAGCTATATACGGAAGTCTGACTTCAATCTAAGGACATTGGTAATGGATGCTATTTCATTAATACCTCGGAATTGGATGGCATTACAATTTAGTTGCCACCTTAACTCCATATACTTTAAGTAAAGGTCAACAGGACCCCTTCTAGGTCCAAGATCAACGTGGTCTATGGCTATAAATTTAAAATGATGGAGGGGATTTGTCATAATATGCTTTACCAATGTGTTGGATTTGTTCAGCTTGGACATGTCATGTATGTGCTGATAGAGCCTATTTTTAAACCTATTAATGGTCTTTCCAATATAAACACATTCACATTCTTGACATTTGCCCATGTATACCAGGGCCTTACTGTGGCAATTAAATTTGTGACCCAATTTAATTGTGTCATAGTTTTTAATAAAAATTTCAGTGCCCTCCAAGACTATTGGGTACAACAGCCACATTTTTTCATGACTCCTACACCACTATTCCTAGGGCTTCTCTCAATAAAGTCTTTAAAACAAACATGTTTTCTGTAAACAACCAATGGTTTGTGCCCTACTTTATTACGATAGTCTTGTTCCAGCTAAAATAGTCCAATTCCTACAAAATATCTCTTTAATACTCTAAAAATGAGTATTATAGGGTAACACCAAGGCTTTATTATAATCCCTGGTAAGTATTGTCCCAATATTCGGTTGTGTGGAGGGGTGAACTTCAATATTATCTAGGGTTCCTAGAAGAAGAAAACATCCCCACTGAGTCTTATTAGTTTTACCTCCTCAAATATTGGATCAAGAAATTCTTTAGGATAACCTCTCTTGACAAACATTTCCTTTAATAAATCACTTTCAACCTGATATGTTTCATCAAAACTAATCCTACGGGGCAAGATGAACACATTGGCCCTTGACCAAAGATCTTTTTTGGTCCACTGGATGACAACTTTGAAAGTGAAGTAAAGAATTAAAATAAATTGGTTTCCTGTATAATGAAGAAACAAAACACTTATTGGGTCTGTCTTTGGAAAGTAAAACATCCAAATAGTGCACCCTGTCTTCACTAATTTCCATAGTAAACTTAAGAAATTCAATACTAGAATTCATAAATTCAAAGAACTGGTCCAAATTTCCCCTACTTCCTTTCCAAAATACTATGATGTCATCCAAATATTGTCCATAAAAGGACCAGAACTTTGAGAAGCCAGAAGTGAAAATAGTGCTAATTTCCCATTGTAATAAGACAATATTAGTGAAGTCAGGGGCACATGCAGCCCCCATCACAACACCTCTCGTGTGTCTAAAAAAAAAAATTATTATCAAAAGTTAGGAAATTGTTTTCAAGCACTATTTCCATCAAAGTCCTAAACATCAAAATCCTGTCATGGTTCATCGTGGAATTGCCACAAAGAAAGTCATAAAACATCTCAAGCCCATCATAGTGAGGGCTGACTGTAAAAAGGTCCTGAACATCAATAGTGACAAAAATTGAGTCCTCAGAATAAAATTTATTTGACGCTTTTGACAAAAAATCCCAGGAGTCCTTAAACAAATATTTGAAATTTACAAGGATCCCCTTAACATAAAAGTCAATAAATTTGGCTAGGGGGAAGGTTTTAGAAGGCTTGGCATCAACAATAAGTTGTAGGGGAGGGTCCATGATGTCTTTGTGAATTTTAGGGATGCCAAAGATAGTGGGGGTATGTGGGGGATTCTAGACTCAAGAACTGGTGTTCACTGACACTGATCTATTTATCTAAACCCAGGTCATTTAACATGATGTCAATTCGTTTGTATGCAATAAGCATTTCATTTCGTGAAACTTTGTCATACCTGTCAGACAAAAGGCCGGATAACATTTTACTAACATAAATGTTATTATCCATAACCACAATTCCCCCTCTCTTATCGGGTTTCATAACCATAATAGACCTGTTGTTAGAAATGTATTTTAATAATATTCTTTCCTCTCAGCTTAAATTATGAGAATAACCCAAACTTTTGTTTAACAATCCTCTTATGTCATTAATACAAAGTTTCTCAAATAAAAGCAAGACAGGGTGTAATGGAGAGTTAAAACTACTATACCTTGAACAAACTTGTGGAACAAAACAATTATTATTCCTTCCTTCAAAGTAAAAACATAAATTTAACTTTCTAACAAATAACTTTAAATCCAACAATATAGTGTCCATGTTGGCTACTTCAGCCAGAACAAAAGTAAGGCCTTTTTCAAATAAATCGGCCCATTGAAGTGTAACATCCCAACTGCTGAGATTATAAATTCACCATGTCTGTTGAAAATTATATTATTACATGCATCATTATTTTTAACAGTGTCCTTATAATGTTTGGATTCCTTTATATATTTTATTTTATTTCCTTTTCTAAAAAGTACTGTTTTCATATGTTTTACTGTTTTCAGTAATTAATATGCAACATTTGAATAAGTGTAATTTTAATATTCTGATGTGGATTCTTTGCCTGTTGATTATACATGCATCATTATTTTTTAATAAAGTGTCCTTGTAATGTTTGGATTCCTTTATATATTTTATTTTATTTCCTTTTCTAAAAAGTATTGTTTTCATATGTTTTACTGTTTTCAATAATTAATATGTAACATTTGAATAAGTGTAATTTTAGTATTCTGATGTGGATTTTTTGCCTGTTGCAAACTTTGAATTAGTTAATTGTTTGGTAATTAGATAGGATGTGATTGGATTTAACAATTATTACTATGTGGTATGTTTTTATATATATAAGATTAGTTTGGTTGACTGAGTTAATCTTTTCTGAAGAAGTCTACAGTTCACAATTGATTGAAGTGCTAAATTTTCAGTAAACAGCTTTTCTATTTACCAGTCTACATCTCCGTTCTGTTGTTTTTATACATACACACATACGAACACACATACACACACACACACACACACACACACACACACACACACACACACACACACACACACACACACACACACACACACACACACAATCTGTAACACTGTTGACTATCTGGGATGGCAGTTAAGACACTGAGTACTGCCACCTGACTTGTTTCTGCAGTTGGGTATTTTTGCTTTTGGAAACTGAGAAACATATGTTCATATGTGGTTAATAGGCTATTGGCATAACATCCACTTTAAGCCTAGACAAGCTTATCCCATGTTTATCAAAATACTGCCAACATGTGACAATACTTCAAGGAATTTTACAGTTATGATATAGGTTTGTACACATCAAGCATTCACAAGCTGCCCTGTTCATTAGGCACATAGTTGCAACATCAGGAGGAAATTTGTGATTTCACATCCATTCGTCTAAGTTATGTTTAAGTAGAGTTAGGGATGTGCTTTGCTTCACATGGATGGGAAGCTTGTTTCCCAAAAGGAGTAACCTTTAAGAAACAACTGTCCTGTCAGCATGAGTCGTTTATGTCACTGGCAAGGTTTATGTCCTCAGAGTGGGTATTTCTGGTGTTAAATGCTTTGCAGATATGCAACACATCCATCAGTGTGAGATCAGTGGATGCACAGTAGGCTAAGCATAGATCTGGATGCAGCAGTGTGTAGGAGACTGAGTGCAGGTTTTGGGCTATAAGATGATCTTCATAGGGCTTGTTTTCTCACCTTTTGTGGCCCCTGAAGGCATTGCAAGTGCCTGGTCAGGTACATACTGAAGGATGCATTGTACTCTGTGATTGGTATGACTAGAGTAGAGTACAGTGGAACAATGACCTCTTTGCACCTGTATGCCACCCATTTATATATATATTGTGCATCACAGAAAGATTTTCTGCCACAGTGGACACATCATGTTCAAAGGTCAGGTTATTGTCAATATGCCTTCCTAGATAACTGACCACTGGGTCTTGTTTTAAGGGATTATTATCAATGTGGTAATTTCCAGGGGTAGCTGGCTTTGCAAAAAGTACTATTGTGTATTTCTTCACAATGAGTTTTAGTCTATGGCTATGACACTAGTTGTTTGGCTGTGTCAGGCACTCTTGAAGAGTATCGGTGTCTTTTGGGGATTCATTGACTATACCTAGTCTGCAATCATCTGCAGACATGGTCAGTCTGAGGCCCTTGACATTTGCCTTAACTTCATAAAAATAGATGCCAAAAAGGAGAGGCCCCAGCATCGATCCTTGTGGGACTCCACAACTGACTGGCTTCTTTATAGAGGTGTATTCCTCTATCCTAACTTTTTTATGACCTATCATTGAGCCAGCTGGCTATCCATTGAGTGACATATGTATTTATACCTAATTTTGTAAGTTTATCTACAATGCCCAAGTGCGGTATTTATCAAATGCCTTAACCAAGTTGAGGTAGGCAGTGTACACTGTTTTGCCCTCTTCCATAGCTTTAATGTCCTTCCTGAAGAAGTATACGAGGTTAAGTAGGCATGACCAGCATTTGACAAAACTGAAATGGGTAAGATCGTGTGTCTTGTAAGGTTCCTATGTCATTGTTTATCAGATCCACATTTTTTTCCTTGGCCTTGCATATGAGACTAGTCAGACTTATGGATCTCTAGTGCCCTCAGCCTGTGGATTGTCCCCTTGTGTAGAGTGATAAGATTTGCAGTTCTCCATTCATTAGGCATAAAGCCTGTCTGAAGGCTATGGTTAAACAGAGATTCTAATGAGCCTAACAGATCATGTTTCATGCTATTCAGAAGGGATCCAAATGGAGGGATGATAAGTCAGAGAGCAAGGAGTAGTATTGCTGAAACTGAATTCATCCTCACGTCTTGGTGAGTACCTTCACGAGGAGAGCCATGTGTTCACAAAATCTCACCAAGAGGACACTGATATATATAGACTGTATTTATATAGCATATATCATGGACAGAAGTCAGTTACAAATTAAAAAATATAGCTGGGTGCACAAGACCCAGGATAAAAAAGTGTGCAATCCTGCTAGCCACACTGGAGCCAGAACTGATAAAGATGACAGTGTGGAATCCTCAAAATATGGAAACATTCCCACAATGGGGCCAGGGCGAGGATGGGCCCCCTGTTATAGAAGGAAGTAGTAGTCCACAAAAATTAAAATAACTGATAGGCCAAAGAAGAGCCATAAAACAAGAGAGTGGACTATTGAGGATAAGAAAGAAATGTTGTATTGTTACTATTATGCAGAAAGCCCAGAATTTCCAGACACAAGATATACAAAACGATTAAGAGAGAAATTAGAGGAAAGAAAAATACTTCTACAAGAAAAACTGTCAGAAGCTTCAAATAAAAAATTGTATTCATTCATACAACAGATTTGTGAAAACGGTATATAGATCAAGAAACTTTGATCTGTTTGAAAAAAGAAGCATCCGAGGAAGTGCGAAAATAAAAACAACAAAACAAAGAAATTTTTGAAAAGTATAAAAAAGAAATATGGACATGGGATAGAAAGAGAGTTTTGATATGGTGCAATATTTATGCAAATGATAAAGCCAAATTAATGAATACAAAGAAGGCAGCCCCAAAGATATTTGAAGACAAATACAGGCAAAGTCATGCAGATATGGAAAATTTCACAATAAAAAAATATCACAAAGTGGGAATGTAAAAAAGAAGATTAGTAAAGCAGAAGTTAAAAAATAGAAGCTGAAGTTATGGAGTGCCTACAAAGTGAAGGCTTTGGTGTAGAAGTTCTAACACAGGTTACATCACAGAATGATGGAGTGAGTCCCCAAAGTAAGGAGAAGCAGGAAGATCTTAGAGACATCTGAAGAAGAAATATGGACATGGGAAAGAAAATCGATTTAAGATAGCGTAATATTTATGCAAAGGAGAAAGCAAAACTAACCAATACAAAAAGAGCAGCCCCAAAGATATTTGAAGAGAAATACAGGCAAAGGAATCCGGACATGGAAAACTTTACAATGCAAAAAATAAGAACAGAAAGAGGAAAAGTAGAAAAAGAGATTAGTAATGAAGAAGTTAAAGAAACAGAAACTGAGGTTACAGAGCACCTGCGAAGTGAAGGATTCAGTGTAAATAATCTAGTTCAGAAAGCACCACAACGGGATAGAGCAATGGATATCCAAATAAAGGGGAAATCAGTGGAACAGGAAGCAATTGGTCAGGTGCCATATGAATATATTTTGGAGCCTTCCACAGGAAACCAGTATAAACATTCACTTGAAGCAGGACAGCAAGGGAAGGAACAGGAATCTGTGGAAAATCTGATGCAGGCAATGTTGAGCAGTGATAGGCCAGTGAATTCCCTTATGAGAGAGCAACGGATGACACAGGATGAAATTGAAGAGAATGTGCCACAGGAAGATGTTATAGAACTTTCTATAGAATGCCCACAGGAAATGGAAAAAAATGTGCCCTCAGTTTAGAAGAAAATGAGTTAAGAGAAGAGTTGCTTAATTTAATAGACATATTAAGATCAATGAAAGCAATAGACTGCAGAAGGTCACTAAAACTCAAAAAGTCAGAAGTTTGATAAAACAAATGAACACATTAATTAGGACTCTCCAATAGAGATTCATGCAATATAACAGAAGTAAACAGTATATATTACTGTGCAGCTAAATTAATAATTGAAGTTTTACCACAAGAACACAGGGTAGTGAGGGAAAGGAAGGGGAGAAATTGAATGCCATCACAGAAGTATCTATAAAGCAATTAAGGCAAGAAGTGTCACTGCTAGAGGAATATGGAAGAGGGAACAGATCAGCAAATATCCTTGAAAGATAGATGTGATAAAAGTAATGCACAATATTAGAACAGATCAGGATCTATCATGCACTATCACAAATAACAAATTAAAAATCTCACCACAGGAGGAAAAACGTAGAAGATACGGTGAAAAATATAAAGGAAAAGTACAAAATAAAAAATTATTGATGACCAGAAAAAGTTTCATAGAGAATTGGGAAACAAGGTAAAAAGAATTGAAAGACCACCAAAAAAAGAAGAAATAGATACATTCTGGAGAAGTATCTATGAAGATCCTATGGAATATAACAAAGATGCTAAATGGATAGAAGAGGTAAAAGAAAGAATAAGAAGTTTAAAGGTACTAGATATGAAATGGGATGAAGTAACAGCCAGAGATATTGAAATAAAGTAAAGAAAAGCCTTTAAATGAAAAACACAAGGCCCAGATGCAGTACCTAACATTTGGCTAAAAGTATTAACATCTGTGCACAAAGCTTTAGCCATGAGTAAGAACTATTTGAATGCACACCCGGAACAGACACCAACCTGGCTAACAACAGGAAAAACAATGCTTCTACTTAAGAGTGAACCTACAAACTACCCTAAAAATTCTAGACCAATAACTTGCCTTCCAACATATTAACTATACACAGGAATTAATGCCGACAGCGTTTATAGTCATTTAAAAGAAAACTCAATTATGGCAGTAGAACAAAAGGGCAATAAAAGAAAGTCATATGGAACAAGGATCATTTGTTGTTAAATAAAGTCATATTGGATACCTGTAAAAAGGGGAAGAATCTAAGTATGGCATAGAATGACTACAAAAAAGCATTTGATAGTACCCCACATTCATGGACAAAAGAGTGCTTAAAAATATATAAAATACACCCTAAACTGATCGACTACATTACAGTGGCCATGAAACAGTGGCAGACCACTTTGCAATTAAGCCATGATAAAGGACAAATTATTATCCCAGGGATAACAATTCAAATGGGGATATTCCAGGGTGACTCTCTGTCACCACTGCTATTCTGCCTTGCCCTTAACCAATTAAGTTGTCTACTTAACAGCTTAGGCCATGGCTATAATTTGACTCCTAGAATACAACAAAGTATAAATAGTTTTCATCTTTTCTTTGTCGATGATTTGAAACTTTATAGCTCATCAGATGAGGAACTGAAAGCACAACTACAAGTTGTCATAATTTTTTCAGATGATATAAGAATGTCATTTGGTCTTGACAAATGTACAAAAGCAACCTTTAAAGCAGGAAACTGCAGCACCAGGAAAACATCAGTTTGGGACAAGAATATGATAAAAAGGAATTTGAGCAAGAGGTAGTGTATAAATATTTGGGAACTGATGAAAGATCAACAATAAAACATGAACAAATGCAAATAAAACTTAGTAAGGGATACTTCAGAAGACTTAAATCAAGCCTGAAAACAGTATTGACATCTAGGAACAAAATTCAAGCTATAATCCAAATTGTTCTTCCTGTCCTAACTTACAGTTTTGGAGTGATTGACTGGCCCCAAAACGTGTTGGATAGATTAGATAGGAAAACAAGAAGGATACTTCATGCTCACAAATGATTTCTAAAACTCATTGCATACCAAGATTATATATTCCCAGTTCCGTAAGAGAGATGGGCCTCCTTGAAATTGACTACATGTATAGATCTGCAATCGTGGGACTCCACACATATCTGCTGATCTCACAAGACCCAAACATACTAAAAGTTTTGAAACATGAGGGGAATAAATCTAAGATGACTTTTCTACTTAATCTAGTAGAAGCATATCTGCGTCAAACATGAATGGAAATCAAACCAGAAGTAGATAAAAATCAGGCAGCAATAGAATGTGCTAAAATACAAAAGAAAGAATATAAGGTGAAGGACCAGACGAGACGGCAAGAAATGTGAAAAATGCATAAATATAGTTGCAAGTATAGAAAACTTCTGAAAGAACCTCATGTTGATCAGGAACGAATGCAGGAATGGTTAAGGCAAATTCAAACCAAGAGATGAAAGGTTAATATTGTTGGCCCAAGATAGTGGGCTGCGTACATGCTGGCTTAGAAAGTCCATTGAAAATGTGGAGAAACAGACAGATGTAGGCATTGTAAATGCGAATTGGAAACAGTCACACACCTCGTTGCTGGTTGTGACATATTAATTGCAGAAGGACTATATATTGAAAGGCATAATAATGTGGCAAGATTGTTGAACTGGGGATTGTGAAAACATTATGGTATTGAAGTGGCTGAAAAACACTGGAAACATGAGCCATAAAGAAAATGATGAAGTTTACATCACATGAGATCATCCATTATCAACAGTTCAAAAGATAGATGCTAGAAAACTGAATATAGTGGACCATGAAAAGAAGACAAAACTATCAATGAAATCACCACACCTAGTAATCACAGTGTCTTGAGTTCAGAGAGCCACAAAGTCATAAAATATTGGGATTTTCAGGCAGAAATGCGAGCAATATAAAGAAAGATACCCAGACAATCCCAATAGTAGTAGGAGCAATGGCTCTTATAAAAAGAATCTACATTCGTATTTAGATATTTTACCAATGCATGTAACTCCATATGAATTGCAGAAGGAGTCATTACATTGAGGGTGTTGTCAAATTATTAGAAACCCAAAAGATTTGAAGAAATTAAAAAAGGGATCCTGGGATATTATTAGGCCCTATTGAAGCAGTGTTTTTGATCTTAGTGAGTGCAGTGAGGACCTTCTCCCTAGTGATAGTTGGTGGAAAAATGGTAGAGGGTATTTCCTGGGGTGGGGTATAAAACTTGAGCTACATTTATCAGCCAGCAAATTTGCTGTATCCTCTGGCTCCATATAGGTGGTTCCATTTCCCATTAATTCAGCACATTGTTAGGTGCTGCCTTTATGGTTGTGGACATATCTGAACAAAGTCTGGAGGCTATTATATCTCTAATTTGGCTTTGATGGTCTTGATTAGTCCTTAGTTGCTTGTTTAGATTGATTAGGGCAATGCCCTTCCTGTTTTTTTTGGACATGATTTTCTTTCATTGGTTGTATCGTCTGTTTATACTACAATTTCACCAGATTGTCTCATTTTTGGAGGTTGTCCTGTGTTTATTTTGAGTAGGTACAGTTGTCTCTTTTCAGCTATTTACATGATTCTTCAGGATTTCTGCAAACAGTTCTGGACAGGTAGCTATATTCTCAGAGTTTTTTTTTTTTTGGGGGGGGGGCTTAGAATTTTGCTAGAATTTTAATTAATAGGAGATAGCTAACCTTGGAATAGTTTTTAAATGTTCCAAGGTTAGCTGGGGTCTTGGGATTAACATTTATTTCAATGAAAACATATTTGTGGTCTGCCCTGACCAATAAGGACTTTACTCTAGGGGGTGTACATCATTCCTCCATGTTTATTAGCATGAGTTGATGGATTTCTGTGCCTCTGTTCAGGGGTGTTTGTGTTAATAATGCACAGGAATCTCTGGACATGCATGGTATGATTCCCAGTTAATGTTGGGGTAGCTGAAGTCACCTTTGAATACTGTGTTGAGATAAATGGGAAGTGTCTCTAGTATGTTTAGGTACATGGTATGGGCTTCCTCAATCATGGTCAGTGATCTATAGTTTGCAAGGACTTCGAGTGGGACTTTAGTTGTGGAAAGCTGGATGTGGACAAGATCAAATGTATCATATTTCTTGATCAGCCTTAAGGTGTGTTTATGTTTGAAGTAAATTCAGCCTCCTCCACCTTTAGACCCTACCTGTGCAGTGGCTGGTCTAAATGTGTGGATGGTATTTTAGCCTTGCATTTCTGGGATGCCCTCTGTGTCTTTAAACCAAATATTGCTAAATGTACAGATGTCTATATCTTCCAGGATTAGGGCAGCTTGCAGAAAGTGGAGTCTCCTGGCACTGATCAGTAACATCTTTAGATTATTCTCAGTTGGTTTTGCTATGTCAGTAAGTTCATCAAGTTGGCACTACCTAAAAACTGCCTATGGCGTGAACAAGATTTTATACAACATTTTAAAACCTGAGGGCAGTATTGCAAACCATCCCTGACAAAAGGGTGTGGCCTTCCTACCATGTCCTCCTAGGCAGGCAAATACTGTACACTCTTGAAGTGACACCAAAAACGAAGCCAATAATTTTCTATTAGTACTGTGGCATAATTCTTGGAGAAGACAGAATACTGCTCAGTGCTAGGTTCATACCAGCTTGGGACACACAATCCAAGAGCTCTATTATCTCTCCCCTCATATAGTCCAAGGAGGTCTGTCTCAGGTGATTTACACCCACATGGACTATGACAGAGTCATACCAGTATCGGTGGTGCAGTGACTTCAGTGCATCAGTGAGCTGGTGGATCTTGACCCCTAACAGGCATGCTTATCCTTATGAATGAAATGTGTGTGATGCACAACAGACTCTCCTTTGACTAAGATATTGTGTTGTTTGGCAATTTACGGTATGGGCCTTGTGGCTGGAACACTTTGCGATGATGTTTTATATGTCTTGATGCATGGTGTCTTAGCAAGTCATGCTAGAGGTTGCTGAGGATACTTGTTTTGTGGGTGAGGTCTTTGAGGTTTTATAAAATTACAAACCATATATGGGTCTAAGTGTCTGGTCTATACAACGTGTACTGGGTGCAGTGAGTGAGTGTGTGTGTTTGTGTGTGCGTGTGTGTGTGGGTGTGTGTGTGTGTGTGTACGTGTGCACACGCGCGTGTTTGTCACTGACAACCTGTTTGCAATTGCTTGTGTTGGTACTCAAGATCCTTCCTTCCAGTTACATAGTATAACTATATCTTTCACATATCATATCATTTTGCTTTAAATTAGGAGGTTGTCAGTAAGTATGAGACAGTTGCTACATTGTCTCCAGATCCACAAGTCCACCAAACTGGCTATAGAGAAAGTAGGAAAGTGCAAATCTATGGTTATACATCCTTAATTTATGAGATTTTACAAGTGGATGGTACAAGAGGTGTTAGCAGCTGGCTACTAGGTTTTCACTTCCAGGACTGTGATCATCAATGCAAAGTCCAGTTGCTCTTTACACAGCTAGGTACTAGGGATACTTCTGAGGTAGTCAGAGAGGGTCCACAATAAAAAAAATCCCTATAATAGAATGTGGTGAGGATAGTAAGCAGATGGGAACACACATGCCAACTTTATAGCATACAGAATACTGCTAAAATAAACAAAACGACCCGCTGGTCAATCACCAAATCACAATAGAGGCTGACCAAAGTGATTCCAAGCTCAGAAATAAATCAGGATATGTATCACTGCCACTGGAATGCAGACCTAATCCTTTCTAATGTAGAATCCCTTTAGCAAGGCCAAAAGAGCAGGAATGCAACAATTTAATTGCCATCAACAAATACAAAGTAGCAAATTATACAGTAAAAAGGATCTTGTGCAGTACCAAAAACTTGATATAGTAACCAGGGCTAACCTTAGGTGAACTGGCACTATATGAGAAGGGCTCCACAGCTCCTTCCACCACTGATCACTGCTCCACATGCATATCACCTAGTGCCTCCATCACCCCCATCTTGACCTATGCACACCATCACGATTATTTTTTCTTCTCTGTCTCACAGTTTGCCATACTCTTCATTTTTTCCAGCATTTATCCATTTAACACATCCTATTGAGAGTTTTTCATCCACTGATGGCACAAATAAATGTCATGATTAAAGGAAAGTAATTCAGAGTTAGTTTCAACTTTGCTTTTTCCTGGAGCCTTTCAACACACCCTAATTGACCAAGATAACATTAAAATAACTGTGCTGGAAATAAATACATCAAACCAAAAGTACGGGGGCCATTAGGATTTCAGAAGTCACGGGGGTTCTACATGCATCAAGTTATATTTTAGAACTTTTTCTAACCTTTTTATCCAGTCTTGGCGTAAACAAAATTTATGACTATGAAAAGAAATGCCATCTTTTTTATCTCAAGAAACAAATAAGCTGTATCCAAGGCTAAATGCCGAAAGTTAACAAAATATCAGTTCACTATAAAATGATAAGACAAATCCTTATAAGAATATATAAATCATATCAGGGAATTGTACCTGCTCCCCCCCCCCCCAAAAAAAAGCAGTCACCTTCTGGGAATCCTCCCTCCCATCTTTGATTGGGATGAAAATTAAGGCACAAAATGGCTGTGGTTATATATTTCAAGTTGCTGCTGTCATACATGTATACAATATGCCTCCTCACCCCACCCCTAACATCAGACTGTGATGAAACTGAAACAAAAAAAAAAAAAAACAAACAAATAGAACATAACATATTTCAGCCTGTAACTGTCAGAAATATATAAACAGCATGCTTCCTATCCCACCTCAAAAAGATAGACAACTGTTTATGCATCAGATGCTTCGCTGTAACCTTCTATGCACAGCTTTGAGGTTTGTGAGGAAAATTAAAGAACTGATTACACTGTCCCAAGCCCAACAGGAAATATAGTGACCTAGACATGCATCTAACTTTTAGGAGGGAAAAAAAAAAAAACATGGTGTCATCCAAACCTCAGCCCTTCAAACAAATTACAGTGACCTTCTGTGTACACCCCTGAGCAGGGCTAGTTTTAAACTAGGTAGGGTTCAGGGCAGAGGCCAGTGCTAAGTCAGTGTCAAAATCCACTTATGCAGTATTGGGGTGAGGGGGCCAACAGGCCCCAAGAAGCTTTTAAGAACTTAATATTTTATTATGCATTTTATGCCACATATACTTATATCTGGTGATTTTGTACATTTGTAGTGTGTGTGTGTGTGTGTGTGTGTGTGTGTGTGTGTGTTTCTTGTGGGTATAAGTGTGACACTGTTCATTGGGAGTGTAGGGCACCTAGGAGTAGGTTTGTTGTCTTATTCGTGTTAGTGCGACCTCGGAGTTGGTATACATAATTAGCAGGGGTGTGGGGGGTGCACATGGGAGCTTGCCACCCTGCTTAAAGGTAAGGTAGTGTTATGTTGGCAGAGGGGTGGAACTTTTGCTGTTCTTTTTTTTCAGCATTTTGAGCATCAGTATAGTGTATTTTCATTTTTGTGGACTTCAGGTATTCTGGTATCGAAATACTGAAATTCAATATTTCAGTATTTCGAGATTCAAAATGGATCCATATATATATATATATATATATATATATATATATATATATATATACTTTACTATAAAAAGTTTGAAATACAATTCATCATTTGTTCAACACAATGAAATATAACGTTGAAAATGAAAATGCATTTACATCAATCTGCCGAATATCCTTTCTCCAACGTCCACAGTTGGTCATTTGACAGATATGCAGTTTAATGTACAGTGAGAATTTCACTTCTACAGCACAAGTTTTTACTGTTTTGCAGAGGACAAGCCCCCTTGCACCCCACAGCCCCCGCAAATTATATATACCAACTCTGAGATTGCACAACAGTGAGGAAAAGGGTAAATTTCCTGATCCTCACTGTACCACATTCTCCATTCAAAATGAAAAACTCATAAAAATAAATCACACTTTACTTTTATTATTATGAGTTTGTAGTACTCTAGTTCATCATTGTGCATCTTTGCAACTGTGCTTTCCATCAGCTGACATCCAATGAAGTGCATTTCAAGCTTTTGATATCAACCCTGTATATATATATATATATATATATATATATATATATATATATATATATATATATATGTATGTATACACACACATATAAATATATACTTACATAACTATATCTATGCTTCTGTCCTAATCAAGGCTACACAGAGAAATAAGCTAATGCTATAATGAAGTACCCACTTTCACTGCTAGTAAACACTACATAATCACCACTAAATGCCACCACACCCACTCAAATGGTAACAGTTATCTCACAATCTACTAGATTCCCAGCATCTCACTGTCTGTATGAAAACCTATCAACCCCAACAATGTCCATCTTTGAGTAATATTCTCTAGACATACATACCCACCAGATCACTGTGCTTAAAAGGCAACCTACTCCTCAATATTTATAAAATAATATACTCAGCTGGAAACCCCTTCTACTCCAGCTGTGTAGATATGATCTGGGAAATCTATCCCCCCTACCAGTAAGACTGCATTTCAATCAATCCACATTCAATAATGGTTTAAAACCAAACAAGTTTCAATAAAATGTTTAAAAAAACAAATGCTTTAAGATGATACCTGACTACTAGATATTTCTTTCTTTAATCCCAAATGTGCATTTTACTATATATTCATGGTATCTTATGTTATTAATATTAATAAAAGTAGAACACATCTTATTATGCATAGGTTTATAGGTTCATAGGTAAGTACTAGGCTATCTGCCCATGGGCATTTATAAGCCTAGCCACAGAGTGATGGCTTTCGTCTCTCCATTAGATTAGTAACCTGGGCCTCTGTCAACAGGGCTCCTGAAGTGATCCCAGGGTAGAACTTGCGATTACCCATCCGCTCGTCAAGATTTCTCTTGAAGAGGGTCAGAGAGGAGCTCTGTCGAATATGGATTGGAATTCTATTCCAGAGTGAGGGGAGTCGCTGGGACAGGAATCTATCCCTCCAACATGTCCTGTTTATTGTTGTACATAGGTTCAAGTCGCTAGAACAAGTGGTTTTGAGGGATCTCGTTTTTTTGAGGTGAAGCATGTCCATTAGTTCAGGGTTTGACATGGCCCTATAGGTCAGGCATAGGTCACCTCTGAGCAGACGATAAGCGACCGAGAAGAGCTGGAGCTTTTTTAGTCGTGCTTCATAGGGTAATTGTTTAAGGCCCTTAATCCTCTTAGTGAGGTACTTCTGTGGTCTTTCTAGTTGTTGCAGGTGTCTAGTGAGGTACATCCCAAATGTGGCATTGTACTCTATTATGGGCCTAATGAGTGAGGAGTAAAGGGGCACAATCACCTCCTTGGATCTGGATGAGAAACCCTTTGTGATCAGGTTTGCCACATAGAAGGATTTCCTGACCATTTTGGCTATGTGGTTATCAAAGGAGAGCATGCTATCTACTTGGGTATCCAGGTCCCTAATTACTTCTTCTGTACTTAGTGGATTCCCATCTATGTGGTAGTTTGTAGGTACTTTGTTTTTCCCAAATGGGATTACTATGCATTTTTTGGCATTTAGCTTGACGCCGTGACTTTGACACCAGGTGTTTGTCTCTGTGAGACCCTTTTGCAGGATGTCTGTCAGCTGGAGAGTCAATTATTGCACACAATTTACAGTTATCTGCGAACTTGGTTAGCCACAGTCCCTCCGCATTTGCCTGTACTTCAGAGAAATATATACCGAACAGAAAGGGTCCCAGGACTGAGCCCTGTGGGACTCTGCTTGTGATTGGTTTAGAGTCAGACACGGCGCCTGACACTCTTACCGTGTGGATTCTGTCTGAGAGCCAATTGGCAACCCATCTTGTGACATGGGGGTTGATATTTAAGCTGGTGAGTTTGTCTATGATTCCTGAGTGTGGGATGGTGTTGAACGCCTTAGCGAGGTCCAGATATGCTGTGTGGACCACCTTCCCTTCATCTATGGCCTTGGTGACTGTTTTGAAGAAGTCGACCAAGTTCAGGAGGCAAGATCTGCCTTTAACAAAGCCGAACTGGGTGGAAGTATAAGGCTCTACTAGAGTCAATAAAACCACTGTCCTCCATGCCATTTGCTTCAGATGCCACACTGTTCACGTATACCCTCTCTACCCAACACTTTGTTGTACTTCTTCTCATCTTCTCCTCTATCCCTTTACTAATCTGCTATTAAAGAACCTACAAACCCTCTTTCCTCCAGGCCAGTTGCTTCAGATGTCATACGTTCTCCAATAACCTAAATACTTACGTTTAGTTCCTCTCATCTACACCACTACACCTCTGTCCCTGTATTGCTCTTAGTGACCTCAAACCTTTATACAACTTTTTTCTGCCAGCTCCATTCCTATACTTGATAACCTCAGAACTCTGTACATATCTTCACCCATCGTCTCCTTACCCCGCCTATGTAATCATGCTTATACTAACAGGTCAAGGCTATGTTATTTGTACCATAGACCTTGATCTTCTGCAGCACAATGCCTCTCTATCTCTTTACTCTAACAACTGATCTTGCATAGACTACAATGCTTGCTATAGCTATCACTCGCTAAGACCTACTTCTATATGTGACCTGAATTTAACTTTTTCAACCACCCACTGTGAGTCCAGAAGCATCACCTGCTATACCATGGTTGTCCTGTACTTGTGTACATAATACTACTCCTCTGATTCCGAGTTTATTAATACTGCTGTCCTAAAGCATTGCATACATCTGTGTAACCTTTTGTATGTATTTGTATATAATGGGACTGATTTTTCCAAGTTTTATCTATACTGTTGCAAGATAGGGAAGTGTATTGTATTATTGATAAAAACAATGTTGAGAGGATGAAGAAGTTGAATTCACTGTTATATGATAGTTTGTTAGATGATTGGATAACCGATGACCAATACAATTATTTTTTGGTACCTAATCCTCTCATACCTATCATTCAGGGTCTCCCTAAAATTCACAAGAACCCTACCAACCCACCCTGAGACCAATTGTCTCAGGGAGGGGTCGATTAACTGAACCTATCTCTGTATATATTGAGACGTTATTGACACCTTTAATTAATAAAAATTGTGAAATTTTGTGTAATACCCAACAATTTTTGGTAGAGCTGTTTAAATATGTAGAGATGTCACAATACACTCAAGATTCTGTTATAATGGCTACTCTAGATGTGAGTTTCTTATTTATCTCTCTTCCAAATACTGTGGGCTTGGAAATGTTGAGGGAATATTTGACTAAAGATGATACATATACTGGAAGTCGTATAGAGCTCATTTGTTTACTCATGGAACAAGTGTTGGTGAATAATATATTGTCTGACCATGTGATCTACCGTCAGAAGGATGGGATGGTCATGGGTACATCTAGCACGAATAGTTACGCAAATATAGTAATGGTCAATTGGGAGCAGAAACATGTAATAGGTGGTATTGGCAGCAGGTTGTCTTCTACAAACGTTTTGTATACGACCTTTTCCTGCTTTGGCATGGATCCGAACAGGAATTGTTAGAATTTTACAATGAGCTGAACAAGAGTACGTCATTTTTGAAGTTTGATTTGAAGTTTGCATACACTACTATTGACTTCCTTGATGTCAGAGTGTATAGGAATTTGAATGGGAGATGGTCCACAAAGGTTCACAGGAAAGAATATTATAGAAATACATTTGTACACAGAGGGAGTATGCACTCTCAATATGTATTTAAAAATGTAGTGAAGGGTCAAGTTCTAAGGGTGTCTAGATTGGCAGCAGAGAATGACACATTCTGTGAGGAACTGGATGACATCTATATGAGGTTTAGACAGAGAGGTTACAAGGACAATGACGTTGGGGGTGTTGTCGATGAGATCAAGACATTGAGAACAACAACAGGTAAACCTTATTTTCAACACGAGAAGAGAATCAACTGAGATTGAGTACTAGTGTCCAGAGTAAATTAAGATCACCTACTAGTTATACTAGTGATGTAAACGTAATGATGGATGTCGTCAGGAAGTATTGGCCTATACAAACACGTGACTCCCAAATTAGAGAAGTAGTGGGAGATGAACCTAAGTTCCTTTTCAAAAATAAAAAATCCTTGAAAAGATTACTTTGTTATGGGCCTAATGTTAATGGGGGTATGAAGGAGCATCAGGGAACGGTTCCATGTAATAATTATAACCAATGTCAATGGATAGATTCCACGAACAAGTTTAAACATCCAGACACAGGAAGAGTATAGTTTTACAGTTACAGCAAATTGCTGCACAAAGAATGTAGTATACTTAGCGGTATGTAATCTATGCTCAGGGTACTATGTAGGAAAAATGAATAGGAAGTTTAGATATAGAATAAGGGAACACCTTTTGGGTATGAGGAATATGAATAAAACTAATGCTCTAGCCAAACGTGTCAGAAAAAGGACCAGCCCATACTTTCAAGTTCATGATCATTGAAGTAGTGAATGGGAATGAGAGAGGTGGGGATATTATTAACAAGACAGAGACCTCTGAAGTGAATGGATTATTAGGTTGCAAGCAGAGGCAGGGGGCTTAATGATAGAACTCCCCTCAAGCCCATTTTAAGGAATAGAACCCTCCATAGATAGTTATGTGGAAGGTTATGGAAGCTGGTTAGTGTATAAGCATTTGGTTGGATGGACCTTTTGTCATCTTAGTCCATTTGCTGCATTTGTTTTTATAGAGATTTCAATGAAGAATAGGAATATTTGTAGTTAACATATACAAGCTAATATTATTAGTATGTATATGTATGTATATATATTTTTAAGGCCATATATATGCACATATTTTTTTCACATGCATTTTTTTTGATGCTTAGACACATATGTGTGTAGGTTCTTGTATAGAGTTCATTCATATATAAAAGGAAAAACGTTTTATTATCTTTTGTTGTTACGATTTAGCGCTGTTGTTTTTATTATGCTTTTACATATTTTGGCATAAGCATATATGTTTGTGTGGTTTGAATAAAGATTTTTATTTAGCTTAAATTGTTAGGCACTTTAAGAAACAAATACTGATGTTAATTGGGTCTGATTAGTATTAATTGGGACAGCCTGTAATTTGTGTTATATATGATGTAGCTGTATATTGTTTTATGCAATGGTCTGAAGAAGTGGGAGTTATTCCCATGAAAGCGCTTAACAAATAAAAGACAGTTTTTTATCGTCTGAAGTTTGATGTAATTATATATCTGCATTGTTTATGATCCTTGGATGCTTGTGTGTTTTTATCTATACTGTGCTTTTTAAACATTGGGCAGGATTCATGAAGGCTTGCACGGAGTGTAAGAGACGTGTAAGACTCCATGCAAGCCTCGCGATCCAGGAACAGCCCGAAACTCCGTGTAAGAGGCCAGCTAAAATGTCTCTTACACGGACTGGGCATGTATATGCTAAATACCTCACTTGCAGCTGAAAGGCATGCAAATGAGGTGGATTAGCGATCCACGAAGCAGAAAGCAGCCCATGTAAGAGACGTGTTAGCTGCAGAAATGTACTCAGTTGACAACTGAGTACGTTTATGCAAATAACACAATGGAGCCATGTCAGCTCCAAATAAAGGGTGCATATGAGTCAGGCAGCATGCCATTGGCCAAATATGTAGCCATTGGCAAGGTACCCTGATGCAAATATAAGAAAATATTAATTTTTTTTTCAGCGATCGCCGATGTGTAAACCCAGCGCAATCCCGCGCAAACGGGGTGCGCTATACAAAACATAAAAATGAAGGTTATAAACCCACAAATGTGGGTTTTATGCAATACATGGATTTACAATGCAGGGACCAGGAGACCTAAAACAAGATGGCCACTGTGTAGTGGTTGCTAAGGGGGGAAGCCAAGTGTAAGACATGTAACTAAGCATTAGTAGGCAATCCTATGTAAATGAGTGTTAGGATACTGAATCCCAGTGTCACATAGCAAATGATCACATTCCAAGTAGTGTAAGAGTTACATAAGGGGGAGGAACAGAGTAAGACATAGGTGACATCACAGGGGGGAATGTCAGAAAGAAATGCAGTGTATTGGAGGACAGTGTAATGTGACAGATGTCAGACACACATCATGGAAAGAGGCGTGCCACAAGATAAGCATGGGAAAGTCAAGAAATGGAAGGTGTACACTGTTGCCTACACCAAAGTTTCTTGTTGGGTGTGCATGCGCACATGTGCACACCATGAAGCGCGAGTAAGGCAGTGTGCGCGTGTGTAAGGTAGACTGAGCATGTGGGAGCCTGTAGGCAGACTTGTAAGACTGTTTGCACTGGTGTGCGCGCGTTTTAACCCGAATAAGCAGATTCTGAACTGTGTAAGCATGTGTGCGCACGTGTAAGCCACTGTGAGCTTGTTTCTGCTGGAATGCACGTTGCTCCCCCCTGAGGAAACAGAGAGGAAAAAGGAAGCAACAGACTTAGTAGGAAGCTATCAGGGAATACTGCTGGAGCTAGCAGGTGAAAACAATTAGAAGCAGGCAATTACACAGGCAGAATAGTAGCTCAGCCAAGCACTTAAAACTCTGCAAACAGCAGTGCAGGATGTTTCTCTCAAGAGACACTGCAAGACAGGAGTAAGCTATTAGAAGTGAAAACTGAAAAAGCTGAACTCAGAGCAGAAATGCTAGGGGCTGCCATAGCTGTCATAAGGAGACATAGGCTACTTGCTGAGGGTGGTGACAATGCAGATGGTGCCAGACAACCCACAGTGAGGAGACGGAGAAGAGTGTACAGGCCCAGGGTCACCTACCATGGGTTACATGAGCTGGAGATAGTAGAGTGCTATAGAGTGGACAGAGACCTCCTGCAGCAAATTGTCGAGCTGTGCAGGCCACGCCTCACACACAGAACCAACAGAGGGGAACCCATCCCAGTGGAAACCAAGGTATGTGTTGGCATAAGAATACTAGCAACAGGTACCTTCCAGAGACCAACTGGTGATATGATGGGGATATCACAGGCATCAGCCTCCAGGGTACTGCACCAGTTCCTGGATGCCATGTCAGCACATGTCAGTGAACATGCATATTTCCCCAATGCCTGTGAGGTATTGGCCAGCAATATGCATCTCTTCCAGCAAATAGCGGAATACCCTGAGGTAGTGGGTGCAATAGACTGCACACACATATGCATCAAAGCACCAGCCGGTGAGCAGGGCAGGGCCTACATTAACCACAAGGGCTTCCCTTCCATCAACTGCCAGGTCGTGTGTGATGCCCAGGGCATAATAATGAATGTGTGTGCTGGCTGCCCTGGGAGCTACCATGATTCCCATATCTGGCATTTGACGCAGCTGTACCAGACATTTGCCAATGGGGACATCCCACATGGACACCTAGTGGGAGATGCAGGTTATGCACTGGAGCCGTGGCTGATGACACCCATCAGAAACACACACACACCTGAACAGGAACACCATAATGAGGCACACGCACAAACACGTAATGTAATAGAGCGTGTGTTTGGGCTGCTCAAGTCATGGATCCGTGTCTGGACACATCTGGTGGAGCCTTGCAGTACTCACCAACTACATGTACCCAAATTGTCATGGTATGTGCTATGCTACATAATATGATCTTGCGAAAACAGCTGCAGCAGGACCAGCATAGGGCCGGGCCAAACAGCCCCCCACCATTGCCAAGGCCATCACAGGCAGGGCGTGACTCGGAGGAGGAACAACCTGAGCCTGCCCCAGTAGGCAGAAGGAGGCGTGCCCAGTATGCCCTGGCCTTGGCAAAGAGGCAATGCATAGCACATACACTGGCTCAGTAGGAACCCTGGGAAGGATACCCCTTTCCGACTCACTCATATAGTAAAAGGGATGCCTAACATGACACAACCTGCAGTCAGACATGTACAGGGAGTGTAGTATGTGCATCCGACATAGTCAGCCCTGCAGCACCACCTGAGGCAAGATTGCCATGTGTTAAGCCATGTAACACCGTCTAGTATATGCAAACATGACGACCCTGCCAATATCCCACCCACACCAAGCATGATGCCACACCATGAAGACAACAAGACCAAGTACAATAATTGGCAGAAGTATTTCTGCAAGTCACAGGAAAACAAATGTCTGATAGCCTGGGATGACATGCTGGCCAAGACAGAATGCACCACCTGCCAGGGATGGCACTCACCCAGCACACCTGGCTGTGTGGATACTGGCAAAGGCTGTTGTCACCCCCACAGTGCCTTGAATAAGCAAGGCTGGAAACACAAACATTCATGCAGACCAACAAAGATGCATGCAGACCAATCACACCCCAGCATGGAGAATGGTAATATCTGACCTGTAACAGAAACCTGGGTCAAGGCTCATAAGATCACACTAATACTTCCAGGTCTCTGTGAAAGTACAGAACTAGTACACTATGCGGCAACAAAGTTTGGCCAGTCAAACAGGATGTTGACAATTGTATGCAAACTATCCCATGGCAAATCTGCAGGCACAGCATAATGCCTGTTAGGTTCACACACAAAGTAGTTGGCCAGTAAGAACACAACCTGATGTCCAACACTGAACTGTACATGTGAAATGTAGATGAGGCCCATACACAAACACAAATGTGGTGGACCACAGATCCCAACATATAGGTTCTAGGTCTAGTTTACTGTGCCTCTGTCTAATAGTGACATGGGAGTAATCCCTGGGACAAACCTACGATCCCCTATCCATAGTTCATAGTTTCATAGTTAAGTACTAGGCTATCTGCACTGGGACATTTGTAAGCCTAGCCATAGTGATATGGCTTTCGCCACCCTGTGTAGTGGTACAGAATAGATTAAGAATACTGTGCCTCTGTCTAGTAGTGACACAGTGAAGATCCCCTTACATAAATGAATTAGTTTACTGTGCCCCTGTCTAGTAGTGACACAGAGGTGACCCCCGGGGTAAACCTATGATCTCCCATCCACTCATCAAGGTTTCTCTTGAAGAGTGTCAGTGAGGGGCTCTGCCCAACATGAACTGGGATTCTGTTCCAGAGCATGGGAAGCCTCTGGGTTATGAACCTATTCCTCCAGCATGTTCTATTCATACTTGTGCCTAGGTTTAAGTGTTTGGTTCTGATGGATTTGGATCTGTTGAGGTGGAGCATGTCCATCAGATCCTGATTGGACATGGCTTTGTACGGCAGGCACAGATCACCTCTGAGCAGGCGGTATGCTACTGAATAGAGCTGGAGTTTCTTTAGTCTAGACCCTTGATCCTCTTGGTGAGGTATTTTTGTGGTCTCTCCAGCTGCTGCAGGTGGCGGGTGAGGTACATACCAAATGGGGAATTGTACTCAATCATGGGTCTGATAAGGGAGGAGTATAGGGGTACAATGACCTCCTTTGATCTGGATGTGAATCCCTCCATGATAAGGTGGGCAAGGTAGAATGTCTTTCTAAACACTTTGGCAATGTGGGTGTCAAATGAGAGGTCGCTGTCGACATGAGTCCCCAGGTCTCTGATTACTTTGTCCGTATTCAGTGGGTTACTGTCTATGTGATAATCTGTGGGTACCTTGTTTTTCCCAAAGGAGATGACTATACATTTATTGGCATTTAGTTTAAGGCCATGACTCTGGCACCAGTTGTCCGTTTCTGTGAGGCCATTCTGTAGGATGTATGTGTCAGCTGGTATATCGACTATGGCACCTAGTTTGCCGTCATCTGCGAACTTCGGCAGCCACAACCCTCCCATGTTTGATTTAGCATCTGAGAAATAAATGCCAAACAAGAGGGGTCCCAGGACAGAGCCGTGTGGGACACCACTTGTGACTGGCATTGAGTCTGACATGGCCCCAGCGATTATGACTTTATGTGTTCTGTCCTTTAGCCAGTTTGCAACCCATCTAGTGACATATGGGTTTACATTTAAGCTGCTGAGCTTAGCTATGATGCCTGAGTGGGGTATTGTTTCAAAGGCCTTAGCTAAGTCCAGGTAGGCTGTATGGACTGCTTTGCCCTCATCAATGGCTCTAGTGACTGTTTTGAAATAATCAACCAGGTTCAAAAGGCAGGATCTGCCCTTTACAAAGCCGAACTGGGTGGGATCAAGTGTCTGTAGGTCCCCAATGTCTCTGTTTATGAGTTTCATAATGATTCTTTCCATAGCTTTGCAGACCAGGCTGGTTAAGCTTATGGGGCAGTAGCTCCCAGGGTCTGTAGAGGTACCACCTTTGTGGAGTGGGACCACTGTTGCTGTACGCCAGTGTTCAGGTACATATCCTGTAGTAAGGCTAAGGTTAAATAGCATTTTTATGTGCGGGTTAAGTTCCTCTTGGAGTTCACGTAGCACGCAACCCGGGATACCGTCAGTTCCCATTGATGCTGTGTTTTTAGATTTGCTGAGGGCTGCTCTCACCTGGACATCTGAGATGACAGTGAGATTACATTCAGCTGGGATAAGTAATTCATCTTTTGGGGGTGAGTGAGGTGAGAAATTTGCACTGAACCTGTCAGCCAGAATGTTGGCAATATCTGTGGGTTCAGTGTATTATTTGTCATTTTGAACTAACTGTGAGCATATCTGAGGGTTTACACCCAGGTTTCTAACATAGCTGAAGAAGGCCTTGTGGTTATCTTAAGTGTCCTTAGCGAGTTTCCTCTCAAAGTTGGCCTTGGATGTTTGTATGAGGGAACGTAGCTTTCTGCTAATGTTGATCAGAGATGCCTTCCCTTTATGGGATTTTGCTCTGTCGTGCAGTAGCTTCCTTCTTTTGTTATACAATTTGTTTATGGCTGAGGTCCACCAGACAGGACGCTTGCCCTTGGTGGAGAGGGTCTTGGATTTATTTGGGATTGCATGATCCATGCATTCTTGAAGATGTCCATATAACACATTTGTGAAGGATTCAGCATTGCGGGATGTGGTTTCCACTGGCACAGTGGGCTTAAAGGATGCCATCTCAGTCTTAAGAAGAGTGAAGTTGGCTTTTGAGAAGTTTTTCACTATAGTCTTTTGTGCTGGGGGTGTAGGTGGGATATGTATATCCAGGGTGATTAGTTTGTGGTCAGATCTCACTAGTGAGGGGTATACATCCAGTGTGGAGCATTTTGTCCCCATGTTTGTGATGATCAGGTCTAGTATATTATCTCCCCTAGTGGGGGATGTGACTAGCTGTCCCAGTGCATTTGAATGTATGAATTCCAGGAACCTCTGGGCCAGGGTGTTAGGGCTAGAATAATGCACCCAATATATGTTAGGGTAGTTGAAATCTCCCAGTTTGATGGTATTTGATGATACATTGATATCCTCCAGTGTCTTCAGGAAGGCTGAATGGGGTTCCTGAGATTGGGGGGGTGGTCTGTAACATGCTACCAGTTGTATAGCAGTTTTGCCTATGGTTAGTTGCACCTGTATGGTCTCCGATGCTTCATGTGTTGCAACTAACCTGGAGGTGTGGGTGTCCTTCATGAATATGGACACTCCCCATCCCTTTGTGGTTCAGCCCGGGTTTTCGGGTCGAAAAGCATGATATGAGGTATAGCCTGGTAGCGCAGGGTTGCTCTCAGGAGTCTTGAACCAGGTTTCTGTCACTGCACAGATATCGATGTTCTCCATACTGAGGAGAGCTTCGAGTGTGTGCATCTTGAGGTTAAGACTTCTGGAAAGTACACACTGGGCATGCTCACACACTTAGATAAATGAGACGTGTCAGTCAGGAAGCCATATCAACTGTGAACTGGGCATGCTCACACACATAGGCCATCTCACAGTTCAGCTGTTGAACACACATATCTGGCATGTGTTTGTGTTAATACAGGAAATCCCACAATACAGATATCTGTCCACTGCACACAGTGAAATGACAACAGAGACATAAGTACAGTACTGGATCCCACTCACATGCATACAGCTGCCACAGTACACAAGTTGTTCATAGAGATAGGGAAAGCTATGGCAATAACGTACCACAAACACTTTCAGAGCAACAGATACTTGCATGGTGTGTGCAATTATACGTGTGAGAGAACTGTCCCTGTTGGGAACTACTACAACACACCAGTTTCTGCATATTCCCCCTCTAAACACAGATGATGTCAGCACCCTATAAGTACAGCAGAAGAGGGCATATCTCCCAGTAATGCGAATAGCGCGCTCTGCTACTGCGTCTTGTACTAGTGTCAAAATATAGTTAGGTAGGGGTTTGTATCCTGCAAATGGCAAGTGTGTGTGGGGGGGAGGTAGTAATGTGTGTGCAATTACAAGTGTGAGAGAGCTGTCCCTTTTGCCAACCAGTACAACACACCAGCTGCTGCATATTGCAATCTGTAAACAGAGATGATGTCAGCGTCCTTTAAGTACAGCAGAAGAGGGCAGATCTCCCAATAATGCAAATAGCGCGCTCTGCTAATGTGTCTTTTTCAAGTGTCATAACATAGTTAGGTAGGGGTTTGAATCCTGCAAATGGCAAGGGTGTGTGTGTTTGGATGAGGGGAGTTTGTGTGTGTGCAATTCTGTATGAAGGATATGTGCTTTTTGGCAATTAGGAGAACACACTACATGATGCACATTACCCTTTCCAAACACTGATGATGTCAGCACCCTATAAGTACAGCCGGAGAAGGGAAACCTTCCAGTAATTCTAATAGCGTGCTCCGCTAATGCGTCTCTCTCAAGTGTCATAACATAGTTAGGTAGGGGTTTGAATCCTGCAAGTGTGTGTGTTTGGATGAGAGGAGTTTGTGTGTGTGCAATTCTGTATGAAAGATATGTGCTTTTTGGCAATTAGGAGAACACACTACATGACGCACATTACCCTTTCCAAACACTGATGATGTCAGCACCCTATAAGTACAGCGGGAGAAAGGAAACCTCTCAATAATTCGAATAGCGCACTCTGCTAATGCGTCTCTCTCAAGTGTCATAGCATAGAATGGTAGGGGTTTGAATCCTGCAAATAGCAAGTGTGTGTGTTTGGATGAGGGGTGTATGTGCAATTCTATATGAAAGATATGTGCCTTTTTGGCAATTAGGAGAACACACTACATGATGCACATTACCCTTTCCAAACACTGATGATGTCAGCACCCTATAAGTACAGCCAGAGAAGAGGAGCCTCCCAATAAATCGAATAGTGCACTCTGCTAATACGTCTCTTTCAAGTGTCATAACATAGTTAGGTAGGGGTTTGAATCCGGAAAATGACAAGTGTGTGTGGGGTGGGTGGGTGGGGGGGGGGTAATTGCAAGTGTGAGAAAACAGTTCCTTTTTGCAACTACTACATTGCAAGTGTGAGAAAACAGTTCCTTTTTGCAACTACTACAATACACCAGATGCTGCATATTCCCCCAGTAAACACAGGTGATGTCACCACACTATAAGTACAGCCAAACAGGGCAAATCGCCCAGTAATGCAAATAGTGCGCTCCGCTACTGGGTCTCTTACTACTGTCAGAGCACAGTTAGGTATGTTTTGGAAACTCACAACTGCCACGTGTGTTTGTGTCACACAAAATGCCCATGTGTGGGTTGTTGTTCATAACAATGCATGACATTGCTTAAACCAGCAATGGCAATGCACACATGATGTATGTGTGTGCCACATACACATATATACCTGTGACCTTCAATAGTTCCCATGTCTGTCACGTGCCTCAAGTGAATAAATGGTATTTGCACTGCATAACATTATGACTGTGTCTTACTGTGCAGGGGCTGCATGCGGTATGTGTATATACAGTGTGAGTTGTATATGGTATCATCCTAACAGCGGGGATACACATCTGGTCTGGGCCATATAGTCTACATGTAGTCGATGAACAGGTGCTGCATGTTCCCACCTGTTGTGGGAGTGGTAACATGTTGTTCCACTGCAATTCAGTGACTACATGCTAGGAACCTTTCAGCTAGTGTGTTGTAGCTACAGTAATGCTCACACACAATGTTTGGCTGGATGCAGTCCAGCCATATAAAGACATATGTAGAGACCATCATATTCCCAGTGTTGTCAGGGAGGACAGGTGGGTTTCCTGTGTATGGGAGGGTTGTGTGTGCCAGGCTATGAACCAGAAGGCAGTCCAACACACTGTTAGCTGCACATGGATAGGCCCTGATGCTTTGTGCTGTGCCAACAACCTGGAGGTGTGTGTATCTGTGGTGCCTTGAGATACCTCCCCCCTGTTCATGTGTGGTGCATGTGTAGGGGACGACAGGCATGGTATGAGGTATAACCTGGCAGTGATGGGTTGCACCTGTGAGCTGTGAATCAGGAATCTGTTACTGCACAGATATTGCAGTTCACTGTGCTGAGGACAGAGTCCAGTGCATGCATCTTGCGGTGTACACTGCTGGTGTTGTGTAGCATTACTGTTAGTGTAGGGGACGACAGGCATGGTATGAGGTATAACCTGGCAGTGATAGGTTGCACCTGTGAGCTGTGAATCAGGAATCTGTTACTGCACAGATATTGCAGTTCACCGTGCTGAGAACAGTGTCCAGTGCATGCATCTTGCGGTGTACACTGCTGGTGTTGTGTAGCATTACTGTTAGTGTCCTATCCCGTGTGATGCCCGCGGAGGTGGCTATGTAATCTGAGCCCTGCATCAAAAGGCACTATGTGTGTATCAAGAGGCTTCACCAATATACAATGGCCCATGGGTGACATGTGCAAGCTGCCCCTCACAAATCATTGTGGCTTCCCTAGCATGTAAGCACACGCTGACAGGCATTGGATACCCTATGAATGACATTGGAGATTGAGCAAAATGTAGACATAGAACACCCTTCCTACATATTGTGGTAGCATACCTGGTGAGGGTATGATGGCAACCAAGGTCAGGCTCATACCAGCCCGTGCCACATGCTGAGAGAGCCCTTCTATGTTCCCTATCATGTAGTCCAGGGAGGTACGTCTCAGGTCATCCATAGTGGCATGGACAATGACTGAGTCATATGTGTCCAGGCCTCTGACTGACCTGTATGCATGTGTTATGTGGTGGACCATAGTGCCCCACGGGCATATCATTGTGACCTTCACCATGTACAGCCTGTTGAGTGGGACCCCACTGCACTGGCCAAGAGAGGTACCTGACACATCTGTAGCAGGTGTGTTGTGTAGCCCTACAGGCTGTGAGTGTTTGGCACACAGGATGTGTGTGCCATGTGTGGCATGTGCTCTGTTCCGACTTAATGTATGCCTGTGTGCCAGCTGTGGAGGTGTGTGTGATGCTCAGACAGGATGCTATTCTGAGGCTCCAAGTATGCCTCAAGTGTGTTCATGTGTTTGGATTGCTGTCAGTGCAGGTCTATGTCAGACTGGTATTGTAGTCACTGTAGTATGTCATGCCACCTGACAGGGTATGCCAGTACTGGGTTCAGAGTGCTCAGTCCCCAGATTGGCTATGTGGTTGCATCTCACACATGTGTTGTATGTTCCTGGCCAGGGGAGAGGGTTGACTGCATATATGTGTCAGCTGTGACATTGCCACATGACTCACATATTCCACAACTGGACCATAGAGGTGATTCACAAGTTACCTTTGCACATGCTACCATAGTAGTGTGATTGCCATGGTGATTACCAACACATAGGGCCAATGGGGAACAACATACTGAAGGTGAGTATGTGTGGGTGTACTGCTTCTGATTTCATAGTGCTGGCATTTATGTCTGCACACGTGGGCAAATGCCAGGTAAGTCATATGCAATGTGTCACAGGCAACATACATGCAAACAGGACAGACAGTGACGTTCTGTCAAGTGAGACATTGACATACGTATAGTAAGCTATGCAGATGTCACTAGGAATCCACAGAAGCTCTGTAAATCTGCATTGCAGGTGGAATCAGTGTTCCAGGGAACTTCAAGCAAACATGCATGCAAACAAAGCTACAGTAAGCAGGGCTGGAAGTAGTCCATTGTACAACAAAGAAGGGGTACCACTTCCAGTAGGTAACAGTGCAAATATGCAGGCACTATAAACATGTACCCAGGAATGCACAGCTCAGATGTCCATGGTAAAACTGAAATTATTTAAAATTTAATTTAATTTAAATTAAATTGGTACTGCACACATATCAACATGCGCAAACATCCACATTGCATAGTCGTTGTGGGCAACATGCCACCATTAGTGCACATGTCCATCATTGCGTATCACTACTTGCATTACCTTCTCCCCTGTGCTACCTATGTATGTGGCTATCTGTTGACATCCTTACCACCAGTATGCAAAAATGTGCAGCTGTTACACTATGGTACTTACTATGGGTGTAGATAACAATTCAGGACAGTCATACAGTTACTGCATCAGGCATGCTGGGATATACACAATCATATCAGCACACTGTACTGTTACCAACATGATACTATTAATACACTTCTATGTAGTCACCCTGTGCATCAACAACATGTTAACCTGTACCTGCACTGATGTTAGAGATTGCAGGAGGTGGCACAGTTTCATCATATGCACTGGGTGTGAACTAGGTATGCCTGAGTCTGCCACTGATCCCACCAATTGACATGTATGTGTATGTGTGTTGGTGAGGGACAGCAGTACAGGGTGGGGCACTGTTGATGCAGTGTGTGCGTATATGTGGTAGCCCTAGGTGTTAACATTTTGCATGTGTGTATGCATGCACACAGTTCCACCTGCCATAAACCGGAGTTTGTGGACAGCCACAGACTGCACCTGCCAGGTCATACAGATCAGTGTCTGTGGCCATGGACACGGTACCTGTGCCTGGCAGGGGTGCTACGGACTGTATCTGGTACTAAGCCAGACTGGGTGCTGTCATCAGAAGCGGGTGTTCATTGACTGGACACAGGTCCCTGTTGGGACTGTCCAGAGCCACGTGCACATGGTCTCCTGGGGCAGTCTGATGACAGCACAGACCCAGCATTGCTGGGGCTGCTGCTGGCACTATGGGGGCAGCCGCGGCCCTGTTGTCGTCCGCGACGACTGCCAGATGCTGCTGTTGCTGGCATACGGCCATGTCGACGCCACAACTGTCCAACATTGCTCTGGCTCATGGACATGTAGTTGTGGAACTGCTGTAACATGTCCCCACAACGTCTGTCTATGACATCGGTGAAATTACGGATAGCATCCACAATGTCACGCATACTGTCAGTCATGGATGTGCGACATGCTCTCAGCTCCCTCAGACCCTGTCTGGTGTACCTTTCCATATGTGACTGTGCCTGCATGACAGCCTGAAACATAGCTGAGGTTGACAGACCTCTTTGGGCACATCTGCCAGAGGCAGTTTGCCCACGGATGCTCCCACGAGAACCCATGGGCAACTGTCTGTGTGGTACCATCTCAGGACCCTGCCCATGGCTGCTGTGTGGGGAAGCATGTGCCACAGATACCACATTACCCTGGTCAATGCCCACTGTATCCTGTCCATCACCTAGGGACATTGCTGACAAAGGGTGTATTGGCAGGATGACTGTGCGCAATGATGGGGTTGACAGCTGTGTACTGTCAATTGGCTGACCAATGACGGACCCTGACACACTTTCCTGTGCCATTACACAGATGTCATCATTATCAGTACCCGTGGCACCTGATTCAGGTTCCCTGCTGCATGACACCAGAGCAGCACCAGAACCTGTGGGAGGAAGACAGGAAACACAGTTTACAATGTCTACACAATGTTACCAGTGATGCACACATGCACACATGCACACATGCACACATGCACACATGCACACATGCACATGCACACATGCACACATGCACACATGCACACATGCACACATGCACATGCACACATGCACACATGCACAGGTGCACACATGCACACATGCACACATGCACACAGGTGCACACATGCACACATGCACACATGCACACATGCACACATGCACAGGTGCACACATGCACACATGGACACATGCACACTACTCAGTATGCGAGATATCAACACTCAGACACAGACACACCTGCATGCATACACAGAGCAGTACTAAGTGAGCCTAATATTACTATTACTATCAAGAATATTAAAGGTATTGTTAATACACACTCACCAGCATGGATAGGCTGCATTGCTGTTACACCGGAGGGACCTGCAGAAGTGAGGAAATTAATGTCAGTGGGCACAACTGTGCCATTGTTACTGAGTATGATACAGGTCAGTAGTACAACAGTTGCCTTTCACAGGTCAGCTGCTGATATTGAGAATATCACACTTGCATGTTAAATACTATGATGACAGCTACAAACCAAGGACACACCTCACACATGCATTAACTACCAGTGTACACAACAGTCAACTATACATATGGCATATTACCTGCACGCCCGTAGTCTTGGTGCTGTGTGGCTCCAGCCTCCATCATAATGCAGGTCTGCTGCTGTTGTTGTTGTTGGCGGGCTGGAGCCACAACACTTATGAGTAGTCCCTCCCATCTGGTGAGTGGGGTATGTGTAGCCACCCCACCACCTGTGGCAACCTGTTGCCTGTGGATATCCGACGCATGCTGACGGACATTTCTGATTAAATCACTGCAGTGATGTTGTACCTGCTCATATGTCCTATTATGCGTGCCTATGTCATTTACCCGATGGACCAGATCTTGCCACAGTGCAGCCCTCTCCTGCTGATTCTGGCTGGTGCGGGAAAAGAGTATTGCATAATCCCGCACCAGGCTCTGGTGTATTTCCTCATCCTCAGTTGCAGATTACGCTGGATTGCGCTGGTGAGCCATGGTCCTGAAAAAGAAAATAACATGATATCAGCAAAATATGTCAGCAGCATTTGGCACACATACTACACATGCTACTCGACTGTTGTGATACAACATATCTCACATATATAGCATCTGTCAGTCTATTGGTGGATACACATGTAAATGGCCAGGTATCAGTGCTCTGCCAACAACTGTGCAACAGTACCTGGCACACACCATATGACATACTACCAAACCCCAGCAGTCAGAACACTGATTCAGGTCCAAAGCACCTCCTCAGTCTGGGGGTTTGTACCGAGGTACTGTAGGGGGTACATCATCAACTACTGTGATCTGACCACTAACTAATTGCCCTGGATATACATATCCCACCTCCACCACCAGCACAAACAACTACAGTGAATAACTTTTCAAATGCAAACTTTACACTTCATAACACTGAGATGGCATACTTTAAGCCCACTGGGCCAGTGGAAGACACAACCCACAATGCTGACTCCTTCACAAATACGGACATCTCTGAGAATGCATGGATCATGCAATCCCATATAAGACCAAGACACTCTCCACAAAGGGAAAGCATCCTGTCTGGTGGACCCCAGCCATAGACAGATGGTATAACAAAAGATGGAAGCTACTGCAAGACAGAGCATAATTCCATAAAGGGAAGGCATGTCTGATCAGCACTAGTAAAGAGCTATTTTCTCTCATACAAGCATCCATGGGCAACTTTGAGAGGGAAATCACGGGGACACTACAGATAACCACAAGGCCTTCTTCAGTTATGTTAGAAACCTGGTCAGAAACCCTCCAATATGCTCATAGTTAGTACACAACAACAAATAATTCACTGAACCCACAGATATTGGCAACATTGTGGCAGACAGGTTCAGTGCAAGTTTCCCCCCTCCCTCTCCCCCAAACTAAGACATACTTATCCCAGCTGAATGTAACCTTCCTGTCATCACAGATGTCCAGGTGAGAGCCGCCCTCAGAAAAGCAGAAAACACAGCATCAATGGGACCTGATGGTATCCCCGGTTGCATGCTACATGAACTCCAAGAGGAGCTAAACACACATATAGAAGTGCTATGTAACACTAGCCTGACTACAGGATATGTACCTGTACACTGGCGCAGCAGCAGTGGTTCCACTCCACGAAGGAGGCACCTCTACATACCAGTACAATACAACACAATACAATACATTACAATACAATACAATACAATATGCTATTGCCCCTGGGACTACAGCAGCATACTGTTCTGCTACCCTGACCATTGTGACACATGTGATGTGATGATACCTGCTCCTGTCAAACAGTTACACAGGGTGACTCATATGGCATATTACCTATCTGACTAACATTCAGCAGGGGAATGTGTGACATGTACTCATGGGGAGTCTTGCTTCTTGATGCTGTGTGATTTATTGCAGGGTATGTCTTATCTGTGGGTAGGAACCTGTACCTCCGCCATGTGCTCTCTACTGCGGTGTCAAGGACGTCACACAGCAGTCATTTAGGTTGTGGATGGTGTGAGGTGTTACAATGGTTGCTGGACATCTGTCATGGGTGTGACTTAAGTATGTAAATCCAGGAGTGGTAACCTCTATGTGGGTAGTATGTGTGTACTCTGTGGTGTTGTCAGCCACTGTGCATTGTAATGTGTTTGAGTGCATTGTCACAGTGTTGTACATGTCACTGTATCCTTCTCCATATCTGTAGCTGTCATGTGAGGTACATACCGTGGCAGCCATTGTGTGGTGTGGAGGGGTACACTGACCTACATGTCCATAGCTGACACACCATGTCTGCTGACACATACCATGTGCAGGTATTCCAGGAATAGTGTGCCACTGTGACTATCATTGGGGGGACTATTGTACACATTTATGACCCTGTTCACCCCTGACACATGCAGTGGTGGGCAGCCAATCACATATCTGGTGGTTACTGGTGTAGGTGATTTGAAATGGGGTATGGTACTCCAGTTTCGACATTGGTGTTCACTCCATGCCTTTGTCACCAGGCACCTGTTGCAATACATCTGTACACATGTGCCTCACTCAGAATATATATACATCTCTCTCTCTCTCTCTATATATATATATATATATATATATATAATATATATATATATATATATATATATATATATGTATATATATATATATACATATATGTCTATATATATATATATATATATATATATATATATATATATATATATATATATATATATATATGTCTGTATACATATACACATATATATATCATTGTACATATATTGCTATAGATATGGAGAGAGGGGGGAGTGTGACAGAGAGGGGGTTAGAGTGACAGAGGGGGTGGGACAGGGGGAGTGTGAAATCATCATATGCAGTCATATCTGTAGATAGTCAGATCTGTCTGTCTATGTATATGTATCTACATATATCTATATCTGTATGTGTGTATTATATATATATGTTTCTACATATTCTATCTATCTACATCTGTCTATGTATTCCTACATTCCTCTCTATGTATGTATACATATATGCATATTATATATATATATATATATATATATATATATATATATATATACATACATGCATATATTGACATACATACGTATAGGTATATCAACATGTTTGTTTACAAAACTGTATACACACACTAACATACTGCTAAACATACATAACTGTGAAACTTACTTTGTACATTGCACTACAACCTACATTCAACCTACATTGATATGTGCACATAGATGCCCTCACATACATATGTATGTACAGCCTTCACTGATAGTTGCTGTATGTCCCCTACCCTATGCACATCTTCATATACATATGGATACAGACCAATGACACATATGGAGGGTTCACAGTATGCAAACTTTTAAAGTATTACTTTACATTACCTGTGTTTGTCACAGCTGCTTGCGTTGCCGTTTGGCTTGGTGTCCTGCTGCTGCTCCAATTGGCAGATGTCAGCTTTCGAGTGGGTTTTGATGACTGTTTTTGTTTGTATATATTTTATTTCTCTCTCTCTCTCTCTCTCTCTCTCTCCCTACCTCCAGAGGGTGCAATGAAAGTATTGCATGTGTGGACTGGGAGTACAGCATGCTTTTGTAGGTATCTGCATATGCCCATGTGATGGCCTCTGCACCAATTTTTAGCCAGCATTTGCTAATTGCATGCAGCCAGTGGTGTACTGATTGCAGTTCTCACTGTGATTCCAGGACAGTGCTATAAAAGGTATGTGAGATAGGCGTAGCCCTTTCAGAGTTTAAGGGCAGGGACCATGCTGGTATGCTGTGGACACTGTTCTGTGAGTGTAAAGGTTAGTATCTCTCTCATATTTCTGGCTGTGTTGTAGATTAACATTTCTCCATTCATTTCTCCAGTTTCCTGTACTAAGTGTGTATGTACACTGACACCTAAGACTACTACTACTGTTAATGTGGGTGTGTGTGCTTTCCTGTGGGACATGTGGTGTAACTGGTATATAGCAGTGGCTCTTGCACTTTGTTGCTATGGCTTCAATATTTTCCCTTTACATTCACTACTTGTATGCCTGCTAGGTGTCTTGACTGTAGTGTGTTGCTGTGGCTTTGCTATTTTCCATGTACATTCACACCTTGGAATGCTTGCTATATCTGCTAGGGTGTTACTGCATACAGTGTGGTCTGGCCATGGTGTGGGCCTTGACATCTATTAGGGTATTTGAGTATGCTGCTGAGCAGGCCCCAGAGACTCTCAGGTGCATCTTTTATCTGCCTCATGGAATGGTACATATCAATGGGGTACACCCATTAAATTGCCTGGTATTCTGCAGTTGTGACTGTGGGTTAGCATGAGCATATGTATTACTACACTATTTCCGACGTGCAAGTGGTGCATACTTTCAGTACTTCATAGTTACCATTGCATGTGTTGTAACACCTTTCTGCCTACTGTTTGTACATTTCACAGGGAGTCTGTGGGGCATCCCTGTAACTCTGTCACTGTTGCTATGTCTAGGCTCTTAACTATTCAAATATGGCAGTGTCAGACCTCTCAAGTGTACAGATATTTGCAGGATGTCCTCATTTTTGCCTCATATTTTGGTCCATATCTCATAAACAGCTTTGTCTGGCAAATCACTCTGGGCTCAAGTCAGACTATAGTGACAAACATTTCAGTTTCAGACTTCATACCCTTCCAAACATCCAACATAATGCAAAACCTGTTACTCTCTCAACTGTCTAAGTTTGTTGGAGCAATATTTGGAATGTGACCCTGTTTTTGGGCCTTTGCTCCACATTTTTTATTACTTAGTCCGGATGTGTTGCTGTAAGAGGTTGTGGGGTATGGGCAGTGATTATCCTGCTGTGAGTATGTGTGTGGCTTGCAAGGTGCTACAGTGACATTATTACCTACTAGCTACCAACTAGCATGGCTGTTTCTGTTCACACACTACTATTATAGAAATCCACTACATTTGACAGTAAATATACATGACATGCTTTGTGTACTACACATCCTATATTCCCTTTACATTCATTCCTACTATTACATGATATATTTATTGTAGCACAATGTTCTTATATAACAGTCATGGCTTAGTGGTAAGTCATGCAGACTACTGTTTCCAAAGTCCTGGGTTTGGGACTGACAGTGGGATTTTATTTTGCTTTTGAGCAGACTACAGGCCTTGTCATTCAGAGTGACTAAGACACTTTTAAGCAGTTGTAACCTGGTTAGCGCTGGTTTGCGCAGAGCTCACGCATGCGCACTGGCGTTCAGCTCCGTGCACATCCGTTTACAACTGCTTAACAGTGCTTACCCTTGCTCACACCCGCACTATTTTCTTTGAAAGAAATGAAAATGGGGAGACAGAAAAGTGGAGAAAAAGGGGTCACAAAGAGGGTAAGACAGTAGGGAAACAAGCTCGGGTTTTGCAGGAGGGATGTAGGTAAGGCCCATAGCTGCCCATTTCTTCATCAGCAACAGCTGTGCATATGTTTGTAATTTGGTGTGACATTTGAAACCTTCCACCCCTGAGAGAGGTATAAGGACAACAATAATACTTGTTGTACAGCCAATTGTAATTGACAGTTTCCATGTCCAGCAGACATGTGCGAAATGGGCAGCTATGTATGGGGCGTAATTTTTTTGTGGGTACAGAGTGCCCTTTTTTTTTTCCAGGTGAGAGTGGTATGTCAGGTACAGGAAGTCGGTATAGCTGGGGAGGTAGGTTGGGTAGGTTAACAGACAAGACAAACAAGATGCATACAGGGGCGGTGTATGACACATGTGGGGGGGTTACACAATTGATGGGGATGGATGTTTGGATATCTAGAGTCCATGAGCCCACAGATGGCAACAGTGGAACTGATATCCCCACCCATGGGCAGTTGCCACTGTGCCTTCACTGCCCAGGACGGGGCTGTGCTGGGGGCTGTGTAGGCCAGGCAGCAGGCACGCCCGTTAGTTGTGCCACCCATGCCTCAAGCTGGCGTAGGGGCCCAAGCACAGCGTGCCGGATCTCCCTATGCACCACAGTCTGGACACTACAGAGGGTGAGTGGATGTTCTCCTCCGGCCACACTTGCAAAGGGGGGACGAGTCCCATCCCCTGCAGCGCTTCCACCCACAGGTGGCACAGGGCCACAGGAGGAGGGTCCGGCCTGGGCACTACTGCCAGGTTCACTCGCTAGCTGAGGAGGGAGAGGTGGGTCCGCTGGAACCCGCCTTCCCTGTCGTCCTATGTTTTGCATTATGTCATGACAGTTTGGGTTAGTAATGTACAATACCATTCACAATTAGTTGTAACAGCATGCATTAGTATTCTCATTAACCAAACACCCAGATATTCAAACCATTGAACAGCAAGCATAACACATGCATATTTTGAACAGCAATACACAGTCCAACAACATGCAGGGTTGATTGATGGCAACAGGCCATCAGGTTTGGATGTATGAACAGGGCAGATGCATCAACATACATGCAAATATGTATGAACCAACAGGACAAATGTCCAGGGGTGTTAATTGTGATTGCACATACCAATTTCACGTGGAATGGATTATATGTGGTTATAGGGTAGGGTGAAGAAAATTTAATTAACAACTTCAAATACCAATACATATGCTGTACATTTCTAATAGCTGCAGATATATACACACTACAGTTCTGCCTACAGTTTCCTATGTGATAACTACTTCAAGTTGGTGATAGGAATGTTACTGCTACATCAATATACATTTTCATTTTTATTCATACACATTCATATCTGGCTCTGTTCAGCTACATCATCCTGCTACATTTGCTTTATATAGCTATAGACAACTGTGGATGTTTGGTATTTCAGACAACCATACTATCTGCATATTGCAGACTGAGAGCAACATATCCAGATTTTGGGATACACATTCCAGCTGCGGTACCGTTTTCAACACATGTTACTGTTTGGTTCTGCCTGTCACATTCATTTCATTCTGTACTGACTGCAGTATACTTTATTCAGGAGTTATTACTACTTTATTGGTGGATTCATAACTCTTTCTCACACTCTCTCACTTGTTTTATTTTTACAATTCAGGATGGTACTTAATTCTAGGCTTTATTGACAAGTTTTACCTGTAGTTATAACAATCCTTTCCAACAGTCTCACTTCTGTCATGTTTCTGTATTTCAACAGGGATATATTTCACACATGTGTTTTACCCAGCTTCTGCAGCTGTACTTTTCAGTCTGCTGCAGGTTATGTACTATTATAATACAGGTGGGACATCTTTATTTCAGACTTGGTTCATTTTTATGTTTGGATTACAGGCTGCATCACACTTTTGTAATAAAGCACTACTTGCAAACCCTCTTACACTGTTACTTGCACATTTTATTAATTAGTGACTACACTGCACTCTTTTGCTAACTATCATACTTATATATTTATTTACAGTTACAGGGAGAGAATTACTGACCTGCCTGGTGGCGCAACAGTGCCAGCCTATCGCCATAGGCTCTACGGTTCACAGAACGGACACCTGCAGCTGTAATATAAATAAAGTAATATTGGAATACACATCTCCATAATATCAGCTAGGTTAATTTCTTACATAAATAATTACATGTAACTTACTCAGTAGTGGGGCGTTGGGCATTTGCCGGGCCTCCTAGATCCAACGGTTCAGTTGGTCCTGCTTGCATCTCTTCAGGTCCGCATGGTGGTGATGAACCTGCTCACCAGTCCTTGGTATCCCTGTGGCACTGGTGAGATCATGAGCCAACTGGTCCCACGCCTCAGCCCTATATGCTCCCCACAGGACCTGGCCCTGCATGAGTTGGGCCTCATGATTGTGGACAAGGAGCTAAACCATATATTTGGGCTCCTCAACGCCCCACCTCTGTGCTCGGAAGCATCTACCCTCACCTACACCTGAAATTCTGGCTGCAAGTTGGTTCTACAATCAGTTATGCTGTGCATTCCCACCTATGGGGCTTATATATGCCATTCTTCCCGCACTTATCTGTGATTGGCCATTTTGGAATTGTATCAGCTTCACAAAACCTGCTTTGTCATGCTCCTCTTTCTATTCATTCCTATATATATGCTATTACTGCATTTCTAAGTGCAACTGTCATGGCTTAGTGGTTCAGTACCTTGTCTATGGTGCATGGTATCCTGGGTTCGAACCTGGCCACTGCTTTTTATATTTTATGACTGTCTACACAGGCTAGGAGGTGTGTCTGTGTAAAGGCAGTTTTGTTACAGCTTGCTCAACGTTGCCCGTCAGTTAGCTTGTTGGCGCGGTGCGCAGCTCCGCGCAAATGGGTTACGCTGGTTTACGCGTCATTTGGCTGTCAGCACGCATATTATGCTTAGCTCAACTATGGGCACACAGTTTCAGCATGTTAAACCACTGCTCACCTACTGGCACTCATTTTACACCTGTTAAACCATTGCTCACCTACGGGCACTCATTTTATACCTGTTAAACCACTGCTCACCTACAGGCACTCATTTTATACCTGTTAAAACACTGCTCACCTACAGGCAGATGTACTCAACTTGTTAGACTGTAGCTCAGCTATAGGCACATCTGACATATATGTTTTTTTATTATCTCACCTTTCTTCAAAATACATGGCCCATTTCATTACATTTTACATAAAATATAATTTTATATGTGTACATATATGTCAGGGACTTGTTTCATGCTTATTTCACTAAAAATAAAAATTGATGTTGTGGGGGCTCGAACCATGACTGCCTGCTCTACAGCCGACATCTCTACCGCTACGCTATTGCTTTTTGGCTTACTTTGCATATGTAGTTCTTATATGCTTTTCCACTGCCTGCTAACTGTGGCTAAGCTACGGGCACGCCCGCGCAAACAAGCGCACTCACAGGCAAACATCTTTACAATTTAAAACAAAATTATAAGATGTTCATTTCTACATTTTATGTTTGTAGTCTGTGGGGGCATGTGTTGTGTTGTGTTTATTCACATTTACACGGACTCTGTCATGGGGGTTTACTTTCGGGACTTTTACTCTTCTGGGGGCGTGTCCATATGCAGGGCTCGGCCTACGGACATGCCCCCTACTGTCTTCCACGGACCGTGTTAGCCTTAGGTGTGATTTAGCATGCCCTCATGCATATGCATGACATGCTGACGTCACACCGTTTAACTGCAGCCTCTGTGTAAGCCTTGTAACTCTTACACGGAGGCTTCGTGAATCCTGCCCCTTGTTTTTTTATTTCTTTGTCGATATCTATGTATGTAGATAACCTTTGTCATTATTTTCTAAAACTCTCTTGCCCATAACAAGGCCACTCATACCCATAATACAGCCTTCCCTTAATAACACCAGTAGACAAAGGTAAACTAGTACAGATTTGTATTTACTAAAAAAAGCCTCTTGCATTTTAAATCACCTACTACTCATAAATCAGCTTCACTTATTTGGTATCCTCATGACAGTCTGTCAGACAGTCTGTCATAAGACAGCAAATTATCTAAGTTAACCTTTACCCTTTACAGTCAGAAGTACAGAGACTTTCTGAAGATGAAGCCCTTGGACCTTTATTGTTCATACTGTTTGTTAACTTCCTACATATAATGTAAGACAAGTATTTTATATTCAGATTATCTGGTCTTCTATAGAGATGGCCACTCATTCTCCAGCATATATTTTTACAGAGAAGATGATTACCAAGATTTTCACAATAATATCTGTCTATCTTCTACCACAAACACCAGCAAAATACCCTTAGAAGCTTGGAGATGTAACAACATAGATATTCCAGTGTGTCACAACATGACAAGAAGATATATAAACTTGGCTGTTAATCCAGGCTCAGTTGCCACTTCTAAACTACACTCAGAATTTAGAGCTGCAATGAACAAAGGGACTGCATTGGGTCGATGCAGGATTTTCATCTGTCACACATATGCTCTGGCACTTCTACCACCATCAGGAAATGCATTTCCTTTTCACTGGGGCTCAGCTTTTATCTTCATTTATTTACTTACTCAGTGTGTATTAACTTTATAGGCTGATCAGTCCAAACTAATCCTTTTTATGCTATGACTTGGGCCACAAAGCAAATGGACCTACAGACAAACAGTTAAGCCAATCAGTATAATATAAACATAAAACACGTACAGCTAATATGCAGAGCACCAAATCAACATAACAGGAGAAAGATTAGTTAATGGGCTTTATTTATTGCATATTAGTTCAAAGATAGCACTGGTGAATTCCTGATGCCAGAAGACTAAACGCAGAAAGACCAAAGTCAAAAGGCCACACGCTGAAAACCTGGAAACTTATATGTTTGAAGCATAAAACATTAAATGTCATTACGTAAAACATACTAAACACTAGATCTCAGCAACATCAGTATGATACTTTGTAACAGTATTATGGTTTACAACATGAGGTTGTAATCTGTACCAGTTTCCCTATCCTTGGTCAGGTTAAACTGGACAAGGTTTAAGTTTGTCATGTATGCTTCCCTGAGCTGCATTCACTGTATTTAATGGAAATCACTACTAATGTTGTTTGTATTAATGAACCACCAATGATTCAAAGATATTGGACTTTTTGATATTCTATGAGGTGGTGTGATCCTGGACTTAGTATACACAAATAAGAATGGTGTGGCAGGCAAATCTCCTACATATAGGATGCAGGGGTTGTTTGCATGTACATTTTTTTCCTTCTTGGGTTCAAGCTTCTTCAGTGGTTGTTTTTTTTCTGACTGATGTTACATCCAGTGTGGACTTATTCAGATGTAGTGGTACCATCTCTGCCATTATAGCAGATTGTGATAATGTCAAACTAAAGGTGACTACAGCAGTGAACTAAATACACAGAAAGTTACATGAACTGTACAGCACACTGTCAATAAATAAAGACAATGAGAAAACTTAATGTAGACTCAAATGGAAAGCACTTTGGGGACTTATGGGACAAAATGAAAAAAATGCCAAGCAAGAGCATCTCACAATAAAGCCAGAAGAAAGTTAGCTAATGCGCACAACTGCACAATGGCACAGAAAAAGAAAAGAAGTAGACAAATAGTGATTACGTGGAATAGACGGCAAGAGTGTGACAGCACCCAGAAATTATTGAGTCTATATTATAAAATTGAACGTTTAGGTTGTCAAACACCTAACCGTCGACGCCTAAACAGCAAAAGCTGAAAACCACTTAACAGGGGAGTGCATGGCCACTGCTACTGGAAAGACAAGAATTGATATAGCAGTTGCGCTTAAATGCCAAGCTTTGGCCTGGGTTTAACGAGGCAGTTTCTATTTCAAGTGTTTTAAAATTAAAAGCTTTGAATAGATGACACTTGATTTTATACATTTATATATATATATACAACTTACTTTTATGTAACTTGATTTTATAAGTATTTTACAAGTATTTTGTACTAGGTCTTTAAAGAAAAAAAACATGCTTTTTGTCTTTTATTTATTTATGTGTATTAGATATGAATATTAATAACCTAGCCACTGGGGATGCACATGCCAGTGCATTTCTTCGTGCCCGTCCCAAGCCCGGATAAATGGGGAGGGTTACGTCAGGAAGGGCATCCGGTGTAAAAAATCAGCCAAATAACATATGCGGACAACAATACAGATTTCCATACCGGATTGGTCGAGGCCCGGGTTAACAACGACTGCCACCAGTACTATTAGCCAGCAGGGTGCTGGTGGAAATTGTGCTACTGTTGGCCGAAGGAGGAGAAGGAGAAGAAGAGGGGAAAGGAATGCCCGAATGTAGGAAGAGAAGAGAAAGGTTAGGACTGTGGTAGTGAATGTTGGCAGTATAACTGGTATAGGGAGAGAGCTGGCTGGTATGATGGAGAGAAGGAAGGTTGATATACTGTGTGTGCAAGAGACACGATGGAAGGGGAGTAAGGCCAGGTGTATAGGAGGTGGGTTCAAATTGTTCTATCATGGTGTGAATGGGAGGAGAAATGCGGTAGGGATTATCCTGAAGGAACAGTATGCCAAGTCTGTTTTGGAGGTGAAAAGAGTGTCGGATAGAGTGATGTTTATGAAGCTGGAAACTGAGTGTGTAATGATGAATGTTGTTAGTGCATATGCTCCGCAAGTTGCGTGTGCGATCGATGAGAAAGAAAAATTTTGGAGTGAGTTGGATGAAGTGTAGTGAGTGTACCCAAGGGTGAGAGACTGGTGATTGGAGCGGATTTCAATGGGCATGTTGGTGAAGGGAACAGAGGGGATGAGGAAGTGATGGGCAGGTATGGTGTTAAGAAGAGGAATGCAGAAGGTCAGATGGTAGTGGATTTTGGTAAAAGGATGGACATGGTTGTGGTGAATACATATTTTAAGAAGAGGGAGGAGCACAGGGTGACGTACAAGAGTGGAGGAAAATGCACATAGATGGATTATATCCTATGCAGGAGGGCCAGTCTGAAGGAGATTGGAGACTGTAAAGTAGTGACAGGAGAAAGTGTAGTTAGGCAGCATACTATGTTGGTCTGTAGGATGATATTGGTGATAAGGAAGTCGAGGACAAGTGTGAGAGCAGTGCCAAGGATCAAATGGTGGAAGTTGAAAAAGGGTGATTGCGAGGTGGAGTTCAGGGAAGAGTTAAAACAGGCACTGAGGGGCAGTGAAGAGTTACCAAATAGCTGGGTAACTACAGCAGAGATGGTAAGGGAGACAGCTAGAAAGGTGCTTGGTGTGACATCTGGACAGAAGAAGGAGGACAAGGAGACCTGGTGGTGGAATGAGGAAGTACAGGAGAGTGCACAGAGGAAGAGGATTGCGAAGTAGAAGTGGGATTGTCAGAGAGATGAAGAAAGTAGACAGGAGTATAAGGAGATGAGGAGCATGGCAAAGAGAGAGGTGGCTAAGGATAAGGCATATGGTGAGTTATATGAAAGGTTGGACACTAAAGAGGGAGAAAAGGACCTGTACCGATTGGCTAGACAGAGGGACCGAGCTGGGAAAGATGTGCAGCAGGTAAGGGTGATAAAGGATAGTGAGGGAAACATACTCACAAGCGAGGAGAGTGTGTTGAGGAGATGGAAAGAGTACTTTGAGGGGTTGATGAATGATGAAAATGAGAGAGAGAGAAGGTTGGATGATGTGGGGATAGTGAATCAGGAAGTGAAACAGATTAGCAAGGAGGAAGTACAGACAGCTATGAAGAGAATGAAGAATGGAAAGGCTGTTGGTCCAGATGACATACAAGTGGAAGCATGGAGGTGCTTAGGAGAAATGACAGTGGAGTTCTTAACCAGATTGTTTACTGAAATCTTGGAAAGTCAGAGGATGCCTGAGGAGTGGAGAAGAAGTGTTTTGGTACTTATTTTTAAAAATAAGGGTGATGTGCAGAGTTGTAGTAACTACAGAGGGATAAAACTGATCAGTCACAGCTTGACGTTATGGGAAAGAGTAGTGGAAGCTAGGTTAAGAAGGGAGGTGATGATTGGCGATCAGCAGTATGGTTTCATGCCGGGAAAGAGCACTACAGATGTGATGTTTGCTCTGAGACTGTTGATGGAGAAATATAGGGAAGGTCAGAAGGAGTTGCATTGTGTTTTTGTGGACTTGGAGAAAACATATGATAGGGTGCCTAGAGAGGAGTTGTGGTATTGTATGAGGAAGTCAGAAGTGCCTGAGAAGTATGTAAGAGTGGTACAGGATATGTATGAGGATAGTGTGACAGTGGTGAAGTCTGCAGTGGGAGTGACAGATCCGTTTAAGGTGGAGGTGGGATTACAACAAGGATCCACTCTGAGCCCTTTCTTATTTGCAATGGTGATGGGCAGGTTGACAGACGAGATCAGACAGGAGGCCCCATGGACTATGATGTTTGCAGATGACATTGTGATCTGAAGTGAGAGTAAGGACCAGGTTGAGGAGACCCAGGAGAGGTGGAGATATACTCTAGAGAGGAGAGGAATGAAGGTCAACAGGCCTAAGACAGACTATGTGTGTGTGTGAATGAGAGTGAGGATAGAGGAATGGTAAGGATGCAGGGAGTAGAGTTGGCGAAAGTGGATGAGTTTAAGTACTTGAGATCAACAGTTCAGAGTGATGATGAGTGTGGAAGAGAGGTGAAGAAGAGAGTACAGGCAGGGTGGAGAAGAGTGTCACGAGTGATTTGTGACAGATGGGTACTAGTAAGCGTGAAAGGGAAGGTATTCAAGAGGGTAGTGAGACCAGCTATGTTGTATGGGTTGGAGACGGTGGCATTGACAAAAAGGCAGGAGTCAGAGCTGGAGGTGGCAGAGTTAAAGATGTTAAGATTTGCACTGGGTAAGACTATGATGGATAGGATTAGGAATCAGTGTATTAGAGGGTCAGCTCAGGTTGGACGGTTTGGAGACAAAGTCAGAGAGGCGAGATTTCATTGGTTTGGACATGTGCAGAGGAGGGATGATGGGTATATTGGGGAAGGGATGCTAAAGATGGAGCTGCCGGGTAAGAGGAAAAGAGGAAGGCCTAAGATAAGGTTTATGGATGTGCTGAGAGAGGACATGCAAGGTGGTTGGTGTGACAATGCAATATGCAGAGGACAGGAAGAAATGAAAACAGATGATACACTGTGGTGACCCCTAATGGGAACAGCTGAAAGAGAAGAAGAAGATATGCATATTAATAGTGTCTACTTAGTATTCACAATTGTTTACAATTTTAAAATATTTGATATGTTATTTTATATTGTATACTTTCTACTCAAGTCATTTATTTAGGTATTATTTTTTTCTCTTAAGCATGGCTGTATATATGTCATGAACCAGGGGTGTGGTTTAGTTGAGTTTAGAGGTGTGGTTTGTGATGTCACTACTATTGCACTTTAGGTTACAAGATTTAAAAAGCTGTTGGAACATTGTTTATTTGTCTGATGAAGTTCCTAGTTTGTTTCAGGGATGAAAGTGCTAAGTTTGACTGCTGTATAAATAAAGTGGATTTATCGCTTCTTCTTTGTGGAGCGCTTTGGCCTGCATTTGCTTTTCTGTGGATTTTTGGTTTGTTGCTGCTTTTTGGTTTTGTTAGCTTTGTTATGTGTTTGATACATGGATGTCAATAAATTCATCTGGTGACAAGGCTAGAATTGTGACTTTTGGCATCCAGGACTACAGGTGCTGATACATGGAACCATACCTCTGTAATGTCCCTGATTTTGCTTCATATTTTTTTGCTGTATCCCTGACATTCTGGTAAGCCCCTGAGGGTCACAAAGAAGTCAGTAATGCAAGACATTAGAGTTTTCTACTTCCTACTGTTTCGACTATTAATTTGGATGCAAAACCTGTTATTCTATTAACTTACATGAATTAAAGTAATATTTAAAAATTGCCTCTGATTTTATCCCTACATTATCTTCATATATTAGTTTTGTGCAGCAGTAGCAGCAGCATTTAATATTGGTGCTTAGAATAAGAAGTATATATCTGTAAAGGGAATTGTGCTCAGAAAATTTGTAGCTGTACTATTTGCAGCTGTCTGTAGTCATATGACTATTTGACAACAGACTGTTAGGTAACCAACACAGGCACCTAGACTGCACAGTTCCCAGTAGTCTCTAATCATGTTAATAACTGACTATGGATTACAGACTCTGGTTCCTAAGTACCGATCTGTGAGGATTTTCAAAAGCAAAGTCTTACATTTCCATAGTAGTTTTTAGCCCTTAAAATATGAAGTACAAATTATTTAGAGAATTCAGAGGTGGGCAGAACAAGGACATGTATGAACATTTACTTGTTGCTAAGGACAACTGATCTTAGGCATTTAGACTGCATATAATAGGACAAGGCAAGGCTACCCATATCCTATTACTATGATCAGAAAAAAAGCATTCTAGTTTTGTTACTGGGGCACTTACTTGGACACAGTACTTCACAGCTAGTGCACATGTGCTAGGCTTCCCAGTCTGGTGCTACCTCTGCCTGCAACATCTTGGATGAGATGGATACTGTGGCTAATTTTTCAGAATCCAACTAGGAATTACTGCCACTGTTCTGATGCTGGTGATATAAGCAGCATCACAACAGCAGGTTTAATGCAAAAGTATTAGATGAAACATTGGTAAAAGTGGGAAGGTTAACTGTTATGGATGTGCGGTGGAGAGAGCAGGTTTATAGAATTACAGCTTTATATGCATATATATAACAAGCAAGGAAACAGATAATCTATTTCATCAGATATTAGATTATGTGGTGATTAACATGAAAATTATAATTGCAGTTCAGGGGATTTTAATTGTGATTTAAGGGAAATATGTAAAAAGATAGAAAAAGAGGCACTTGGATCTGAGATTGATTATTTTGTATTATCTGAAGGCTTAGGGGTAGCAAATGGTGACACAGTTGTGTTGGGTTTTTGAGACCATTTAACAATATGGATGAAGGTGATGGAAGAAAGAGAGAATATTCAAAAGGGGAAAGGGAATAAAAAGAATAAATTAGAAATTATTGGATGAAACTGGTGAGTGTGAAGTACTGCAGGTATGGAAAGATCATACAGCCATGAAGGACTTCTCTAAACACTGGTCTGAATGATGGATTGAATTTAAAAATAAGTATGAACAGTGTTTTTTTTTCAATGGCAGGATGACATAAGAAAGGAAAAAAAAAGTCAAGTATGGGAAAATGTACAGAAATACATTTGTAAATTTATGGACTAATACAAGAGAGAATTATGACATGGAAAACTAAACATATGAAATACATAAAAGAAATTGAGAAAAAAATGAAGGTATTACTGTTTTGGCAGATATATTATTTATATGAGGGAGAAGGGAGGAAGTGTTTGCATATTTGGGTAAAATAGTAAAAGAGGATATTAGTATATTAAGGGAAATGAGAAAAATATAAATGGGAAGTTAAAAAGAACACAAGAGCAAATTGTGAGAATTGTAATACAGTATGTGGAAAATATGTGCAAGACTAAAAAGAAGGAAAAATAAGAGAGAATGGAAAGTAAAAAAAAAATCCAGAACTAGTTAAGGAACAATTTGAAAACAAAATTATTATTAGCGAATTAGATGACGTACGTAGGAAAGTAGATGTTGAATCAGCATCAGGCCCAGATGGTATAGGGTGTAGAATGTGTCAGAAATTAATGGATTGTCTAGAGACTATTTTGTAAATATACTGAATGAATGGTTGAAGGAGGAGTTTGTTATGAAGAGTTATGCAGTAGGATTTCAAAAACTAAAATGGAAGAAAGATGAGACAAATGAAATAAAACATTGGAAACCCACTATACTAAATAACACAGATTATACAATGTTTATGAATAATACAGAGCATGGAAGGAAGGATCAAAGACATTATGGATGAAAGTATACATGGTGTAAAAGGGAAGGGATGTCAAAAATCGTTACTGGTTTTGAGGGAAATAGTGGATGATATTATAAGTAAAACGGAGGATGTGAAAATTCTTGTAGATGATATTAGCAAGCCATTTTATACAGTAGGACTTGATACTTTTTGGGATGTTATGGAGAAGTATAGAAAAGTAATAGAATTAGAAGAGTGTGTATGTCATTATATCAGAACAGAGTGGGAGTGTTAGTGAATGGGTGGCTGAGTAAAGAAATATGCATGAAGTGTAGTATAAGACAAGGATGTCCCAAGAGTGGAATATTGTTTGCATTGGTAATGAATGCAATACTGAGTGAAGTAGTTTATAAAATGAAAGATACTTGATATGTCACAAAAAGAGGTGGTGATTCCAGGTGTTTTTGACATATGTAGACAATATAGTTGCAGTTGCTAAGAACAAAATATGGATGAGCGAAGTGCTGGTTTGTCTGAATGGATGTTTAAAAGAAATGGGACTGACCTTGAAAAAAGATAAAAGTAAGGGCTTAGTTAATGTGGTGAAAATGGGGGAAGTGTAATGAATGAAGTGTCCTTTGCTAGAAATAAAATTTGGGTAAAGGGATGTAGTTACGATGCCATGGGAGGGTTTGATAAAAGAAATGACAGAAGTATGTTCTCTGTGGAGGATGTATAGATTAGCATTCAAGAAAAAAGGTTTATTGGGTTAATATGGTATTAATAGGAAAATTGTATATGTGACATATTATATCACATGTTTATATGATCCCAGAAAAAATATGAAAAGGGAATTGTACAATTGGTCTTTTGTTTCATATAGGGTTCAAGATTAAACCCAGAGAAAAGAGGTATGTTGTATATGAGTTAAGATGCAGTGGGATTGGGGTTACTAAATCCAGTTATTTATCCTGCTTCATTACACTTGTATAGAGTATTAGACAGGGTAAAGGAAGAGAAGGAGAAGTTAATAGTGAAAATGTTTAAATATAAGTATAAAAAAATTCTGAGAGATGGTGAGAATAAGAAAAAGACACACCAAATGTATAAATTAAGAAAGTCAAAATCATCAAGAAAAAAAATTATAACATGGAAAATAAAAATTGATGATACAGAGAAGAACAGTATAATATTGTGATGAAACACTCTTAGTATGTAAATCCACGTGAAAATTTACCAGAATAAGTGATTAAAACCATTAAAATAAGGAAAAAGAGCCATAGCAGAATAGCAGAGTGTCAGGATTTCCTATGGAGACTGGTAATAAGTAGATTATCAGTAAATGGGAATATACCATATAAGAAGAAAGTTGAAAGGGGGTACTTTTTTGAGGGGACAGAGAAGAACAAACAACAGAGAATGTTTTTGAAATGTAAAAGAGTGGTGAAACTGGAAAAAGTTGTGTGAAGAAAATTTTTGAGAATATTATTATTCATGTTATAATTTGTATTTGGAATGAAAGACTGAGTGAAATGTTATTCAATGGGAAAATAGATTTTGGCAGATGTGTTGCAAAAAATCAGATTATGGTTGTGGAAGAAGGATTGGGAGTCAGTTATGGAAGAGTAATAATGAGGATGTTGTAAGATAAATGATAAATAGTAAAAAAATAGAAATGTGTGCGTATATGTGCATGTAAATATGTATATTTTGCAAATATGTAAACAAGTAAATGTTTTTATGTCAAATTCAATAAAGGACCCCTACTCTTTTTGATAGATCCCATGCAATCTTTTATATCCACCTGAGCTACAGCCAACTCAGGCAAATGGGATCTTTGTGTCACATCTCATCCAAAGGATAACAAACTCATGAGTGCAGCACCCCTTTATGCTGCACTGCAGTGTCAGCAATCCATCTGCTCATATGGGAATAAAACCCACAGCCTGCTGCACCAAATGTGAGTATGGTACTTGTTATGTCACTGACACTGCTGAGAAGTTTTCAGTGACCTTATACTGGCTGTATATTATTTCACGAAAAATGTCTCCATCAAATCCATGTTCATCGATCGCTATCCATCGAACAGCCATTCAGTGAATGTTATAATCATCAAACTTCTTTCCTAGGGAAAGAAACTACTTGGTCACCAGAGCAACTGTAATATCAGTTATATAATTTTACACTCAGGCAGGTGGTGGACAGCCCCCTCACACCCCCATACTTATATACCAGCTCTGAGATTGCACTACAGTGGGGAAAAAGGGTAATTCATGATACTGGACACCTAGTTACTTTCCCGGGGGAAAACTTCAATGTAGTGATCATTCATTGAATGCAGCAATAGATGTTGTTTTGTTGATAAATAGGGATTTGATGGAGACAGCTTTCATGGAAATAATATAGGCCCTCTTATATCAAGGGTGTCCAACATGTTCCCATTACAGATCAGATTTCCTGCAACTTTCCAGGAACTGGATGCAGTTCTCAACTCAGGTCTATCATGTACCATTTAAACCCTTTGCTGAACCCATAGTGCCTTTATTTTGACAAAGCTCAACTGATGAACATGTATACTTGCAACTGTAATATGAATAACATCAAGATAGCATCGCTCAATGGCAGAAGCTCAAAGAGCAAAATGTCTAAGCCTGAGGACTTCCTTTATCTTGAAAACATAAATGTGTATTGTGACACCCCTGCACTGGCCCGGTAATCAAGGACCTTCAGTCCTTACCACTAACACCAATGAGGGGCATGCACATTGGGAGGATGACAAGTACACACACAGTAAAGTACAATTTCCCTTAAGAAAACACAGAGATCACAGCCAGTCTGGGGCTGGTTTCTCCCTCTCTCTCCAGATCCACAATAAGACTCCCCACTGGCACAGGTATAGGGTTAAGATCTCAGCTGAGTGGTCAAGCCAAAACCTCCAGCACCCTCTGTGTCCAAACAGTGCATCGTGTCACTGTCCAAGTAGCTGACACACACACACACACACACACACACACACACACACACACACACACACACACACACACACGCACACTTTAAGATTTGATTTATATACAAACACAGAAACACTCCTGGGGAAGGCTGACACAGGTTCACTAGCTATACCAACTTCTGCCCAGACTATAAGGTAGTAATCACTGCCACCAACCAGCTCTTTACCAGCTCTTGCCATTCCCATAGTGCCTTTTTTAGGCAAGGCTCAAAGGACAAACCAACCACCGTAACCAGCACAGGTAATCAAAAACTAAGGATAATGCTACTCAATGCCAGAAGTCTCAACCTCAAAATGCACGCACTCGAGGCACTCCTCAGTATGGAGAAAATCGATGTTTGTGCAGTGACAGAAACCTGGTTCAAGGCTCCAGAGAGCACCCCAGCACTACCAGGTTACAATTCATATCATACCTTCCGGCCTCAGTTACCGGATTTCAGTACAAAGGACGGAGGTGTATCCATATTCATCAAGGATACCCATATCTCCAGTTTAGTGGCACAGCATGATGCCCCAGAGATCATCCATGTGCAACTATCAGCAGGCAAAACCACATTTCAAGTCGTAGCCTGTTATAGATCACCCACCATGTCCCAAGATGCTCACTCAGCATTCCTTGAGGCATTGGAAAATATAAAGGTCCTACCCAACACCATAATTTTGGGTGATTTCAACTACCCTGGTATAGACTGGGTGAACTACCAAAGTTCTAACTCCTATGCCCAGCAGTTCAAAGAATTTATAAATTCAAATGCCCTTGAACAACTGGTATGTTCTCCCACTAGAGGGGACAACATATTGGATTTAGTCATCACAAATATGGGCGCCCATTGTACCACACATGTTATCACTCCCTCTCTGGTCAGATCAGACCACAAACTGATAACCCTGGACATCCTCACCCCTCCACCTCCCCCAGTCAAAGAAACCATCGTAAAAAACCTTTCCAAAGCAAACTTCAAACTACTTGTGTCAGAAGTGGAAAGCTTCACTATTCCCTTGCAGAAGGATAATGATATCCAGGATGCAGAATCCTACACCAAGGCACTTTATATACCTCTTCAGGATTGCATGGACCATGCTATCCCAAATAAAACCAAGACTCCTTCCTCAAGCAAGAAGAAACCAGTCTGGTGGACCACGGCCATAAGCAAACTATACAATAAAAGGAGGAGACTTATATAAAAAAAGGCCAAATCTCAAGTAGAAAAATCATCCCTGATCAGCATTAGTAAGAAATTGAGGGCCCTCATCAAGTCAACTAAAGCCAATTTTGAAAAGAAGGTTGCCAAGGATAACTATAAGGCCTTCTATGGTTACATCAAAAACCTAAATGGCAACGCTCAGGTCTGTTCTGAGCTAGTACAAAATGGAACAAAATATACTGACCCCACTGACATTGCCAACATCTTGGCTGATAGGTTCAGTGCAAAACTGGCTCTCAGACAGATACCACAAATAAGAGTAGCGGGATCTATGTCCGAATCCAGACCAGTAACGAGTGGTGTGCCTCAAGGCTCTGTCCTGGGGCCCATCCTGTTTGGCATATACTTCTCAGAAGTACAGGCAAGCACTGAAGAGCTGTGGCTGACCAAGTTTGCGGATGACTGCAAACTGGGTGCTATAACAGAGTCTCCAGCCGACATGGATATCCTCCAGAAGGGCTTTAATGAGACTGATGCATGGTGTCAAAGCCATGGTCTCAAGGTAAATGCTAAAAATGCGTAGTAATCCCCTTTGGAAAAAACAGAGTACCTGTGAACTACCACATAGGAGGTAACCCCCTAAAATCTGAAGAAGTAATATGGGATCTAGGGACCCAAGTAGATAGTCAGCTTTCCTTTGATAACCATGTTGCCATTGATTACAATAAAACAGTTTTTTCATTAACTGCAGTTCGCTCTTATCGATTCCAGTTCCATCTTGCTTGTTTTTTAACAGTCGAGTATTTTGGAGTTGCATGTTGCCAAGGTGGTTAGAAAATCCTTCTATGTGACCAATCTGATCACGAAAGCGTTCGTATCAAGATCTAAGGATGTAGTGGTGCCCCTCTACTCTTCCCTCATCAGACCCATTATTGAGTACAATGCACCAATTGGAATGTACCTGGCTAGGCATCTCCAGCAGCTAGAAAGACCACAGAGGTACCTCACTAAGAGGATTACTGGCCTCAAACAGTTGCCCTATGCAGCACGATTGAAAAAAACTAAGGCTTTTCTCTGTTGCATACTGCCTTCTCAGAGGCGATCTCTGTCTAACATACAGAACCATGTCCAACCCAGAACTGTTGAACATGCTCCATCTTAGCAAAACAAAATCTACTCGAGCTACATGCGCTAGGGTTATAAACCTCAGCACAACAATGAATAGAACATGCTGGAGGGATAGATTCCCTTCACAAAGACTTCCCTTGCTATGGAACAAGGTCCCGATATACATAAGACAGAGCCCCTCACTATCACTCTTCAAGAGGAACCTTGACGAGTGGATGGGTAACAGAAAGTTCACATCAGGGATCATACCAACAGCTCAACTAGATAGGGGCCAATGGTACTAGCTGCTAATCAAGGGACTAGGGAATTAACCAAAGGGGCAGTGAATACCGCACAACATGGCTGGGCCAATATATGCCTTCGGGCAGATAGCCCAGTACCTACCTATGAATCTATGAACCTACTATAAGGTCCTTCCCAAAGGGTGACCAATTCTATTGTGCAATGTTACTATTATTCAAATGGTAATTGTGACCAAACTAAGGCTATTCAAGAGTGGTCTGTACAGTGTCACCAAATACATATGCAAGTACTGTAAGAGCTTAAATATCTCTAAGCAAACCGGTCACAATTAAAAGGTTTAAATATATTTAATAACAATTAATAAAAGCACAAGACAATAATCAATAACTCAACACAGTGACAACAGAGTTCAGAATCACAAGAAATGCTTTAAAACAACACTGCAGGACAGTCTCACTCAAATACAGAAAACATCTAATCTGATCTTACTAAAGTTCTATCTATCTCTAAGAAAACTATGTTTTAAATAACTTACTTACAGAGCCAGGCATATGTTAGTACTGAATGGATATTTACAGGTCCAAAGACAAATACAAAATGCATAGACTTTCTCTCTGAGGTAGTTCTTAAATTACTGTCAAACATTTCTGCTGGGTTATCTCAGATTACATCATTCTTTGTCACCTTTATGTCAAAAATACTTATCCCTCAGAAGTTGCCTGGAACTGGAAGTCGTAAAACCAGTTAAATACTTTTATCTTTGAAACCTGTAATTATTTCTGTTTACAGACAATAGAAAGAATTTCTAGCTACAGACATTCTGTCTCTTTGCTGTATTAACTAACTTTATATCACATTGTAAAACTCTTTACTTATTTTCTCAAAGTTTGCAAGTTAACTCTGTATGTTTCAACTTCTACCATGAAAACATACAGTTGCATAGGAATATAGTCCATATATATTTCTGCTCTTCTCCAGCAGAGTATAATGTGGTTACATTCTTGAACTCAGCTCATAACATACAGTTTTACTTACATTTGTAAGACAAGCCTATAGATCATATTAATATTTACAAATGACACAGGATTATTTACAAAATTCTAGCTAGCTGGACTGGCAGCCTCACATGTGTATAGTTATGAAAAACCTGGTTCCAGTGCTAAAATAGCATCCCTTCACTGTTAGTGTTATTTATCTACCATGAGTTCAAGGGCATTAGGAGGTATATACTGAATACCTACCTTTATTAATGAAGTTATTGATTCACAGAATTTCATGCATAATACCATACTGGAATGTGTATGGGCCCATATAGCTCTTAATAAAACTGCCTACCATATCACTGCACAGTAGATCCCCTTCTCTGAACCATCTCTGAGCACTCTGAGTTGGTAAGTTATACTGAAAAGCAATCCATCCAAATGATTAGAGGTTGACATTAAATATACTATCATAAGCTATCTCTGAAGCAAGCTAGGAAATATCCAGATGTTATGGCTGATGTGGCATGATTTCTAAAGTCCTTTTTTCAATTGCAGCTGCACACTGAAGTGAAAAAAATAACCACTTCAGCCACAACTTACCTATGACATAATAAGGATGCAACTAGAATGTGAAAGTAGCTTTCTGGGTCATGTTTTTATACATGATCTTTAAGAGTAAGCAGATCTCATCCTATTTATAACCTTTCTTGACCACTATAAATGTTGGAATTAACCATTTAATCCAATACCCAATGATAATGCAAATGCCTCCAAATTCTTCAGCAGGTGCATCAGTGTGTGTGTAATTCTCATAAAAATAAGATTTCTCTAACAGATCCATACTCATCCAGTATAAAATGGGCTTAAATTAAAAATCTAAATGCTCGTATCATCAAGGAGGGTGGAGCTAGCTATAGACTCAGTGTTCCTAACAACTCTGTAGATTCCCACAAGCCTTTTGCACTTATTGTAGCAAATTTATAAATACATATTGGTGCATGAAGGTGATTTCTGATAGAGACTTTCACTGCACTTCTGCAACCCTGATTTATAAGTATGTTATATAAATTATAGGATACAAACCATATCATCTCCCCACACAACATCTCTACAAAAATACTATGCTAATATAAATGCTTTTCCAGCCAATGTCCTTCAAAATACAACTCAGCAATGACACGATCATCTATTGAGCCAGCTCATCCCAAATCAGTAATAAAAAACAATAGAAAATTACCTACTCTCACTATCACAGAGGCTAACAACAACAAACTGATTCCCAACCCATCAAAAACTGAATCTATGATATTTGCACCAATAAAACAATCTCCTCAGTTCTGCAGTAGTAGAACATGTACCACCACCACAAAGGACCACAGAGTGCTTCAGCTATCTTGGTGTGTTGCTAGACCAAAATATAAAATTTTAACATCACATCAACATCAAAGAACAATCTCTCCATTTTGGGCAAGAGAAAAATTATACCTTAATATCCCTCAAAGGAAGAGCTGCAATTGGTGAAGAGTATTAATCGTCCATGTAGAATATGGACTGTCTGCCATAGCCAATGCTTCCAAGAAGAAAAAAAAATGATCATTCTCTAGATCAGCTGCAAGATATGTAGGTTCCTCTCCCTAAAACCTTAGAAAGCACATCACTAAAATAAATAAATAAATAAATAAATTAGTTAATTATTTAACTAGGCTCTTGACAAAATAAAGATGTACTCCTTTCCTGTCATCCTTTAAAAACTATTATACCTAGAAACCTGAAACTTCTTTGACAGCTGATTAAAAGGAAAGCTACTACCAATAACCTCAGATTGCAGCACCCCCTTGCACTTAAAGGAAAACTCCACCTTCTTCTACAATTTAACTCAACTCCTAGGATGTTTTTCTCCCTACAATAAGATTCCAGTACTGTGTAGTTACCTGAAACCTGCTTGTACTTTAGAAAAATTTCATTTCTTCACTTTTGTATCAAAGTAAGGGAAAGAACCACCCACATTTTAAGCTTAACTTCTCATATCATAAGTTGCAGAGGAATTTGTCTACACCTGTGTGACATACCACAGACACAGAGAAATGTGAAGCCAGGAGTTCAAGCTACTGTAAACAAAGGTGTGAAACTGCTTTCCATTGTCTTTAATGCAGATAGGAAGAAAACATACACTGATTAAAAGCTGCTTCCAATGTAGCCATTGCTTTCATAGCAAAACAGAGCATTTAGATTAGTCAGTGGTTTAATTGCAGTTGTGACCCATTTTGACAAATTTACATAAGCGGCATCACAGTATTGAAATGCTAAGCTTTAAACTTTAAATGTTTGTTGTTTATGCTACTTTACATTTTAGGATTACTTGAATGTAGTATCAAAGATGTCTGTGACAATTAGAAAAACGTCAGAAAATATTTTTCTTGTAATTCTTGTAAAATTATCAGCACATTTAGCAAAGTATAAGGGGAGGAGCTGTCAGTTCATCTTGGACTACAAAAAGATACTTTGAACAATGGCCTGCAATTTAGCAACTGTTTTGGTTGCTGCTGTATAATTCCTTAGTATACTATAAAACTAGTGCTGAGACATACACATATGTGGACTATTCAAGAAATAAAAGAAGCAGTCCTGTTACAGACAGTATATAAGATGACAGTGACTGACACTAATTCCATTATATGTTAATGGAATGGTAATACACCACCACTTCCTTATGCCTAGCATGACTCATATAAAGCAGACTTGAAATGGATTATGGGAAAGAGAAAGGGTTGAAGAAAAATAAGATCACTTTAATATGTCAAGCTCCATTGACAGACATTTTGCAGAAAACATATTACAATTCTATAAGAAGCAGTCAAAGTGATATTGAAATGTTAAAATAACTCGGAAAAGAGTGAAATAAATAGATTTTTTGGTTCTAAGGTGGAGTTTTCCTTTAACATTCCCAGCTCTAAACTTCTCAAAACAAGCTGCTGTTTCTGCACAATGCCACCACACTAAGACTGGGACTCACTAGCCACAACTTAACATCTGTAGCACCCTATAAATCACTCAGGCATTAACTCAAAAAAGTCATGTACATAGTAGTATCATGTAAACGTTTCACAAACCAAGGCATCATATCACACCACACCCATTCCTGCATCATTGCTAGCCAACCTTACTACAAGTCCATACTCAACAAAAAGTAATACCACTTATTAGAATTATAGTTGGCTTCCACCCCATAATTCTCTACACTACGAGCTTTTTCTCCTCCTACATTTCTCCCCACATTACCTTTCTATTATCTTCCACATCATGCTAACTCCAGTCCTCCAAATCTATTTAATAAAACACTGCAGAAATTAAATATGTTCTAATTACTGACTAGAGTATGTGATTTCATTCTGTTCTGCTATTGATAGACAAAACTCCTTCATTTTTTTCCCCAAGTTCATTTACTACTATTGTGACAAATTCAACCAGCCTCTTATATCTATAACCTTTGTCTCCCCAAATGTATCATTCCTCCTAATTGGAAAACAGATTTAATTAAACCATTGCCTAAACAATGCAACCTCAGATTAACCTCTCATTTGTACTCCATTGCTATCCTGCCAATACTCCTCATAAGAACTGCTAACACACAACTTTCCAGTTACATCCAACAATACCACATTCACTCCCAAAAGGAACATTGCTTCTGGCCTGAAAGAAGAACCATAACAGCTCTCTGGTCCCTAATTAATGATATTCTGTTAAAAGCACATAAAGACAATCTTACAAAAGCCTTATATGAAGACCTCAGAAAAGTGTTTGATCTCACTGAATACTCTCTTCTTTTAAGCAAACTCACAAAGCATCATTAATGCAAACAGCTCATCCTGGTTTGAAAAATTAATCTCAGAAAAGCATTTCAAAATCAAAAGAGGGTCTTCCCTCTTATACATAGCCTACCTAAACAGAGGTGAATCACAGAAATCCATACTAGCTCCTCCTACTATTCTCTATCATTATCAACAACCTCCCCTATGACTTCCTCCAACCACCACTCAGTGTATATGCTGATGACATTGTCATGTACAAATCAAGTTATTCTCATACACACATTCAGTCCCAACTTCAATCAGACCTATACTCACTCCAACAATGATCAGTCCAACTGCAGTTATCAACTGAACCCCTCCAAAAGGACCTTGCTGTTTGGAGCTCCTCAAAATCCCCCACAGGTCCTTGTCAAGTCCATTATAGAAGCAAATGCCTTTTTCAAATATTTCAGAATATGGCTCGACCAGTCACTTACCTTCCATTCCCACACAGAGAAAACAAGGACTAAAGTCAACTCCTTCTTCTTCTTCTTGGCCAAATAAAATCTCATTACCTTTCTCTCCTTGCCAGAACTAGAATAGGCAAGGGAGTCTTTTTCTCAACAATCGAATAGAGCTCCTCCATTATTGATACTGTTTTAAAGAAAAAATGCTATCATTCTACATTTCCATTACCATCTGCCCCTTCATCACTAATCCCCCCTCTCCAAGAATACCACTGTCTCACCTTGGAAAAAGCCAAATATCTCTCCCATAAATCAACAACCTGAATTTTTTATTTGCATTTCACCTCCATAAACTGCTGCATCTTGAAACATTTGCCCCTCTGACAACCAAACTCTCAGAAAAAAAATCTGCGTACAGCCTAAGACACTACTCCCAAACAGCTCCTACATGCATAATGCCAAGAAATAATCTCCATTGTACTAAACATACCTTCTCTGCCATTGCTCCATAAATTTAGCAACATCTCCCAGTTCTCCTAAAAGAAATGAACCCATACCCCAAGCTCAGACTCCACCTTAAATCATACCTACTTAAGCAAGGAGGAGGAAGCCAAGTATAATTCTAATAAGTGGTTACCTAGGCTCCTAGTCACAATTTCTACCTCTCCCTCCACCACCTCTTACTCAGTTACCTGACAACTATTCTGTTAACACTATAAATATAACTACTAAAAAGTCCCTTCAACTGCTTAACTATAACATTATAGTAACTTAAAATGCTTCTAGTTTTCTCATTTATTCCTTACTCTCATTTATTGATTGTATGGGCTGGATTGTCTTTGAAGATTCTGCTGCTAATTTGCATGAACTGACAGACACAGTAACATTTTATGTTAGCTTCTGTGAAGATATGTGTGTCTCCACTAAGACCTGGCTAAAACCTAACAACAGCAAACCCTGGTTTACTGCTAAATTAAGCAGCTTCATCAAGCCAAGGAAGATTCCTATAGAAGTGGGGATAACACATTTTTTAGATAGGCAAGAAACACCCAGACAAAAGAAATTAAAGTGGCTAAAAGAACTATTCTGAAAAGCTGAAAAAATAGCTTTTAGGCAATGATCCTGCATCAGTGTGGAAAGGTCTACAAAATATTACAAACTGCATGAAACCACCCCCTGCACTGCAGCTAATTGCCAGCTGGCTGATGACTTGAATGCTTTTTTACTGCAGGTTTGATAAGGCTCAAGCTACAAATGACACTATTGCCACCTGTCTCAGTGTTCAGACTTGTATGACTCTTCCACACATTCTCACATGCAGCCTGCAGTAATTATCTCTGAAGAGGATGTGTGTTGTCTTTTAAAAGACAGCACATTAAAAAAGCAACAGGTCCAGGTGGGGTTTCACCCTCTTGTTTAAAATCTGTGCTGATCAACTGGCTCCTGTTTTTACTCAGATTTTTAATAAATCATTAGAGCTGTATGAAGTTTCCTTATGCTTTAAACAAGCCATAATCATGCAGTCCCTAAAAAATATAATATACTGGACTGAATGACTACAGGCCTGTTGTTTTGACATAGGTGGACATGAACACTTTTGAGAGGCTGGTGTTAGCTCACTTGAGGGATATTTCATCTACCTTGTTGGACCCCCTTCAGTTTGCTTATTGAGATAACTGGTCAGTGGATGATGCAGTTAATATGGGCCTGCACTATATCTTGCAACATCTTGACAACCCAGGGACATATGCAAGGATTATGTTGCTGGACTTCAGCTCAGCATTTCATGCAATAATTCTGGAACTTCTTCACTTGAAACTCTCCCAGCTTTCCATTCCTGCTTCCACCTGTCAATGGATCACCAGTTTTCTGACCAATAGGAAACAGCAGGTGAAACTGGGGAAATTTACATCGAGATATTGCACAACAGATACAGGTGCCCTCAGGGATGTATGCTGTCCCCACTGCTATTATCCCTCTACACAAATGACTGCACCACTAAGGACCCCCCTATCAAACTTATTAAATACACAGACGATACAACTATCATCAGGCTCATCAGGAATGGTGATGAGTCTGCATACAGATGAAAGGTTGAGCAGCTGGCCCTTTGGTGTAGTCAGAATAATCTGGAGCTGAACACTCTTAAAACTGTGGTGATGACAGTGGACTTTAGAAGTGGTGCCACAATATTATCCCCCTATTTATATTTAATACTGCTGTGTCATTTGTGGAAACCTTCAAGTTTTTGGGATCTATAATTTCCAGGGAATTAAAGTGGGAGACCAATGTAGGGTCTGTCATAAAAAAGCACAACAGCGAATGTACTTTCTGTGACAGCTGAGGAAGTTCAACCTCCCACAGGAACTGTTGATTCAGTTCTATACAGCAGTCATTGAGTCTGCTCATAGCTCATCCATAACAGTGTGGTTTGCATCTCTTGTCTAATCATAACAAAAATAGGTTACATCGAATAGTCAGGTCTGCCGAAAATATCATTGGTACTAGTTTGCCCTCCTTACAAGACCTGTATTATTCCAGAGACATGAAACAGGCAAGAAAAATCGTCACCAACCCTTCACATCCAGGCCACCATCTTTTTACTATCATCAGCCAGATGTTATAGATTAACTCGCATCAAAACAAGCAGATATAAGAACAGTTTTTTCAACAGGGCATCAAGTTCATAAATGGTTAATTCACTTAATTAGGCCAGGTATTCTTTTTCCCAAGCCTCTGAGGATTCTGCAATATTGTATACTTATCGTTAATACTTGTTTCGTTCAGAATTTACTTCAGTACTTTTTGCATTGAGTTGCACTTTGCACTTTATATGTACAAGTATATGTATATATACCTTTTTTTTGTCTTGCTTTTAATAGTCATACATATGTCATTTATGTAATTCATACTTACAGAGTCACTGAAACCGTAGACAAATTCCTTGTAAGTGCACATACTTGGCCAATAAATGTGATTGCGATTCTGATTCTCTGTAATACTTTTGTTGCTTTGTAAACTATGGAAATCTTTTTTTTTTTCACTCAGACTGTGCCTGCAGTTGGTCAGTTTTGATAGTGTACTAACTGTTAAACAAATATAAGTAAAATAAAAGTAAAATATATTCTCTATATACATGATTTTGACTAATGTTCACATTCCAGTATGACCTTAATTGACGTGTATCGGTAAGTTTTTGATTTCTGTTTAATTTCTATTCCTGTGCTAAACATGTAAATGGTCTATGTGATCAGTGTTCTAACCCGGTTAACCACTGTTAAGGCACACTAAGAGATGCAAAATGTCTTCATGCTGAAAAACACTAAAAAGCAGGGGGGGGGGCTCTACTTCAGAAGACTAACAACCTAAAAGATTGAATCCCAAAATACTGAATACTCAAAATACTGAAAACATTTTTAATGTAGGGGGCAAGTCTCCCTGCACCCCCCTCATGTAGGGGATCTGCCCCCCCCACCCTGATAATTTTATATATATATATATATATATATATATATATATATATATATATACAACACCAAGATCGCACATCAGTGGAGAAGGGTCAAATTCCCTCCTTCAGTTTTTTGAGCTTTCAGTATTTTGGGATTCAGCCTTTTGTTTTTTCAGTCTTCTGAAGTAGACCCATACCTAAGCATCAAGAAAAAGAGGAAGTTTAGTAGTACAGATAATCTCTTGCCAAAAGGAAGTTGGGATACATGTGTCTATGTGACAAAACTTTTTATTATTTATTTATTGATTTTGCCGGTGTAGTGTGCTGATCTAAAGGGACCATTGCAGGCAAAACCAGGGTGAATAGGATAGCATAAGAAATTAACAAAACATATTTACAGATACAAGGATATGCTAAAAGACAAATATATACATATTTACAGATACAAGAATGTCAAAACATGAATGGAAAACTGGAATTATGTTTACAGTTTTATGGATATGATGTAGCTGCAATGAGTGAGATAGCTTATGCTGTGGGGACAGCAGCATATCATTATATAAAAAGGCATGAAGACATTAGAAAAGGGAAGTGAGACATTTCACATGGCACAACAGCTTGCTCTATGATGAAAAGAATCCTGAGCATTACATTACAAGTTTTGTACAAAACCATAGTCAACTGTCAAGTTAAGGTCTGTCAGATGTTTAAAGCAAATTCAAACTGAAAGCTTCAAATAATTTTATAAGCATCTGGCATTCATCTAACAGGTTTGCAGTAAGAGGTTTGCCAAAAATGCATAAAATGTGTCAGATGATTTTTTTGTTTTTACTTGGGGTACCTTCTGAACCCTCCCCCACCTGAAGGAAATAACAGGAGTTTCATCCTTAAAGTGTTGCACCACAGTAATACATCATGGTACTTTGTAGCTTAAGTGTTTTTTTTTCCAAAATCTCTTTATTTCAATTTTCTTTTTTCAAAATATAACAACAATACGGTAACTCAAAAACACAAATAAACAATACAAATACAAATACAAAGAAAACAGACAACAATCTCATTCCGAGAAAATTATATATATATATATATATATATATATATATATATATATATATATATATATGGATGCACATGAATGGTTTCACTATATCAACATCACCAAAGATAAAGTTCAATGAACTTTTTGGTGAGGCCAAGTAGGGAAAAATAGCATTTTTTAAAAGGTTTAATTTCAGACATCCCATTGTTTAACAGGCATGAATACCAAGAAAATACAGCATGGCACTAGAAGCATCTCACATGCTATGGAATATGACTTCAACACAAACATTTCAATGGGATGCTTTCAAATTCCAAAAGTACTTTATTGATATTATTAATCTATTTCAACTCCTCTTTACTTCTCCTTCCACTTGGTTTACTCTTCCATTCATTTACTTAATTTTTATATAGAAAGTAAACTTGTCCTCAGATTCTTTTCATACAAAAAGGCAGTCTAAAGGCATATTAAACAGAAGGGGCCCTCAAAAGTATTGTAATATTCAAGAATTTGTGCCAGCAGTGAACATTACCTAATAAAGCAAAGTATACAATTACACTTTGTTGTTGCCATGACAAAGTTTCAGTAGCTGTTCAGTAAAGTTTAATAAATATAGCGCCCCAACTGATGCATTTATTGAAAATAGGTCACTGAGTAACAAAAAATGTTAGATGGAGGGCTAAGTGTTCTTCCGATTGCTAGCTGCACTGGAAGTACTCTGGGGCAGATAGATGAGTATCTGACTTGCTACTTCCTGTAAAGTGCAACCCCATTCACTTACTCTGACTTGCACTGCGTTTTTTTCATTGATTGGACTGCAGTCATGGGATTGGACAGCCTTACTGCAGTGTGTACCTTCAGACTAGAAGCCCTCAGCTCCATTCTAAAAAAAAAAAAATTAGGCAGCTCAGATTTTATTATGCTACCAATGACATGAGTATCTGTATATTACTGAGCCAGAGCTTACATGCACAGATATATGCTAATCAGTCTGTGCCCCCCAGCCCCCACCGAAAGCTAAGTGAACTTAACCACCTTCATTCATCTAGTACATGCCTGAGCTGCTAATCAAACTCAGGTTGCCTGGCTCATAACCAGGGCTTTATCTGTGTATCCCAAAAGAACTGTGTGAAGAAGCTGGACAGATTTAGTAAGAAGGCTAAAAAGATGTAACAAATGCAAGTACCTATCAAGAGAAATTATATAAGTAATTTAATAAAGTACAAAGAGGAAGAAAAGTGTTGATATAAATTCAAGGTCCTCAGCTTTTAATGCAGATATAGTCACTAAATGAGTCCGCTGTTCACCACCTGAGGTATCTAAGTTCAAGAACTTTTACAACCCTTGAATCTATTAAGGACAGCATGATGAAGGCTCTGTCTAGCTCCTCATAGCTGTTGGCAAGGTGCTTCATAGGCAACACTGTCAATAACTGAGGAATACATCAGATATGTAGATTGAAAGGAAAAGCTCCAAAATGCACCACAGAGCTGCCAGAGCCCAGTGTTTATGGGGATCCCCTGACTTAATTCAGTCATTTTCTATAGCAAAATCATTCTGTTTCTCCAGGAAATCTTTAGAGCTCTGGTTTACAGGGTATATTCAGGCTTCTGGCAAAGGCTCTTGCCTCCCCCATAGTGTCTTTTTTAGGAAAGGTGATGAGGTCAAAACTGCCAACATAAAAATTTCAACAAAACGCAAATTAAAGGTCATGCTGCTAAACACTAGGAGTATAAACATGAAACTGCACTCATTGCAAGCATTCTTAACCCTGGAAGATCCTGACATTTGAACAGTTACAGAAACCCTGTTCAAAGCTGTGGATAGCACCCCAGCCTTACCTGAGTACGTATCCTATCATACATTCAGACCCCAAATTCTGGGTAGCAAAGTCAAAGGAGGTGGAGTTTCAGTATATATTAAAGTCATACACACCTCCAGACTGGTCAAACAATATGATACACATGAGCACTCCATGTGCAGTTAACCATTGACAAGACACCTATTCAAATTATAGCTAGCTACAGGCTCCCAAATTTGACTTGAGATTCCCACTCTGCCTACCAGGACCTCATCAAATCTATCAAGATTTAACCCTTTACCCTGATGCTGGGTGACTTTAACTACCCAAGCATAGATTGGAAGAACTATTCATGCCAGAATGGAAATGCACAGAGATTCCTCAATTTTGTCAGTGCAAATGCCTTGGAACAGTTAGTCAATACCCCCACAAGAAGTGATAATATCTTGGGCTTGGTTTTAACCAGCATGAGTAAGCACTGCAGCATCCCTACAGTATCTTCTTCCCTGGTAACATCTGATCACAAAGTGGTCACTTTTTAAAGTTACCATCTCCTTGACCCCCCCAGCTAGGGTCAAACAAAAAACTTCTCCAAAGCCGATTACAACTTCCACAGCCCACTCCCCATCTGTAGGAACTGGCACCAATGTCCAAATCTACACCAAAGTACTATACGATCATTTTTATAGATGCATGGAATTAGGAATACCTGACAGGATGAAATCATACTCCACAAGGAAGAGTGAACCTGTTTGGTGGACATCTGCAATAAACAAACTCTATGACAAAATGAAAAAAATTGCTGTCCAGGACCAAGAATGAGTAGGTACCCAACAGGAAGCAATCTCTCCATAGCCTGAACAAACAAATAAGAGCACTAGTGAAATCTTCCAAAGCAAACTTTGAGTTTAAATTGGCCACATCTACTGCAGCCAATCATGAGGCTTTCTTCACATACATCCGCAGTCTCAAAGAAGCACCCAGATCTGCTCAGAACTGGTGGCCAAGGACACTATGTAGACAAATGCTGTAGATATAGCCAACTTGCTGGGTGACAGATTCAGCGAAAACTTTACCGCACTGACCCCCTCCCCTTATCTCTAGGGAACAGGTCATCACTGCCCTCTCAAAGTAAAAAAATACATCCTCCATGGGACTCGATAACATCTCAGGGTGTGTCCTACATGAACTCAGGCAGTAACTTGCAGCACCATTAGGTGCCCTATTCAACCAAAGACTGAGTACCGGCTTCATTCCAGCTGAGTGGAGGATAGCCACTGTCATCCCTTTGCACAAAGGTGGAGCATCCACTGATCCGGGAAATTATAGACCCATCAGCCTAACTAGCCTGATCTGCAAGGCTATGGAATGGATTATAATGGACCACATTAACAAGGACATTGGCAACCTCCAAATACTCAATTACACACAGTTTAGCTTCATCAAGGGGAGGTCATGTCTGTTAAATTTGGTTGTCTTCTTTGAGACAGTCACCAAAGCCATGGATGAGGGGAAGACAATGCACACCACCTACCTTAACCTGGCCAAATCCTTCAACACTATTCCCCACTCAAGTATAATAGATAACCTCTCTCAACTAGGCATCAATCCATATGTTACCAGATGGGTAGCAAACTGGTTCACTCATAGAACCCACCTTATCAAAATAGGGGAAGCCACCTCAAGGAGTGGACCAGTAATGAGCAGCATACCCCAGGGATCAGTCTTGGGGCCTCTGTTATTTGGGATATACTTTTCTGAGGTGCAGGCCAAAACCAATGGGCTATGGCTGACCAAGTTTGCAGATGATTGCAAGCTAGGCACTGTCATTAATTCCCCTAGTGATGTGGACATCCTTCAAGAGAGTCTTACCCAAACAAATGACTGGTGCCAAAAACATGGCCTCAAGCTGAATACCAAAAAATGCATCATCATCCCCTCTGGGGAGAGTGATGTCCCCACAAATTATCACATTAATAACAACTTCCTAATCACGCAATCAGTCGTGAGTAATTTGGGCATCCAGGTTGATAACAACCTGACTTTTGACCACCATGTTGCTTCTGTTGCACAAAAAGCTTTCTACATAGCCCACCTTATAAGTAAGGGTATCTTATCCATGGGCAAGGAGGTCATAAAATCCCTGTATTCTTCCCTTATAAGGCCCATTATTTAGTACAATGCCCCTTTTGGCATGTACGTCTCAAAGCACATGCAGCAGCTGGAGAGACCACAGAGGTTCCTCACCAGGAGAACCCAGGGCCTCAAACATCTATCCTACACTGACACGCTAAAAGCCCTGTCCCTCTACTCAGTTTCATACAGACTCCTCAGAGGTGGCCCTCTATCTGGCATACAAAGCAATGTCAGACCCTGCCTTAATGGGACTGGTCCATATCCGCAAGTCAAACTTCACTCAAGTAACCCGAATGAGCAGTTTCACCCTGGTCTGTGACATCAATAGGACTTGTTGGTGGGACATATTTGTGTCCCAGAGACTCTCCCTTCTGTGGAATAGACTCTCTCTCTATGTCAAGCAGAGTACCTCATTATCCCTTTTTAACCCCAACTTGAATAACTGGATGAGAAACAGAAAATATACCACTGGGATTCCACTTGTATCCCTGATGGACTGGGACATCAGGTGCTGACTTGGCTAAACATGGGCTAAACTCTTGGCTAGACCTATAAGGGCATCAGAGCCAATAACCCAGTAACTTCCTATGATCCTATGGTCCTATGATCCTATTACTGTGGCGCAATCTTGCCAGTTTCAATCAGTGCCACGTGTTTGACCATACTTAGTAGCAAGTCAATTAAGACATCTGAAAAGGTGGTAACCTTATGTCTAAGTTGGATTTCTTTCCTCTTATTTCTCTTAGTTTACTATGAAGACACTACAATCTGATTTAATGGGCAGAATGTTAAGTTCTAGAATGGCTTCCATGGATTTTCAAAACTAGCAGTTACCAGACTGTGTAATCTGGGTATTTGCCAATCTGGAACTATATATAAAAAAGTATCAAATCTGGAACTATATATAAAAAAGTATCAAAGAAAACAAGATAGTAAAAATTACAGGCAGTAAGTTTTTTTTGTACTGAAAAAAGAATAACAATGTTAAGAAAAAAATAAGTTGATGGTTTTGTTAATTGATTTATATTTAATTTTATTATTCTGTACAAAGTATTTACTGAGTAATCAGAAACCATGTCTAAGACGTCATACATGTTCTGCACATTAAAACCCTCTCTCATAAAAGCAAACAATGTTTGGGTGCATACCACAACTGCAATGTGTACAACAATATAAATGACTAATACTGACAATCCATAATACAATACCAGAAAAGCAGAGAGTCTGGAAATAATGCCAAGACAATTCAATTCTGCCACAATTTTAACAGTAGCAAACTACTGCTGTGCTCAAAGAAATTCTTTCTACTCATCAATGAGCTGTCACAACCTGCAGTTAGACCTTGAATGTAAACTGCATGGATATCTCCCTGGGCTAGGTGCATTTAACCAGTGATCTATACTACAGGAAAATAATACCAAAATAAATTAAGACTTGTGTTTTTGCTAAACCTGCCTCTACTCTGCAATCACACAATATATTAGACAAAATATCCTCTCCCTGTCATCTGCAAATTTCTAGCTTGCCACTATACTTTTAAACTGTAACTCATTATGAGGAACATTCATTATGCTGAGTTCTAAACCGACCATGTTCCATACTGAAAGGGTCTCTAATATACTAATTTTAAGAATTTCTTTAAATAATATCCATGGAAAATGATATTGAATCATATTAATTCATCAAAAGAACAGTACGAAGTAGTACATTTTAACCATGGTGAGAGCATCTTCTTGGAAGTGTTATAAGTTGCTGGTAAGTGTTCCACTTTTTTCCTATTTGTTTTACATTATGAGGGAGGGTTCTATATTCTGGAGTTGGAAGCCTTAGAGTAGTTTACCTATGGCTTGTTAATCTTTTTTCGGTACTTACGTAGTAACGCAACCAGATTTTCTACCTGGCAAGCTTTTTAACAATGCTTTTCGATCGTGTGTGTGTATATATACACACGTACATATTTATGTGTTTTAGATTAGGAATTATATTTAGGTATTTATTGTAAATATTGCAAGTTTTGCAATGTCTTTATACTGTTCTTATTTGGAGCATTTCAGCTTTATTTAAATTCCAACTAGAGTGATTTAGATGCTTCAACTGAAATCAGCTAATTGCAATAAATTAATTAAGCACAGACTATATAATACGCAATAAAACAAACGTTACTCATTCTGATGAAGTTTCCTGTATGGGAAATTAAAGCGTTAAATCAAATTATATTGTAATTCAATAAATCTTTAAAAACAATATTATTTTGTGGACTGAACAGTCTTTGACGGAGAATTACTATTTATTTGGCTGACACACAGCATTGGTTTTGTGGGACTTCCTTTATTGGATCCTGTTTGCAGAGAATTATTTGTGTTATTATTTATCACATGTTTCGACATGTTTACTGCACACCTTGGAAAGAAAACGTTTTACAAACCAAAAAATATGCAGAAAACTGAATAAATAGCAGTTATAATACACGTGATGACTGTTATTTTGTTTATGCATTCAAGTCTGTGAATCCACGTCCAAGGAGAAATGTTGCAAATTACAATATAACACAATGGCAAAGCAATGGTGAAAAAATGAATGGCACTGTCTATTCATAACAAGCCACAGAAGGTGCATTATGCATCCCTTAGTAGGAAGACTGTAACACATAATACATAGAATGAATGGCACTGTCTATTCATAACAAGCCACAGAAGGTGCATTATGCATCCCTTAGTAGGAAGACTGTAACACATAATACATAGAATGAATGGCACTGTCTATTCATAACAAGCCACAGAAGGTGCATTATGCATCCCTTAGTAGGAAGACTGTAACATATAATACATAGAATGAATGGCACTGTCTATTCATAACAAGCCACAGAAGGTGCATTATGCATCCCTTAGTAGGAAGACTGTAACATATAATATAGAGAATGAATGGCACTGTCTATTCATAACAAGCCACAGAAGGTGCATTATGCATCCCTTAGTAGGAAGACTGTAACATATAATACAGAGAATGAATGGCACTGTCTATTCATAACAAGCCACAGAAGGTGCATTATGCATCCCTTAGTAGGAAGACTGTAACATATAATACAGAGAATGAATGGCACTGTCTATTCATAACAAGCCACAGAAGGTGCATTATGCATCCCTTAGTAGGAAGACTGTAACATATAATACATAGAATGAATGACACTGTTTATTAATAACAAGCCACAGAAGGTGCACTATGCATCCCTTAGTAGGAAGACTGTAACATATAATACATAGAATGAATGGCACTGTCTATTCATAACAAGCCACAGAAGGTGCGCTATGCATCCCTTAGTAGGAAGACTGTAACATATAATACATAGAATGAATGGCACTGTCTATTAATAACAAGCCACAGAAGGTGCATCATGCATTCCTTAGTAGGAAGACTGTAACACATAATACATAGAATGAATGGCACTGTCTATTAGAATGAATGGCACTGTCTATTAATAACAAGCCACAGAAGGTGCATTATGCATCCCTTAGCAGGAAGACTGTAACACATAATACATAGAATGAATGGCACTGTCTATTAATAACAAGCCACAGAAGGTGCATTATGCATCCCTTAGCAGGAAGACTGTAACACATGATAGAATAGTCAGCAAGACAACAGTTTGTAATGTATAAGTAGCAATGCATGATTTGGAATTGTAAACAACATCTAGACTGCAGTGAAACTGTGTAAAAGTACGTCCCCAACAAATACAACATTTGTCGGTTATTCATCTTCCTAAGTGATACACAATGTAAGACATCAATAAGTAGTACTTGACACAACCCTTTTACCATTAAAATCAGTACTTTCGTCCACACATGACGAGTTTTGTTAGGTAGAAAATCTGGTTGCGATAATACGTAAGTACCCTTTTTTCAGTTAGTTTATCAGAGATTAAATATCAAAAATGGTTAGCTAAAAAACTACCAATATAAGTCCCCCACTGCCTTGAATTTATGTACACCAACACCACAGTTGCACCACAGTGGAGAAAAGGTGAAAACAAAAAACTTGAGAACCATGTAAAACAATACAGTGTGGTGAAATGTACTGCAACAGTAAATTCTTGCACTAAAGCTACTTGATCACTAATTCAGTGATCACCTATAACTAAGGCAATGAGAGCTATACCTATCACAATAGGAAGATGAAAGCTGCCTTGGTTTATACACTGCATTATGTGGATGCACAGGACTGTATCAACACTTGCACATGATATCTCCAAAATCTCACCCTCAGGAAGAAGAAAGGGACTTAGCTGCAACCAAAAATGCACTACAATGCATAAACCATCATCACCAAAACCTCCAGTGTGACATTCACTCATCTGTGTTAAGACAAAAATGCAGTGATTATTTTTTGGGGGAAACTCATTAAGTTATGCTACCTTCTGATTCGTAATATGTCCATATCAAGCTTTTCACATGTCCCTGATTTTCCAGAAATAAGACTGATTTTGCCTTGTATTTTTGTCCTGTCACTCACAAATGATTTTTTTATTTTAACTTGCTGAAGATTACAGACAGTTGATGGCAGACGGAGTTTCACATTTCTTATTCTTCATGAAATGCATGTTGATGCAAAACCTGTTGTTCTACTAACAAATTACAGGAATATTTACAAATTGTGCCCCAGTCTGTGCCTTTGTCCATCATTATTTTGGGATTTGTCCAGAATTCTTGAACAAAGAATTTGAGAGGTATAGTTCAAAAAGACCCCAAAGAAAAATTACTTTCACAGTCAGAAATAAACCACCTGTATAATGTGATACAAAGCTACAAAAAAACTGAATCCCAGGCATCAGAGAGTAACACGGAGTTTCCTCTGCCTTTGGGGAAATGCCCTATCTAGACTATTTCTTCTGTATCCAATTGTCCATTATAGCCTTCCGAAGAGAACAAAGTGATAAGAGGGAAGGTTCTTCTACAGCAGATGCTGCCTCCATGGCTTCATAAATGATGGAGAAAGCAGTGGCAGCCACTGGACAGTCCAGTGTAAGTACTGGATCCAGCCACTGATTGCTCTTAAGTTCAGATACAACAGCCTCAAGACTTGCCTTTGACCCTGTTGCAGTCACTTCGATTAGAGTTTTGTCCATGACTCCAGTAGTTATTACTGTTGCTTCCTGATCAGTAGCTGCCACAACCTCTTGCTCTGTCAGTAAGGATTCCATTGCTATGATTCACTGCGTGTATATTTATTCAGAAAAATAATTGTGTCCAGGAATTGGCAGCAGAAATCTACTTAGCATTTCTCTAGCATACAGGAGAAAGTGGGAATTGGCTTATATAGCTACTAAGAAATGGATGGAAAGCATTTGAAAGAGAATGGGTATTCTGATCAGGAGACAGGTGCTCTGAAATCAATAGTTTAGTCACAAGAGAGAAATACGTAAAGATAGCTGGACTACCACAAGCCAAACTACAGGGCTGTGAAAAAGTGAAAAGCATCACTTAAAAGTATATTATATCTACATGCTAGAAAAAGAAAGAACCAAGAGAGCAGAAAGCTTAGTATTATACAGCAGTTGTCCTTTGAACGTTGATCTCATAATGTAGTCACCTGGTTCTTGGCCAAACTAAATCAAAGCACCAGCCAAGTTTTATTGGCCTGGTATAATGAAAGAAGCAGAACATTTTGGTGGTTCTTGTCCAGTATGACAGAAAATTGAACCCTGTATTGAGTCAATCGATGGAAATGCCTATTGCAAAAGTACTATTTCTGTGTTCTGCTATGCACATTATGGGTCACTAATGGAACGTATCAGAGGGTATTAATGCATACTGGTAAAATGGACTTTGTTACACAATATTCAGAAGCTGTACCATTATGCAAGGCTCATGTTAAGTCTACTGCCAGAGGACTGTTAGTGTTATTCTCTTGTATGGGTGCCCTAAAGAGATACTTCCCAATCAAGTCACTTGATTTATGTCGAGAGTTTTTCTTCAGTTGTACTACTGCTACAGGTTAAGCAGTTACACTGCCAGGGTGCTATCTGCAGACTGATGGTCAAGTAGAGAGATTCAATAAAATACTGAAATTCATGTTACGGAAAGCAGCTGATGCAGATGATAACAACTGGAATTGGAATAAGAGATGTGGTACAAGCCTAAACTGACTTAACACCCTTTGAACTTTGGTATGATAGATATCCCAGGATCTGCATGATATTCATAAGGAAACCTGTGAAAAAGAGAATAGACCATTGAATGGCACACCAGAACATTACATTAGTTTACAGGATGCAGACACCATTGAAAAGCACAACAGAACATTACATTAGTTTACAGGATGCAGACACCATTGAAAAGCACAACAGAACATTACATTAGTTTACAGGATGCAGACACCATTGAAAAGCACAACAGAACATTACATTAGTTTACAGAATACAGATTCCACTGAATAACAACACAACAGAAAATGACATTATTTTACAGGATACAGACACCACTGAATAGCACCGCAAAACATTAGATTAGTTTACAGGATACATTAAAGCTGGCCATGATGCCCACAGATACAGCAATGACTATAATGCTCAGCTCAAAGCACTGAATCCAGACAATCCAGTATTGGTATTCTACACTGAGAACAAACTTCTGGTGAAGTGACAAGGCCCCTCTGATTGTATTGAAAGCCTAAATATAGTGAACTAGAAAATTACACAACCCAGAAAGGAAAGCAAGCTAATCCATCACATTAATGTAATAAAGCCATGGGCAGTAGTAGAAGGTTGTGTGGTTAGCTTTCAAGCTAAATTTCATACGGGAGATTGGACAATGTAGCTGAAGTACAGCTAGAAGAATCCTTGTAAAAAGAAGAAATGACAGGACATAAGAGAATTGCTGTTAAAAAATAAAGGGATTTTCTCAGAAATGTCTCTCAGAATTAAGCTGTTGGAACATGACAGACAGTTTCTAAAATAAACATTAATCTAAGAGATTGAGAGCCTGATTCTCAATAACAATCAGTAAAAGACAAGTTGTTCAAAAGATGCTCAATGTAGAAATAATGCAAAAGTTACAAAGTGAATACAGATGTCCAGTAGTGCTAGTTCCTAAACCTGAGGGAAGTAACAATGTTACTAAGCTGAGCAGCATTTCACACTGACAGTTGTTCCATGTCCAGAACTCATGAACTGAATGACAGCCTAGGAAAAATGAGGTATTTAACACCACTAGACTTGATAAAGTGGTATTGGCAAATACCACTTCCCCCTTCTAGTAAAATAAAAAAAAAGTTCTTGCAACCCCTAGGGCTTTTTTCATTAGCTACCTCAGCAATAGCTAGCTCAGAGATACTATATGGCCTGCATGGAGCCACCGATATGTTTCAGAAACTGTGAATAAAACACTGAAGACCCACTGTCAATTTGCTGCTACATGTTTAGATAATGTGGGCATTCTTTCTAAAAACTCAGAGTCTCAATAACCAAAAGTACAGGCTGCGTTATAGGTTCATAGGTAGGTACTAGGCTATCTGCCCGAAGGCATTTATAAGCCTAGCCATAATGTGTTGTCTTTCGCCGTCCCCTTAGATTACTTCCCTGTGCCTCTGTCCAGCAGAACCACTGAAGTGATCCCCGAGGTAAACTTTCTGTTTCCCATCCACTCGTCAAGGTTTCTCTTGAAGAGTGTTAGCGAGGAGCTCTGCCTAATCTAGATTGGGATCTTGTTCCAAAGCATGGGAAGTCTCTGGGACAGGAATCTATCCCTCCAGCACGTCCTATTTATTGTTGTGCTGAGGTTTAGATCCCTAGTGTGTGTGGCTCATGGGGATAAGATTTTCTTTAGGTGGATCATGTCCATCAATTCTGGGTTTGACATGACCTTGTATGTCAGGCAGAGATCACCTCTGAGTAGGTAGTATGCAACCGAGTACAGCTGTAATTTCTTAAGTTGAGCTGCATAGGGCATCTGTTTGAGGCCAGTGATGCTCTTGGTGAGGTACTTCTGTGGTCTTTCCAGCTGTTGCAGGTGTCTTGTAAGGTACATCCCAAATGGAGCATTGTACTCTATGATGGGTCTGATGAGTGATAAGTAGAGGGGCACAATGACCTCTTTTGATTTGGATGCAAACCCTTTTGAGATTAGGTGGGCCACGTAGAAGGATTTTCCAACCACTTTGGCAATGTGATTATCAAAGGTGAGATTACTCTCTACTTGGGTCCCCAGATCCCTTATTATGTCTTCCGTACTTAGGGAACTACCACCTATGTGGTAGTTTGTGGGTACTTTGTTTTTTCTAAATGCACTTTTTGGCATTTAGCTTGAGGCCATGATTTTGACACCAGGTATCCATCTCAGTGAGACCATTTTGGAGGATGTCTGTGTCAGCCGGAGAGTCAATTCTAGCCCCTAGTTTGCAGTCATCTATGAACTTGGTCAGCCATAGTCCTCATGTGCTTGCCTGTACCTTTGAGAAGTATATGCTGAACAGGAGGGGTCCTAGGACTGAGCCCTGGGGAACTCCACTTGTAACCGATTTAGAGCCGGACCTAGCTCCCACAACTCTCACCATGTGGGTTCTGTCCGTGAGCCAGTTGGCAATCCATCTTCTGATGTAGGGGTTTATGTTCAGGCTGGTGAGCTTGTCTATAATACCAGAATGGGGAATGGTGTTGAAGGCCTTTGCGAGGTCTAGGTAGGCTGTGTGTATCACCTTTCCCTCATCTATAGCCTTGGTAACTGTCTCAAAGAAGTCCACCAGGTTTAGGAGGCATGATCTGCCCTTAACAAAGCCGAACTAGGTAGGGTCCAGTGTTTGGAGGTTCCCAATGTTTCTGTTAATGAGTTCCATGATGATGTGCTCCATAGCCTTGCAGACCAAGCTAGTCAGGCTTATAGGGTGATAGTTCCTGGGGTCTGTTTTGGCTCCACCTTTGTGGAGCAGAATAACCGTTGCTGTGTGCCACTCTATGGGTACGTAGCCTGTGAAGAGGCTGAGTCTGAACAGTGTGTTTAGGTGAGGGGTTAGTTTGTCTTTGAGCTTGTGTAGGACACAGCCTGGGACACCGTCCAGTCCCATTGATACTGTGTTTTTGGCTTTGAAAAGGTCTGTTTTAACCTGAGTGTCTGTGATTTCAGGGACTCTACATTCTTCTGGTATGGTTATGGGCCCTTTTGGGGGTGAAGTTTGCGCTGAACCTGGGGGTGAAGTTTGTGCTGAACCTGTCTGATAGGATGTTGGCGATATTGGTTGATTCAGAGTATTTTGTGCCATTCTGCACTAACTCCGAGCAGATCTGAGCATTGCCACCTAGATTCTTGACATAGCTAAAGAATGCCTTGTGGTTATCTTTGGAGTCCTTGGCAATTTTTCTTTCAATGCTCGGCTTGGATGATTTTATGAGGGATCGTAGTTTCTTGCTGATACTGATCAGGGATGTCTTCCCTTCTTGGGATTTTATTCTTTTCTGTACTAGTTTCCTCCTTCTATAGTATAGCTTGTTTATGGCAGGAGTCCACCAGACTGGTTTCCTTTTCTTGGAGGAGTGAGTCTTGGTTTTGCTTGGGATGGCATAATCTATGCATTCTTGTAGGTGCCCGTAGAATGCATTCATAAAGGATTTTGCAGCTTGGACAGTGTTATCCTTCAGCATGAGGGCTTTGAAACTTTTCACCTCAGTCTTAAGTAACGTGAAGTTTGCTTTTGAAAAGTTTTTCACGGAGGTTTTCTTGCCCGGTGGTGGGGGTGGAATGTGGCTATCCAAAGTGATTTGTTTATGGTCAGATCTAACCAGCAAGGGGTTGACCTCTGGTGTGGAACACCAGTCACCCATGTTGGTGATGACCAGGTCCAATATGTTGTCACCTCTGGAGGGAGTGTTGACCAGTTGAACCAGGGTGTTTGAGTTTATAAATTCTAGGAAATGTTGGGCAAGGGAAATCACCCAATATTAGGGTGTTTGGTAGGACCTTTATGTTTCCTAGTGTTTCCAGAAACGCGGAATGGGGTTCCTGGGACATGGGTGATCTGTAGCAAGCTATAATTTGAATTGCAGTTTTGCCTGTTGTTAGTTGCACGTTAGAAGCTTGACAGTGAATGCTAGAAAAGTAAATTTATCATGGCTGACGTCATATACTTGGGACACATTAGGAAGAGGGGAGGTAAAACCAGGAATATAAAAAGTAAAGGCTATAAAAAGCTGGCCAACACCATCAACTAAAGAAAAAAAAGATGAAAACTTTCTTTGGACTAGCTGGTTTTACAAAAAAGTTGTACTTCATATTACAATTGTTGTATGTACTCCAACACATCTCATAAAATGAAACCCTCCAGATAATTTTTAATGGTCTCTTAAGACAGATAGAGCTTTTAGTGAACTGAAAAAGCTATTATCCTATGTGCCAGGGTTAGTCACTCCTGACTTTAACTATGGAATTTTATTGGTATATTGATACATCAGACATGGGTTTGGTAGAGTATTATCCCATGATGTTCAAGGTGAGGACCTGAACACCTTGTGTGCTACGTCAGTCAAAAGCAATGCTGAAAAAGTCAAAAGAGAATACTTGGCTGAGAAGCACTACCTGTTAGACTGACGCTTTCATGCCCCAGTATAATGGCTATAGGATGGATATATAAAGTTATATTACTGGGCACTATCATTCCAATGTCTCAATATACTGTCTCCCATAGACTGATGCTGATGGGTCGTCAAAGACTTATAACCCATCTGTGCGAGTCCAAAACTGATGCTTTTTTGCTGTGGGAGTAGTTTTGATGCCTTGTCTATGTAAAATATGGAATATGTCTTTAAATGTGTGCACACTGCAACTTGTTTTATTAAAATTTCACAATAATTAATGAGGTAATTGTGTTAGATAAGGTAACAGAAAAGTCAACTGCCTATTGTTGTTGTATATTGAATTTTATTTTCTTTATTTATTTATTTATCCTTTTTTTGACTGGGTTAGTCCCACTAGGCTGGTGGCCTCTTTTCAGGGGGAGACCAGAGGTGGTGTGTGTGTGTGTGTGTGTGTGTGTGTGTGTGTGTGTGTGTGTGTGTGTGTGTGTGTGTGTGTGTGTATACCACTAGGGAAATTTGGTCAAGGCATCAGTTAACTTCCCCTACTCTTTTTGATAGGCGCTTTGTGATCTTTTGCATCTACCTGAGCTACCACCAACTCAAGCAGATGATACCTCAGTTTAATGTCTCATTCGATGAATGACACATTCAGGAGTGCAATACCCCCTAACACTGCACTACTTTGTCAGCAATGCAATCACTTGGAGTGGGACTATAACCCACAGCCTTCTGGTCTTCCAGCACAAAAGGTAAATGTACAACCTGTTGTGCCTCTGACAGTTCTATTGTCTGAAAGCAGGAAATCAGAAAGTTAATTGCTCAACTGGGCAGATCATTATGGGTAGTGCAGGCACTCTGCTTGAAAATTCATGATTCCTGGAGTTGATTGGTCCATTCAGGGCCTAGGATGGATAACACTTGAAAAAATATCAGGTGAAAAGTTTGTGAAGAGCTGGAATGAAGGAGTAGCCTAAGCCTGGAGCCGTGAATCGAAACCTACAACCTGTTTGTCGGAAATGCTGGGTGGGATGGAGCTTAATGGAATAAAATTGGTGTAGTTACTTCTAAAGGCTGAGAATATGCAACTAAGATCCTTTGTAAATAATCCAAATGATTGTAAGATTAACTGTACAAAGCCAAAATGGTCTGATTTCATTTCCTCATTAAAAATAAATCTGTATATTTAAATATTGCTGCCTTCAGTGTGGTTAAAGAATTGACAGTTCCTATGGCTTAGGTCATGACTCAAAAGGACCCTTAGAACAGTTTATTTACCCTTTAGACAAATGAAATGAAAATATATTGTGGATAATGCAGGCATCCTGAATATAGTACTACTGAACATCCTAGCTGTCAGGCAGAATTCATGCCTCAATACAGAGCTGTATCAGCATAAGCACTGTCCTGCGCTATCATAAGCCCACTTTAATTAAGCTACAGAATCCAGTAACAAAGCACTACAACAGAAACTTTTTGTACAGTTTCATTAATACAGTGTTCTGTATATGTACACTGTTGGACTGGATTTACAATAGACAGCGTAGCCTAAGTAATATAAATTGCCTGCTAGCATTTTTCTATGTCAATGATTCATGCACTGCTGCTGTATTTTATTATTAAACTGTGCTGAGCCTTTCTAATGTATTTGCTATAGATGGAATTAAATTGCAACATTAAAAAAAGTTCCTGTTCTTGAATACTACTGAGGCATTTCTTATATTTTTGTAGGCATTTTTTGTTGTTTGCTTTTTTAATTCCTGGCAATTTATTTCAGAACTAAGCAGTTATAGTAGATCAACTTTATAGGTTCATAGGTTCATAGGTTCATACTAGGCTATCTGCCCGAGGGCATTTACAAGCCTAGCCCATAGTTTTGTGGCTTACGCCACCCCTTTAGTATGGGGAACTATACCCATTATTTTGCTGTGCCTCTGTTGAGCAGTGACACTGAGGTAATCCCTGGGGTATATCTGCGATCTCCCATCCATTGGTCAAGATTTCTCTTGAACAAGGCCAGCGAGGTGCTCTGCCTCACATATACCGCGATTTTATTCCACAGCATAGGGAGTCTTTGGGTGATGAATCTATCCTCCACCACGCCCTATTAATAGCCGTGTCGAGGTTTAAGTCTCCCGCCCTTGTGACTCTGACGGATCTAGATTTTTTGAGGTGTAGCATATTCATCAAATCTGGGTTTGACATGGCCTTGTATGTTAGGCAAAGGTCACCTCTGAGCAAGCTGATGGCGACTGAATAGAGATGGAGTTCTTTCAGTCGGGCAGCATAGGACAGATGTTTGAGACCCTTTATCCTTTTGGTGAGGAACTTTGTGGCCTCTCCAGCTGCTGCAAGTGTCGGGTCAGATACATTCCTAATGGGGCATTGTACTCAATCATTGGTCTGATGAGTGATGAGTATAGGGAGACTATGACCTCCCTTGATCTAGATGAGAATCCCTTCATGATAAGGTGGGCAATGTAGAAGGTCTTCCTAACTACTTTAGCTACATGGGTGTCGAATGACAGACTACTATCAACCTGGGTCCCCAGGTCCCTGATAACTTCTTCTGTGCTCAGTGGATTGCCACCTATTTGGTAGCTAGGGTAACCTTGTTTTTCGAAGGGTATGACTATGCATTTTTGGCATTTAACTTTAGGCCATGGCTCTGGCACCAGTTATCCGTTTCTGTGAGACCCTTCTGAAGGATATCTGTGTCAGATGTGTTTTCTACTATGGTGCCCAGTTTGCAGTCATCTGCAAACTTTGTCAGCCATAACCCTCCTGTGTTTGCTTGTACTCGGAAAAGTAGATGCCAAACAAGAGTGGGCCCAGGACTGAGCCCTGTGGTACACCACTTGTGACAGGCTTTGAGTCTGACATGGCGCCAGCAACTCTGACCCTGTGGGTTCTGTCACTCAGCCAGTTTGCAACCCATCTTGTGATGTATGGGTTAACATTTAAGCTGATGAGTTTTTCAATGATACCGAGTGGGGTATTGTATCAAGGCCTTCGCCAGATCGAGGTAGGCTGTATGGACTGCCTTTCCTCATCAATGGCTTTGGTGACTGTTTCAAAAAGTCAACCAAGTTTAGAAGGCATGATCTGCCTTTGACAAAGCCAAACTGGGATGGATCCAAAGTCTGCAAATTCCTATGTCTTTATTTATGAGGTCCATTATGATCCTCTCCATGGCTTTGCAGATAAGGCTTGTCAAGCTAATGGGCCGGTAATTTCCAGGGTCGGTGGAGGCACCGCCTTTGTGAAGTGGGACCACAGTTGCAGTGCGCCACTCCCTGGGTACGTATCCAGAGGTAAGACTATGATTAAACAGCTGTCCTAGCTGTGGGTTTAATTCCTCGTTGAGTTCGTGGAGCACACAGCCGGGGACACCATCAGGTCCCATGGATGCTGTGTTTTTGCTTTGGAGAGAGCAGTTCTCACTTGGGCGTTGGAGATGTTTGGGGGGCTGCAATCGCTTGGTATAGATATCTCTCCTTTTGGGGGGGAGGGGGGGGGTTTGCACTGAACCTGTCAGCCAGTATGTTGGCAATGTCTGTAGGATCAGTAATCTTCACATCATTTTGAACTAGTTCTGAGCATATCTGGGAGGTTCCTCCCAGGTTTCTAACATAGCTAAAGAAGGCCTTATGATTGTCTTTTGAGTCTTTAGCTATTTTTCTCTCAAAATTTGCTTTGGATGATTTTATGAGAGCTCTTAGTTTTTTACTTATAGTGATCAAGGGTGTCTTACCTTTTAAGGATTTTGCTCTATCTTGTAGTAGCTTCCTCCTTTTGTTGTAGAGTTTGTTTATGGCTGGGGTCCACCAGACTGGACGCTTGCCTTTGGTACAGACAGTCTTTGTTTTGCTTGGGATTGCCTTATCCATGCAGTCCTGCAGGTGCTGGTAGAAGGCATTTGTAAGTGATTCAGCGGCTTGAGTACTGTTTTCTGCCGGCTCGGGGGCCTTAAAGGAGACCACACTAGTCTTTAGAAGTGTGAAGTCGGCTTTTGAGAAGTTCTTTACTGTGGTCTTTTTTATTTCAGGTGGGAGTGGGATGAGGACCTCCAGCGAGATTAGTTTGTGATCTGATCTCACCAGTGAGGGTATACTTCGGTGTTGAACATTGTGCTCCCATGTTCGTGATGATGAGATCAAGTATGTTTTCTCCTCTTGTGGGGATGGTGACTAGTTGTTCCATGGCATTTGAGTTTATGAATTCCAGGAACTTTTGGGCTAGGGTGTTTGGGCTTGAGTAGTGTTCCCAGTCTATATTAGGGTAATTGAAGTCACCTAGTATGATGGTGTTTGGTGATACATTTATCCCTCTAGTGTTTTCAGGAAGGCCATGTGAGGTTCCTGAGTTTGTGAGGGTGGCCTGTAACATGCTACAATTTGTAGAGCAGTCTTGCCTATGGTTAATTGCACCTGGATTGTCTCCGATGCATCGTGCGTTGCCACCAGTCTTGAGGTGTGGGTGTCTTTGATGAATATGGATACCCCCTCCTTTCTTGGTATTGTCCGGATTTTGGGGCGGAACGCATGATAAGAGGTAAAACCTGATAGTGCTGGGGTGCTCTCAGGAGCCTTGAACCAGGTTTCTGTCACTGCACAGACATCGATGTTCTCCATACTGAGAAGGGCCTCGAATGCGTGCATTTTGAGATTTAGACTTCTGGCATTGAGCAGCATTACCCTTAGTTTTTTCCTTTTTGTGTTCTAGGGTGGTAGGTTTAGAATTTGAGCCTTGCCTAAAAAGGCACTATGGGGTGGCAAGAGCCTTTGCCAATATCCGGAATCCCAGGGTGACAGGTGCAAGCCGTCCCTTGCGAAGCAGCGGCTTTGTCCAGCATGTCATCCCAGGCAGACAGACATTGATCCCCTTTGAATGACACCAGAGTTTAAGCCAATTGTTACAGCTGATCATCTTATCTCTGTATTGTGGCATCATTCTTGGTGAAGGTAGGATACTGCTCAAGGTCAGGGTCATACCTGCCTGGGCTACATAATCAGAGAGCTCCTCAATGTCTCTTTTCATGTAGTCCAAGGAGGTACGTCTCAGGTCGTTTACACCAGCGTGGACAATGACTGAGTCGTATTTGTACCTGCTGTTGAGAGACCTGAGTGCTTGCGTTATGTGGCGGATTCTAGCGCCCGACAGGCAGCTTACTGTGACCTTCTCCTTACTCAGTCTGGTGAGCGGACGCCAGTGTGTCTGACTATGGAGTCACCAATGACTAGTGTGTCTGGCATTGTGTTTGGCCTTAAGGGCTGTGACTGTTTGACACTCTGACTGTGAGGTCTATGTGTTGCAGGTGTTGTGTTCTGAGGTGGTGGTTGTTTGGGTGTCTGCTTTGGTGGCCTCTGCTGTTTTGGTAGATTTTTGATCAGAGCCGCCGAGTATGTCTTGTGTGTTTATGTGTATGATTTGAGGTTGTGATGGTACTATGTGAGACTGGGTCTATAGTGTGTGTGGTAACCTTCTCCTCCTGACTGGTCTTGCCAGTCCTATGTTGAGAGAGCTCAGCCTCCAGTTTGGCCGTATAGCTGCATCTCTCGCATGTATTTGTGTTTTGTGGGAGGAGGAGAGGGTTGTCTGTGTACATGAGGCAATTGTAACATTACCTCAATATTCCCAGGTTCACCAGCTGAGCAGGAGAGGACACTAGCAACTGATCCCTCGACATGCTAGAAGGACTAGACAAAAAAACTTTAAAAGAGATTCCGGGGACGGGTGACCGAGAAATGGGGGTTTGCCTTTTTGGGGTGCTATCTATAAGAGTGCCGTATCAAAGTAATAAGTACTGTAGGAACAAGTGCTAGGTTTAACAGATAGAGAAAAGTCTACTTGAAGTCAAGTAGAGATGATCTTTTTAGGTATTAGAGAAAGTGCTAGTAACAGGGATGCTTAAAGGTAAGATTGAAAAGAATGCACTCTGCAGTGTGCACTAGAGAAGTTAGATATGAAAGTAGGTAACTTGAGTTTTACCTGTTTAAAAAGTTAAGGTTTAGTGGAGAGTTACTATTTTTAAAACAGTAAGATGGACTGAAAGGGGTGGTTACTTTTGTATTTTGGTGCTATGAAATACTGTAGGATGGCCAATAAATTTAAATAATTGAAGGGGTGGATTTCAAAAGTGATGGTTTTGTGATTACTCACATAAGCCAGTGAAAGTAGAGAGAAATGAGATATATGGTCAGATTAACATAAGAGGCGGGCAACTAGAAAGACAGTGGTATTTAACAAGACAACTTAAATGGGTGGGAGGGAAGGAAAATTCTGCCTGACTCAGAACAGAGAGAGCTGTGGTCTCTTTTGAAGTTTTAATATGCTGTTAGAACAGAATGCAAGCAAAACACAAGATAAAGAAAACAAACTACAGTATTCAAAATATAGAAAGGCAATACTGAAATACAAAAAATAACAGCAAACTAACCTTTCCTTCACAGCAAAGTGTAGCAGAGTCTGGATGAGCCTTTCTGGTAAAGCTCTGAAATGTTTTAGTTTACTCCTTAAATAGAAATTTTAGTTCCTAGCTCCACCCCCTCTGTTAACAAGTGATTATATTGTCAGCTTTCATCAGAGTTATTACTTCTTCTGCATCATCAGATTTAGCCATGTAAGATGTGGAGGACTGAAGATGACATTGTCAGCATAGTGTTTTCAGGAATGTAAAGAGGAAACTTTTGTAGATGGACTTGTAAAATAAGGCAAACGAAACCTAACTATATTCAATGTATCAATATACTGTCTCCCATAGACTGATGCTGATGGGTAGTCAAAGACTTATAACCCATCTGTGCGAGTCCAAAACTGATGCTTTTTTGCTGGGGGAGTAGTTTTGATGCCTTGTCTCTGTAAAATATGGAATATGTCTTTAAATGTGTGCACACTGCAACTTGTTTTATTAAAATTTCACAATAATTAATGAGGTAATTGTGTTAGATAAGGTAACAGAAAAGTCAACTGCCTATTGTTGTTGTATATTGAATTTTATTTTCTTTCTTTATTTATTTATCCTTTTTTTTGACTGGGTTAGTCCCACTAGGCTGGTGGCCTCTTTTCAGGGGGAGACCAGAGGTGGTATATATATATATATATATATATATATATATATATATATATATATATGTATGTGTGTGTGTGCGTGTGTGTATACCACTAGGGAAATTTGGTCAAGGCATCAGTTAACTTCCCCTACTCTTTTTGATAGGCGCTTTGTGATCTTTTGCATCTACCTGAGCTACCACCAAACTCAAGCAGATGATACCTCAGTTTAATGTCTCATTCGATGGATGACACATTCAGGAGTGCAATACCCCCCTAACACTGCACTACTTTGTCAGCAATGCAATCACTTGGAGTGGGACTATAACCCACAGCCTTCTGGTCTTCCAGCACAAAAGGTAAATGTACAACCTGTTGTGCCTCTGACAGTTCTATTGTCTGAAAGCAGGAAATCAGAAAGTTAATTGCTCAACTGGGCAGATCATTATGGGTAGTGCAGGTACTCTGCTTGAAAATTCATGATTCCTGGAGTTGATTGGTCCATTCAGGGCCTAGGATGGATAAAACTTGAAAAAATATCAGGTGAAAAGTTTGTGAAGAGCTGGAATGAAGGAGTAGCCTAAGCCTGGAGCTGTGAATCAAAACCTACAACCTGTTTGTTGGAAATGCTGGGTGGGATGGAGCTTAATGGAATAAAATTGGTGTAGTTACTTCTAAAGGCTGAGAACATGCAACTAAGGTCCTTTGTAAATAATCCAAATGATTGTAAGATTAACTGTACAAAGCCAAAATGGTCTGATTTCATTTCCTCATTAAAAATAAATTTGCATATTTAAGTATTGCTGCCTTCAGTGTGGTTAAAGAATTGACAGTTCCTATGGATTAGGTCATGACTCAAAAGGACCCTTAGAACAGTTTATTTACCCTTTAGACAAATGAAATGAAAATATATTGTGGATAATGCAGGCATCCTGACTATAGTACTACTGAACATCCTAGCTGTCAGGCAGAATTCATGCCTCAATACAGAGCTGTATCAGCATAAGCACTGTCCTGCGCTATCATAAGCCCACTTTAATTAAGCTACAGAATGCAGTAACAAAGCACTACAACAGAAACTTTTTGTACAGTTTCATTAATACAGTGTTCTGTATATGTACACTGTTGGACTGGATTTACAATAGACAGCGTAGCCTAAGTAATATAAATTGCCTGCTAGCATTTTTCTATGTCAGTGATTCATGCACTGCTGCTGTATTTTATTATTAAACTGTGCTGAGCCTTTCTAATGTATTTGCTATAGATGGAATTAAATTGCAACATTAAAAAAAGTTCCTGTTCTTGAATACTACTGAGGCATTTCTTATATTTTTGTAGGCATTTTTTGTTGTTTGTTTTTTTAATTCCTGGCAATTTATTTCAGAACTAAGCAGTTATAGTAGATCAACTTTAGGTTATATTGTCAGCTTTCATCAGCGCTGTTACTTCATCTGCATCATCAGATTTAGGCATGTAAGATGTGGAGGACTGAAGATGACATTGTCAGCATAGTGTTTTCAGGAATGTAAAGAGAAAACTTTTGTAGATGGACTTGTAAAATAAGGCAAACGAAACCTAACTATATTCTTAGTTCCTTCTGAATTGTCTCAAAGGCAAACTTGAAGTCATTAATGAAGGTAGCAAACTGCAGTCAACTAATTATAAACTTCTACTTCTGCCATGATAAGCAAAAATCTGACATGGTGATTGATGTGGTGAACAGTTATATTTTTAAAGGACTGACCGCTTCTTCATCCATTAACACTAACCGCAGCATACAGAAAATTATCACTGAGACTTAGTGGGCTGATACTGGAGTTATGGCATTTCATCTAGCAGGTGTAAGCTTTGAATTAAACCGAAAACTGCAGAAATGTAGGTTCAAAGCTGAGAACATCCGAATCCTGCTTACTATTCTGTGACATGTAACACAGAGCAATACTCTCTTTGATACCCCTTAAAATAAGTACTTGTGCTTGACAGGTCTTGTCCAGTTACACAATGAATTAAATACTTAAGATGCTCTAAGTATGAGAGAGGAGGTATGTGGAGATGCGTGTTTAAACATTATGTGGTATTCATAGTTGTTGTGTTTATGCACAGCTGGATTTTATACAGGTTGTGGCTAAGTGCAACTTTGGTACAATTCACAGAGGCAGGCTATGCTTAGATGCAGACAGTTTAGTCAGTGTACAAAAAATATGCAAATGAGACAGTAATGATATTTAAATGAATGCCTTAGATTTGTTTGACAAACATATACAGTATAAATGTAATCATTTACCACTTGTTTGCAATTCATCGTCACTTTTTATGTACCTCTGCACCATGTGCGCATACATAATAAAAGGTAAAATTGTGCCATTTTTATCCACTTTGTAATCAGTGAAGATGCTTGCAGTAACTGCCAGCCTGGCTATTTCTCATTTTGAGCTGCCTGTTTCAGCTGCACCAAAAACACAGATGCCCAGTAGTGCTTGCAGGACAAGAACGCGCAGGTATAGGCAAAGATTAACTCATTATAACTGTGCTGACCAAGAAATTCTTTGTTAGATTTAGAGTGCACAGGGATATTGTGAGTTTGCATGGCCCATAGGTGAGCACTGGGAGGATGGGTGGTCTTTCTAAACCTGTGAACACCAAGGTACGCATAGGACTTGCTGTACTTGCCAATGAGACTTTCCAGAGACAAAATGGGGACGTTGAATATTTCTCAGACCTTTGCCTTGAGAATACTTCAGTAGTTCCTTGACATACTCTTGGCTCACATGAATCAGTATATTTATCTGCCAGTGTGTCATCTTAGTACCGAGCCATAACAATGACTACCTTTTAGAGGCTTGCACATCTGGGACATGGGTGGGGAGTGGTACCAGGACAAGAAAGGTTACTATTCCATGAACTGCCAGGTGGTGTGTGATACATGGCAGTGCATCACCAACATGTCAGTCCAGCATCCAGGCAGTGCCCATGATTCTCACATCATCACCAACATGTCAGTCCAGCATCCAGGCAGTGCCCATGATTCTCACATCATCACCAACATGTCAGCTCAGAATTCAGGCAGTGCCCATGATTCTCACATCATCACCAACATGTCAGTCCAGCATCCAGGCAGTGCCCATGATTCTCACATCATCACCAACATGTCAGCCCAGAATTCAGGCAGTGCCCATGATTCTCACATCATCACCAACATGTCAGCCCAGAATTCAGGCAGTGCCCATGATTCTCACATCATCACCAACATGTCAGCCCAGAATTCAGGCAGTGCTCTTGATTCTTGCATCTCAGTGTACCCCCTCTTCCTGCATGGTAGGATACCACATGGCCACCTTACTGGCAAGTGCAAACTTCGTGAGTCATATTAATTTTTGTATGTACAAATTTGTAAATGTTTTGCTTAGTAGTGACCCCCCCCTCTATATGTCTCTCTTTTTCTTTTGGAGGTGATACAGGATACCCAATTGAACCAAGGCTGATGACACCATTCCATAACCCTACAGCAGCAGTTAAAGAATGCTTCAATACAGCCATGTCCCAAACACAAATTATCATTGCGCAAGTGTTTGGCATGCTAAAGGCCCACTGGGGGCCCTTTAGTATGTCCCTGTTACTGCATGCAGGATGTTTAAACTTTACAGCATTCTGCACAACATAATTATGTAGTGGTCTGGTACTCAACTACCCCATGATGGCAGTACAGCTTCTGATATTTTTCCTTCAGTGATAATAATGATGATGGCCAGCTGAAAACTGTATCAAGTGATCCCATGGAGCAAGTATTTGCATGTTACATGGCTGCACAGGTAAAGAGATTGTGTCTAGTCTACAACTATGGGCCATAACATTAAGGTACTGGTACCTTTATTTTAATATCACAGATTAAATTTGATGCAATATAATGTTAGCTGTGGGCAATGCTCTTGTGCAAGGCCTATAATCACTGTAAATCAGACAATTTCATTATTATTTAAAGGCATGTATTTTTCTTAATTCTGAATTAATTGAATGCTGCATGTGTTTCCCTTGTCATATCTTCAGTCAGATGCCTGTCAACTGTGATCTGTATGAGCAATGGTAAAGGCATAAGGATAACGGTAAATACTTATTTAAGAGAAATCACCATGTAGACTTATCCAGAAGTACCATTACTTTATAGCACAGAAGGCTCAGTAATGTTCATTTCCTATATTTTTTTCAGGCTGTGTTCTTAGTAGTAACAAGCAGACTTCCAAACTATAAAATCCAGCTCAAACAATACCTTTTCTCCCTGGGCCTCTGCTGAAAATGGGCTATGCTTAGTCAGACGTTCCTGGTCAACAAGGGCAAATAAATTAATAAATGAAAGGACTACATGAAAAGAGAATGGAGGAACTCTCAGATTATGTGGCCCAGGCAGGTATGACCCTAGCCTTGAGCAGCAGCCTACCATCACCCAGAATTATACCGCAGTACAAGCAGAAAATGATTGAGTTCAACAATTGGTTAGGTTTCTGGTGTCATTCTAAGGGGATCCAGTATCTGTCTGCATGGGATGACATGACTGATAGACCTCAATGCTTTGCCAGAGATGGCCTGCATCTGTCACCCCAGGGTTTCCGGATACTGGCTAAGGCTCTTGTCACCCTATAGTGCCTTTTTTTAGGCAATGTTCCAAAGACCAAATTACCACTGTAACAGCTATAAATAAATACAATCTAAGGGTCATGCTGCTCAACGCCAAAAGTCTAAATCTCAAGATGCACTTGCTCAAAGCACTCCTCAAAATGGAGAACATTGACATTTGTGCTGTAATGGAGACCTGGTTTAAAGCAGCAGAAAGCACCCCTGTGCTCCCAGGCTATAACTTATTCCACACCTTTCGGCCCCAGAACATGGACCAAAGCTCCAAAGGCAATGGTGTCTCCATATTCATAAAGGATATGCACACCTCCAGACTAGTATCCCAGCATAATGCATTTGAGATACTTCAGGTACAACTAATATTGGGTAAGAGGGCGATTCAGGTCGTAGCCTGCTATAGGTCCCCAACCATATCCCAAGACTCTCATGTTCCTAAACACCCTGGAAACTATTAGGGTCCAACCCAACACTCTCATACTAGGTGACTTCAACTACCCCTCCATCAACTGGGAAAACTACTCATGCACCAATACACTGGCCCAACTAGAGGAACCAACATCCTTGACTTGGTTATTACTAACATGGCAACCATTGTTCTACACCAATAGTCAATTTCTCCCTAGGTAGATCCGATCACAAACTAATTACCATGGAAATCCAGATCTCACCCACATCCCTTGTAAAGGTAACCACCATCAAAAACTTCTCCAAAGCTGACTTTGGGTTCCTAAAAACAGAGGTGACTAACTTCACGGCAACCATGCCAATGGAAAATAGATGCATGACTGCCGAATCATACACCAATGCACTGTATGAACACGTACATAAATGCATGGAACTAGCCATACCCAACAGAACCAAGACAGTCTTTTCCAATAAAAGGAAGCCAATATGGTGGTCCCCTGCCATTAATAAACTCTACAACAGAAGGAAGAAACTGTTGCAGAAAAAGGTGAAGTCCCAAGACTGGAAAACTCCCTTATTAGCCTCAACAAAAAGTTGAGATCCCTCATCAAAACCTCTAAAGCCAGCTATGAAGGCAGAATTGTGCAGACACTAAAAAGAACCATAGTGCCTTCTATACTTATATCAAGAATCTCCACAGCAATACCCAGGTTTGCTTTGAGTTACTGCACAATGGTACCTCCTATACTGAACCAACAGATATTGCCAACATACTGGTCGACAGATTCAGTGCCAACTTTACCCCTCTCTCCCCCCCAAAGGACCAATCACAATACCAGAGGAATGCCAGACACCCAGCATTACTGCAGCACAGGTTAAAGCTGCATTGTCCAAGGCCAAGAATACAGCTTCCTTGGAATCCAACGATATCCCTGGATGTGCTCTATATGAACTACAAAGTGAACTTGCACCACATCTGTGTGCCCTGTTCAGTCACAGCCTCAGCTCAGGCTTTGTCCGTACTGAATGGTGCACTGCTACAGTTATCCCTCTCCATAAAGGGTGAGTGACTACAGACCCTTGGAATTATCTCCCCATTAGCCCGATGAGTCTGATATGTAAGGCTATGTAGCGCATCATCATGGACCTTATTAGCAAGGATATAGGGAATTTCCAAACTCTAGGTCCCACGGAATTTGGTTTTGTGAAAGGTAGATCATGCCTGCTCAACCTGGTTGACTTCTCTGAGTCAGTCATGAGAGCTGTGGATGAGGCAAGGCAGTTAATATAGCCTACCTCAATCTGGCCAAGGCCTTTGATACCATTCGCCATTCAGGAATTATTGATAAACTCACCAAACTAGGCATCAATCCCTGTATCACTAGGTGGGTTGCAAATTGGCTCACAGATAGAACCCACAATGTGAAAGTAGTGGACTCCAAGTCAGACTGCTGACCACTCACAAGTGGAATCCCAAAGGGATCGGTCCTGGGTCTTCTCCTGTTTGGCATCTACTTCTCAGAAGTCCTGGCCAATACAGAGGGACTTTGGCTGACCAGGTTCGCAGACGACTGCAAGCTGGGAGCCATTATTAACTCCTCAAGTGATGTAGACATCCTACAGAAAGGCCTGAATGAGACCAATGACTGGTGCTGAAACCATGGTCTTAAGCTTAATGCCAAAAAAATGCATCGTCATCCCCTTTGGGAAAAAATCAGTTCCCACTAATTACCACATTGATGGGAGCCCACTGAACACTGAAGGTGTTATAAAAGATCTGAGGACACTGGTTGACAGCACCCTCTCCTTCGACCACTACATTGCCACTGTGGTCAGAAAGTCCTTCTATGTGGCACATCTCATTACCAAGGGTTTTGCATCCAGGAAGAAAGAGGTCATCATCTCTCTCTACTCTTCCCTCATTAGACCAATCATTGAGTATAATGCCCCATTTGGCATGTACCTCACTAGACACATGCAATAGCTGGAAAGGCCACAAAAGTACCTCATGAAGTGGATCCTAGGCCTTAAACACATGTCCTACATGGACAGACTCAAAAAACTCCAGCTATGTCTCATATCATCTACTAAGAGGCGATCCCTGCTTGACTTACAAAGCCATGTCTGACCCACCTTTGTTAGAAATGCAATATCTAAAGAAATCCAAATCCCTCCGCACCACATACTCCAGACACCTCAACCTCATTACCACAATCAACAGAGCATGCTGGAGGGACAGGTTCATAACTCAGAGACTGCCCATGCTCTGGAATACATGTCAAGTAGAGCACCTCACTGGCCATCTTCACAAGAAAACTTGATGACTGGATGGGAAATAGAAAGTTCACCCCGGGGGTTACTGCAGTGCCTGTACTTGATAGAGACACTGGGAAGTAAAGTCAGGTGGCAGGATGCCAGGGCACTTCTATGGGCTAGGCTTGTAAAGGCTCCAGGGATATTCGCCTAGTACACACCTATGAACCTATGAATAAAGGAATATGTATTACTGCATGTACAGGAGAAATTAATATGTGCATTGTTGGCCATAGATGTATGGTGATTTCTCAGGAATCAGAATTTTATCAGATTAGGCAGCTCTTTCATTGACACTGATCCTATGTGTCATCAAAACTATTAAAAGGCCATCATTTGTGCACAGACTTGAGGATGAAGTGGCAAGAATGCTGGTTTCACTGGCAGGATTTATCACAGTAGCAAATGCATGCCCCTAGCTGTACATCTATGCCTACAGTACTCACATAATGCTCCTTGAGCTAACATTGCAAAACCAAATGAAACCCCTCCCACCACCATTTTTTGTCCCTTCTACATAGTATCATCTCATTTATGTACATGTTATAAGTAATAGTTTTCATATCCATTCCTGAGTTTTATCAATTTGTTCTGCAATGCAATTACATACTTAAGATGCCATACTCAATGTCCCCCAATGATAGTGTAGGTGATGGTCCTAGTGATCATGACCAAGTGCTGATATGAGTGCTTGATGCAGAGTTACTGTGATGCCACGATCTGCTGGATGCACAGCAACTTCTACACACTGATCACAGTGCAGTGGAACCAAGACCTCAGCAGTGAAGTTTTACCATGTGTTGAGATAGGCTGATGACTCGTGCCTGCCTTCTTCATGTCACATCCCCTGTAGCTGTCATAGCATTACCTTGAGAATCAAGTGATGTGCAAACTAATTGGCCTCCATGTGTGTGGACACTCTCTCATGCATGTCCAGGTGTGTTTTCTGAGTCTAGTAAATCTTTACAAGTGTATGCACGGTGGCAGTCATGGATGCTGCATGCCTCCATTCTGTGCTTGAGGATCATCATGGTAATGTCTCTGGCCTCCACCATTCCCAGGTACTGATGAAATTCTTCACATATATGATGCTGCACTTTAACCATCTCTACATGATTCTCTGAGGCAGTGGCTTGAGCCTGAACCATGTCACAGCATATCTGCAGCTGAGCAGCAAAGGTCTTGCATGTTTCCAGAGTTAACTAATACATAAGCATTTGTCTGGTACCCCTTTGAACAGGAGTTACAGTGGGTGATGCTAGCTCTGAAAACATAGCATATTCCTGAATGAGCTCTTGTTCACCAGGTCCTGATGTTGAGCTACATGGTGTCCCTCCATCTTCAGGTTGCAATGTTGTGTCCTTATTGAGTTGATTGTGAGAGCCTGTGTCACTATTTATGGAGTTATGTACTTGCTGTGGGGTAAAGGGGTCCTGCCAGTACACTTTTCTACTGTGTGCCACTATTGTCAGGCTGTGCTATGAATATGAGAGCTATAGCATCACTGTCTACAGCTATTGTGGTCTCAAGTTCAGTCTGTTTTGCTGGCACAGTGGAAACATTTGGTTCTAGTGCTGAGGCTGTGAAGGTATAAGTGATGACATGTTTTATTTATTTATTTATTTATTTAACATTTGTTGATCGGGAAAGTCCAACTAGGTTCCACAGAGCCTGTTTTCAGTGGAGGCCCGGGGAGAAATGCTCCAGACACATGTCTTTAGAATGTGGGAGGAAACTGGAGTACCTGGAGGAAACCCATGTGAATGCAAGGAGAACATGCAAACTCCACACAGAAGGCACCCCAGCCGAGAATTGAACAGGAGAACCTCTTGCTGTGAGGCGACAGCATTAACCGCTGCACCACTGCGCCGCCCATGTTTTGATCTCTGACAACCAAAATATATTGATGCATAACCAGATTATACATAAACTTACCATGAAAGCAGTGTAAACTTTCAAGTAAGCCTGATGTAAATTATGCACCTGGTGATGAAAGATGCAGTGGGTTGTACATACACAGCTATCCTTAGCAGAATATGTAAGCATGAATTATTGCCATGTAAAAATCAACTACCAATCATTAGCAGACCAGAGTTCCGCTGTGGCGACCCCTAACCGGGAAAAGCCGAAAGACACAAAAAAAGAAATTATGCACTAACATTTGTTTGTGTGCCACAATGTGGCTGCTGCAGTGGTTAGAAAGTTTGGCATCATCATCTGCATTATACTCATTACCTCTTATGTAGAGAAGGTGCTCCGCATCAGGTGTTAATGTTTAGACTGTGGAAGACTCCCCACCAGTGCTGCTGTGTGCAACTGCATTCTGCTTAGCCTTTGTCCTTGCATGCCCTACTAGATGAATTGCTCTTTTCCTACACTGTGTCAATGGGCAATTCTTTCTCCAACAGCATTGATGCTACTACTTGATCCCATTTCTTATCTCTTTCTTCTTGCTTTGTCCCCCTCCCCCCATTTCTCAAATGTTTCCCATATGTCCTGAGTGCATCCTTTAGGGTGTGCTTCTCCTCAGGAGTTAAGCTGTCATCCCAGTGTTGGTTCAGGATGCTGCAGTATGGTGAAATCTAAAAGCATCAACAGTTAAACCTGACACACTGAGACAGTTTAGTACTAGATATTGCAGAAGCATTCCAGAGTTACTGTTTGCAGTCATTAAATTATTTATGAAGTGTTACCCACATCCATGATAATTCAGTTAATGCTGAGGCCCAAGTTCTTGGTAACCTTTATAAATAACAGAAAGTAGCAAAATAGCTGTATAAACCTTTAAAAACAGCACCATGCAATTCACTATCCACAGAATCTTAAGACCGTAAAAAAATCATATTTGTCATAACTTACAGGTAAATATATGCATCTGATAATGTGATATTGGAGAATTATACCAGCCTTGTTGATTTTTAAATAATTTCTGAGTATTAAATTTTTTTCTAATTCCTTTTAACTTTTTTGTACTTTCTATGGACTGTCGGCAGCAAACATGGCTCAGTTTAATATAATGGAGTAGTTTAATATAATGAACTTAGGGGCTCCCTATTGAACTTAAGGGCTCCCTATTGAAATGTCAGCACTCAAAATGCAAGACCATTCTTCTCCTGAAAAGTTATTTTGGTGGTGGTGGGGAGGGGGGGGGTCAAGCTCCCTGAAACCCCCTGAACTTATATATACCATCTCTGAGATTCCTTTACCTTGGAGAAAAGGGAATATTCTGAGAAATGGCATCTCAGATTTAGTAAACATCAGTCCAGTCTTTCGGCCATTCAATCTCTGTAGTTTGGGACTCACTCTAGTGGGTTCCACCATTTCAAACGATTACAGACTTACACCTTTTAGCATAATTTCAGACTGATTTATGAAGTTCTATACAAATGAAGCTCAGCTCAGCTGAGGTAAAGGCATTGCACCATTACCCAAGTGTTTATTCAGTTTAATAGGCATAAATTGACTTTGGGTTCTTATGTCAGCTGCACTGAAGGGCACTGAGACAGAGATATGTATCAGTACACAGCAGATCTCAAGAAGAGTAAAGTATTCCATACCCTTTCAATATGAAATAGCATTTATTTATTTATTTCCATTTGTTTACTAGCAAGGTCTGACTGGGCATAAAAGAGCTCGTTTTTGGCAGAGGCCCGTAGAGAAAGTTCTATAGAGCACATTGTTTTAATAGTGCAGTATTCATATAAAATACATAGTATATACAGTAAAATTTACATTTAGGATACATGTTGAGAAATTAATATTGATTACATATTGTAGAAAAAGATTCAAGGAAGGAAGAAAAAAATACACATTCAATATTCACATTTGTGAGCCACGTGAGTAAATGCAAGTTGTTGCCTCAGGAGATAAAAATAGAAGAAGACAACTGAGAGATGAAGAAGAAGAATTGGTCAGGGAGCAAGTGAAGTGAGGAAGAAAGAAGAGGGGAGTTAGGTAAGTGAAGGGGAGAGTAAAAGACTGCATATTAGTGCAGCTAGGCAGGATTAGTGCAGGAGCAAAGCCAGGTGTTACTAAGGTGTTCCCTCAGAAGTTGCTTGAATTTAAAAGTGTTACTAGTGCTGGGTATGTTTTGAGGTAAGTCATATAGTAACATAGTTTATTAGCAGTCAGTTTAACTGCAGTCTAACCTACGACTACTGTGGCCCTAAGACCACAACTAATGCAACATCTTAAAAAGTACTACAGAAGATTTACTTGAAAGTGGACCCCTTCCCAAAAAAAGTGCACTAATGAACTGTTTTAACATCAAAAATGACTCCATCATATAAACATAGGTCACATTACCTAGCTTAAGGTCATATTATCACAATTCTTAATTTACCCAAAGGAATAAATACTGATAGCCTTTTGAATAAATTCATATGCTTTAAAAGCCACAACCCCAACACATCTGCAGGTATTAAATTGATGAAAGCTTTTAATGTACATAACTAAAGAGGTAATACCACATAGTAAAAAAGATACGGAAGTCCATGTAACTTATTCAGTCCGATTATTAAATCAACCTTGACACTGATGTAAGTTCCATGAGTAGTGACCCTCTCTGGCTGCATTTGTCGGCCATGCTGATATCACACCTCAAAGGATAATTTATAGACACATTTATCTCCTTACCTGCATTTGCATCCTTCACTTTTTCAATGGTAATTTACAAGATAGCATCTGTGAAAGCAAGGTTTGAGATCCAAGATGGTCAGAAACTTAAACAGGCTGTGGTTGACATGGAGTAGAAGAAAATAGATATCTTTCAGGAGATGGGAAAGCACCTGTCATCCCTAACAAGGATCTCCTGTTCTCAACAGCTGTGTTGGCACTTGTACGACGACTTGCAGAAGTGGATAGGGGACCAGCTGGCCTAGTGGGTAGCTTAGGTGCAGGAAAGGAAGTCAAAGCTACACAATAAGTATCTATTACTTTTCCTTGCAGGGTAAAAATAGTAAAGTAAGCACAATTTTGTATGTATGCAACTATAACTAGATAAGGTCACTGCAGGTATATGTATATATGACTGATTAAACAGTGTGTATGAAACTGTAAGAAATACATATTTTTTTTTTAATTATGCAGGCACAGTGAATGAATGCTGAATTTAATTTGAATTCATTTTGAATTAAACTGAATGCTGAGGCAAATTGTTGCTTCTGTAAAAAAATATATGTATATATATATATATATATATATATATATATATATATATATATATATATATATATATGGGAAAACTACATAATCTCAAAAGTTTGAAATACCAAATTTCAAACTTTCGAGACCATATAACCGAAACCCCAAACTACTAAAAGACCAGCAGTGCAAATTGTGTTGTGGTATGGTGGAAGGGCAGGTAAGTATTTCTGTTTAACTGTGTTGGTTAGAGGTTTGAGAGTGATGTGTGCGTGCGAGGGGGGTGTAGGCATGTGGTGGTGTATTCATGGATTTGTCTGGGTAGTGCTACCTTGGGGTTAGAATATTTAAGTAAGGGGGATGTGGGGTGCCGAGGAGGCTTGTCCCCTGCTTATCTGTAGGTTAGGTTTGTGTTTTGGGGGAAGGTGTGTGTATGTGTCTGTGTGTGGTGTATGTTGTGTGTAGTTTTTGTTAGTTTGAATTTCGCAGTTTTAGTTTTTCGATATTGTAAAAAAAAAAAAAAAAAATACAACACCGAAAAACTAAAAATGCAAAATTCAAACTACCAAAAACTACACACAACATACACCACACACAGACACGTAATGCTGCTCAACGCCAGAAGTCTAAATCTCAAGATGCAGGCTCTCAAAGCACTCCTCAGTATGGAGAACATCGATGTCTGCCCAGTAACTGAGACCTGGTTCAAGGCTCCTGAGAGCACCCCAGCGCTACCAGGCTTTACCTCGTATCATGCTTTTCGGCCCCAAAACCTGGGCCGAACCACAAAGGGAGGGGGAGTGTCCATATCCATCAAGGATACCCACACCTCCAGGTTAGTGGCAACTCATGAAGCATCGGAGACCATCCAGGTGCAGCTAACTGTACGCAAAACTGCTATACAACTGGTTGCATGTTACAGACCACCCTCCCAATCTCAAGAACCCCACTCAGCCTTCCTGAAGACATTGGAAGATATGAATGTCTCACCAAATACCATCATATTGGGAGACTTCAACTACCCTAACATAGACTGGGTGCACTATTCTAGCCCTAACACCCTAGCCCAAAGGTTCCTGGAATTCATAAACTCAAATGCAATGGAACAGCTAGTCACCTCTCCCACAAGGGGATAATATACTAGACCTGATCATCACAAACATGGGGACAAAATGCTCCACACCAGAAGTATTCCCTCACTTGTGAGATCTGACCACAAACTAATCACCCTGGATATACATTTACCACCTCCACCCCAGCACAAAAGACTACAGTGAGAAACTTCTCAAAAGCCGACTTTACACTTCTTAAGACTGAGATGGTATCATTTAAGCCCACAGGGCCAATGGAAACCACATCCCACAATGCTGAATCCTACACAAATGCTTTCTCACGGACATCTCCAAGAATGCATGGATCATGCAATCCCAAATAAAACCAAGACCCTCTCCACCAAAGGAAAGCATCCTGTCTGGTGGACCCCAGCCATAAACAAATTGTATAACAAAAGAAGGAAGCTACTGCAAGACAGAGCAAAATCCCATAAAGGGAAGGCATCTCTGATCAGCACTAGTAGAAAGCTACGTTCTCTCATAAAAACATCCAAGGCCAACTTTGAGAGAAAAATCGCCAAGGACACTAAAGATAACCACAAGGCATTCTTCAGTTATGTTAGAAACCTGGGCGGAAACCCTCAGATATGCTCAGAGTTAGTACAGAATGACAAAAAATTTACTGAACCCACAGATATTGCCAACATTCTGGCAGACAGGTTCAGTGCAAATTTCTCCCCTCTCTCACCTCCAAAAGAAGAAATACTTATCCCAGCTGAATGTAACCTCCCTGTCATCTCTGATGTCCAGGTGAGAACCGCCCTCAGCAAAGCAAAAAACACAGCATCAATGGGACCTGATGGTATCCCCGGCTGCGTGATACGTGAACTCCAAGAGGAGCTAAACCCGCATATAAAAATGCTATTTAACCTTAGCCTTACTACAGGATATGTACCTGAACACTGGCATACAGCAACAGTGGTCCCACTCCACAAGAGAGGCTCCACTACAGACCCTGGGAACTACCGCCTCATAAGCTTAACCAGCCTGGTTTGCAAAGTTATGGAAAGAATTATTATGGAACTCATAAACAACGACATTGGGGACCTACAGACACTCGATCCCACCCAGTTCGGCTTTGTAAAGGGCAGATCCTGCCTTTTGAACCTGGTTGACTTTTTCGAAACAGTCACTAGAGCCATTGATGAGGGCAAGGCAGTCCATACAGCCTACCTGGACTTGGCTAAAGCCTTCGACACAATACCCCACTCTGGCATCATAGACAAGCTAAACAGCTTAAATGTAAATCCATATGTCACAAGATGGGTTGCAAACTGGCTAAAGAACAGAACCCATAAATTCAAAATTGCGGGAGCCATGTCAGACTCAAAGCCAGTCACAAGTGGTGTCCCACAGGGCTCTGTCCTGGGACCCCTCTTGTTTGGCATTTACTTCTCAGATGTGAAAGCAAACATGGGAGGGTTGTGGCTGACAAAGTTCGCAGATGACTGCAAACTAGGCGCCATAGTCGATACACCAGCTGACACATAGATCCTACAGAAAGGCCTCACCGAAACGGACAACTGATGCCGGAATCATGGCCTTAAACTGAATGCCAAGAAATGTATAGTCATCCCCTTTGGGAAAAACAAAGTACCCACAAATTATTACATAGACAGTAACCCACTGAGTACGGAAAAAGTAATCAGAGACCTGGAGACCCAAGTTGATAGTGACCTCTCATTTGACACCCATGTTGCCAAATTGGTTAGAAAGACTTTCTACCTTGCCCACCTTATCATGAAGGGGTTCACATCCAGATCAAAGGAGGTCATCGTACCCCTATACTCCTCCCTTATCAGGCCCATGATTGAGTACAATGCCCCATTTGGTATGTACCTCACCCGGCACTTACAACAGCTGGAGAGACCCCAGAAGTACCTCACCAAGAGGATCAAGGGTCTCCAACATATGTCATATGCTACCAGGCTAAAGAAACTCCAGCTCTATTCAGTAGCATACCGCCTGCTCAGAGGTGATCTGTGCCTGACATACAAGGTCATGTCCAACCAGGAATTGATGGACATGCTCCACCTCAGAAAATCCAAATCCATTAGAACCACGAGAGCCAAAGATTTAAACCTCAGTACAAATATGAATAGAACATGCTGGAGGAACAGATTCATAACTCAGAGGCTTCCCATACTCTGGAACAGAATCCCAGTTCATGTTAGGCAGAGCCCCTCACTGACTCTCTTCAAGAGAAATCTTGACGAGTGGATGGGAGATCGTAGGTTTACCCAGGGGGTCACCCCTGTGTCGCTACTTGACAGAGGCACAGTAAACTAATTTTAATAAGTAAAGGGGACTTCAATGTGTCACTACAAGATAAAGGCACAGTATTCTAAATTTATTCTGTACACCTTAGTACCACTACATGGGGTGGCAAAAGCCACATCTCTAAGGCTAGGCTTACAAATGCCCCAGGACAGATAGCCTAGTACTAAACTATGAAACTATGAAACATTGTAAGTACTGCGGTGGTGGTGCAGTACTGTGGTGGTGGTGCTGCAATAGCATTGTCGCCTCACAGTTAGATGCTGCACATTCGATTCTCAGCTAGAGTGTCTTCTGTGTGTGTCGACATGCATGAATGGGCGTTCCTTCGTTGAAGGTTGTGCGTTAGGCCCGGCAAGCCAGCACGTAAAAATCTACTGCCAATCATTAGCGCACCAGAGTTCTGCTGTGGCGACCCCTGACCGGGAAAAGCCAAAACACAGAAAGACAGTTTTTCGGTATTGTAGTGTTTCGGGTGTTTCGTCTTGAGATTTTGGGCATCGGTAGAGTGAGTGTTCGGTATTTAGTAGTGTGTGTGTAAATATATATATATATATATATATATATATATATATATATATGTATATATATATATATATATATATATATATATATGCATGTCTGTGTGTGTATGTGTGTGTGTGTGTGTGTGTGTGTGTGTGTGTGTATATATATATATATATATATATATATATATATATTAATGTATATGTGTGTGTGTGGAAAGAGAGATATGTATATATTGTTTGTTAGTATTTGTAAATATGTTTTGATCTTGTTTTATGGGATCCTATTCATCTGGGGTGTGCCTGCAAATGGTCCATTGAGATCAGTGCACTACCCTGGTCTTTTTCTTCTTCTTTCGGCTTTTCCCGGTTAGGGGTCGCCACAGCGGAACTCCGATCTGCTAATGATTGGCAGCAGATTTTTACGGTGTCGAGTTATCAGCCCAATGTCCAACCTTCAATGAAGGCACACCTATTCACGCATGTCTTTTGAACGCCACTCGACCGCGGGGAGGACATGCAGACTCCACACAGAAGGTGCTCCAGCCAAGAATCAAACAGAAGTACCTTTTGCTGTGAGGCGACAACACTACCGCTGCCAAAATGGTACCCTTCAATAGTATGTGATTTCAGGGTGGGAAAGTCTATCCTCCTTATATGAATTTTGAATATCATTTAAATATTTCTTAAAACGTGCACATGTTGGCAATTTATTTATCCAGCATATAGAATCTTGCCCAGTAATAATGATTTCTGTAGGCAACAGTAAACTTTCTATGGAGTTAGTTTCTGTCTGATGTGAGATTAACTTCTGCTATGTACAAATCATATACAATGAATGTAAATTTCTATGTAAACTATATTCTGCCTTTTTAATGCATTGTACTGGAACTAAATGTGTAAGTGGTAAGAGCCAAAACAAATTTCCTTACATCTGGCATTTCTAAACTTTACTTACACTGGCCATCAAAATCAAGGAATATAATGGGACACATTCTTCTATAAAAAAGACAAAATTTGTTTTTGAAATTGATTCATCCAAGCAAGGGAAGGGACTATGAGTTGTTAAACTGGAAATACAAAAGGAGAAAATTATTCAAATTATGTCTGTGAAACCTAATATTGAAAAATATTTAGATTTATAATCTTTTTATCATAAATTTTTACTATGTAGTGCACTACCCTGGTAAATAAATATAAATGAAAAAAATACATTTCCAATGGTTTCTGCTAGGAAGAAATACAGTCTTAGTGTTTGATTTATATAGAAACTGCAGTTTCTCTAAAGTATATTTCTTTCTAGAATAGTTGCTGCACACAAAAAATGTCTAACCACAGCTAGCCACTGCACCTTAGGCAGAGTGGGGGGTTTGGGACAAAACAGCAAGTGTATGGCCTGCATGCATCATCTTGCATGCTGTACTGCTCAATTCTTTTTACACACCATAATGCAGATTACATTGCACAAGCAATAGATTAAAGTAACCATACTGTAAAGAAATTTAAAGAGCAATTTGGCAATACTTAATGATTCCTCCCTAGTGACTATGGTGCCACTCAATGTAGGAAATCACAAGAAGAGAATATACCCTATAACATTTTCTTGTAAGAAAAAAATAGTTTATAGGAAATAAATAAAAGATTGTCACAATATAAACAGAGCAGTCCTTACCGCTAGCACTTTGCATTTATAAATCAAGACCAAATATAGTGTTAAATTGCAACCATTGTATATAATGTAGTAGAAAAAAAATTCTGTTAAAAAATATTATATATATGTATGGTTTACTATCAAACTTTTGAGCATTACATCACCAAATTCATTTACTCAACCCCCAGGATTCACGAAGCCTCCGTGTAAGAGTTATAACTCTTACACGGTGGCTGCAGTTAAACGGAGTGATGTCAGCATGCTTTGCATATTCATGAGAGCATGCTGAATCACACCTAAGTCTAACAAGGTCCATGTAAGACAGTAGGGGGCGTGTCCGTAGGCCGAGCCCTGCAAGCGGACACGCCCCCAGAAGTGTAAAAGTGCCAAAAGTAAACACCCACAACAGAGTCCACGGAAATGTGAATAAACACAACACAACACATGCCCCCACAGACTATGAACATAAAATATATATAAATGAACATGTTATATATTTTTTTTAAATTGTAAAGATGTTTAACCATAAGTGCGCTCGTTTGCGCAGCTACAGTTAGCAGTCAGTGGAAAAGCATATAAGAACTAAATATGCAAAATAAGTCAGGAAGCAATAGCGTAGCGGTAGAGATGTTGGCTGAAGCGCAGGCATTCATGGTTCGAGCCCCCACAACACTGATTTTTTTTTTTGCAAAATAAGCAGGAAACAAGTCCCTGACAAATATGTATACATAAAACCACAAGTTATGTAAAATGTAATGAAATAGCCCATTTATATTGAAGAAATGTGAGGTAACAAAAGAAGAAAAAATGCCAGATATGCCCATAGCTGAGCTACAGTTTAACAGAGTGAGTGCATGTGCCCGTAGATGAGCAGTGGTTTAACTGGTGCAAAATGAGTGCCCGTAGCTGAGCAGTGGTTTACCATGCTAAATCTATGTGCCCCTAACTGAGCTGAGTGTAATATGCGTGCCAATAGCCAAATGAGGCTTAAAGCAGCGTACCCGCTTTGCTTGAGCTGCGCACCGCGCAAACGAGCTAACCGACGGGCAACGTTGAGCAAGCCATATCAAAACTGCCTTTACACAGACACACCCCTCAGCATTTCTAGACAGTCATGAAAAATAAAAAGCAGTGGCCAGGTTCGAACCTAGGATACTATACACCATAGTCAAGGTACAGAACCACTAAGCCATGACAGCAGTACCTGTAAATGCAATAATAGCTAATATATAGGAATGAATGCAAACTAGAGCATGACAATGCAGGTTTACTGAAGTTGATACAATTCCAAAATGGCCAATCACAGATATGTGCGGGGAAAAACGGACTATATAAGGCCCATAGGCGGGAATACACAGCATAAACGATTGTAGAACTGACCTGCAGGCAGAATGACAGGAGTAGGAGAGGGTAGTCGCTTTCGAGCACAGAGGTGGGGTGTTGAGGAGTCCAGGTACATGGTCTGGCTCCTAGTCCATAATCATGAGGCCCAACTCATGCAGGGCCAGGTCCTCTGGGGAGCATACAGGGCTGAGGCGTGGGACCGGTTGGCTCATGATCTCACCAGTGCCACAGGGATTCCAAGGACTGGTGAGCAGGTCCATCACCACCATGCAGACCTGAAGAGACACAAGCAGGACCAACTGAACCTTTGGATCCAGGAGGCCCGGCAAACACCCAACGCCCCACTACTGAGTAAGTAACATTTAATTATGTATGTAAGAAATTAAACTAGCTGATATTATGGAGATGTGTATTCCAATATTACTTCATTTATATTACAGCTGCAGGTGTCCGTTCTGCGAACCGCAGAGCCTATGGCGATTGGCTGGTGCAGTTGCGCCACCAGGCAGGTCAGTAATCCACTACCACTAACTGTAAAGAAATATAAAAGTATGACAGTCAGCAAAAGAGTGCAGTGTAGTCAGTAAGGAATAAAATCTGCAAGTAACAGTGTGAAAGTGTATGCAAGTATTGCTTGATTACAAGAGTTTTCAGCCTGTAAGTTTAACCTAAACATGAAACTGTCTGACATATATTCTGAAATAAAAATGCCCTGCCTGTAAGAAAATAGTACACAACCTGCAGCAGGCTGAAAAGTATAGCTGCAGAAGATGATGAAATCACATGTGTGAAATATATCCCTGTGGAAATACTGAAACATGACAGAAGTGAGACTGCTGGAAAGGATTGTAATAACTACTGTTAAAACATGTCAATAAAGCCTAGAAGTACCATCCTGAATAGTAAAATGAAAGCAAGTGAGAGAGTGTGAGAAAGTGCCATGAATCCAGCAATACAGTAGTAATAACCCCTGAATAAAGTATACTGCAGTCAAGACAGAATGAAATGCATGTGAGATTCAAAACCAAACAGCAAAATCTGTTCAAAGTGTTGCTGCATCTGGAATGTGTATCCCAAAATCAGGATATGTTGCTCTCAGTCTGCAATAAGCAGATAGGATGTTTGTCTGATATACCAAACATCCACACTTGTCTACAGCTATATAAAGCAAATGTAGCCCTGATGTAGCTGAACAAAGCTAGATATGAATGTGTATGAAGAACCATAAAATGTATATTGATGTTGCATTAACAGTCCTATCACCAAGTTGAAATAGTTATCATATAGGAAACTGTAGTTAGAACAGTAGTGTGTATATAACTGTAGCTTTTAGAAATGTACAGCATATGTATTGTTATTCGAAGGTGTTAATATTACTTTCTTCACCCCACCCTATAACCACATATAACCCATTCCACGTGAAAATGGTATGTGCAATCACAATTAACACCCCTGGACGTTTGTACTGTTGGGTCATATATATTTGCATGTCTGTTGATGCATCTGCCCTGTTCATACATCCACACCTGATGGCCTGTTGCCATCAATTAACCCTGCATGTTGTTGGACTGTGTATTTCTGTTCAAATTATGCATGTGTTATGCACGCTGTTCAATGGTGTGAATATCTGGGTGTTTGGTTAATGGGAATACTAATGCATGCTGTTACAACTAATTGTGAATGATATTATATGTCACTAACCCAAACTGTCATGACATAATGCAAAACATAGTACGACAGGGAAGGCGGGTTCCAGCGGACCCACCTCTCCCACCTCAGCTGGCGAGTGCACCTGGCACTAGTGCCGAGTCTGGACCCTCCTCCGGTGGCCCTGTGCCACCTGCGGGTAGAAGCGCTGCAGGGGATGGGGCTCGCCCCCCCTCTGCAAGTGTGGCCGGAGGAGGACCACCACTCACCCTCCGTAGCGTCCGGACTGTGGTGCGTAGGGAGATTCGGGACTCTGTTCTCGAGCCCCTACGCCAGCTCGAGGCACAGGTGGCGCAACTAATGGGCATGCCTGTTGCCCCGCCTACACAGCCCCCAGCACAGCCCCGTCCTGGGGAGTGAAGGAACAGTGGCAACTGCCTATGGGTGGGGATATCAGTTCCACTGTTGCCATCTGTGGGCTCATGTGCTCTGGATATCCAAACCTCCGTCCCCGTCAATTGTGTAACCCCCCCACACGTGTCATACACCGCCCCTGTATGCGTCTTGTTTGTCTTGTCTGTTTACCTACCCAACCTACCTCCCCAGCTGTACCGACTACCTTCACCTGACATACCACTCTCACCTGAAAAATAAAAAAGGGCACTCTGTACCCACAAAAAAATTACGTCCCATACATAACTGCCCATTCCGCACACATGTCTACTGGACATGGAACCTATCAATTACAATTGGCTGTACAACAAGTATTATTGTTGTCCTGACACCTCTCTCAGGGGTGGAAGGTTTCAAATGTCACACCAAATTACATACATATGCACAGCTGTTGCTGATGAAGAAATGGGCACCTATGGGCCTTACCTACATCCCTCCTGCACATCCCAAGCTTGTTTCCCTAATGTCTTACCCTCTTTGTGACCCCTTTTTCACCACTTTCCTGTCTCCCCATTTTTCTTTTCTTTCAAAGAAAATAGCGTGGGTGTGCGCAAGAGTAAGCACGTTTAAGCGGTTGTAAGCGGGTGTGCACGGAGCTAACCGCCAGTGCGCATGCGTGAGCTTCACGCAAACCAGCGCTAACCCGGTTAAAACTGCTTAAAAGTGCCTTGGTCACTTTGATTGACAGGTCCTGTACTCAGTTCAAAAGCAAAATAAAATCCCACTGTGAGTCCCGAACCCAGGACCTTGGAAACAGTAGTCTGCATGACTTACCACTAAGCCATAACTCTTATACAAGAACATTGTGCTAAAATAAATATATCATGTAAGAGTAGGAATGAATGTAAAGGGACTATAGACGTGTAGTACACAAAGCATGCCATTTAGAATTACTATCAAAAACTAGTGGATTTCCATAATAGTAGTGTGTGAACAGAAACAGCCATGCTAGTTGGAAGCTAGTAGGTAATAATGTCACTATAGCACCTTGCAAGCCACACACATACTCACAGCAGGATAAGCACTGCCCATACCCCACAACCTCTTACAGGAACACATCTGGACCAAGTAATACAATATGTGGAGCAAAGGCCCAAAACCAGGGACACATTACAAATAATGTTACAACAAACACAGACAGTTCAGAGAGTAACAGGGTCTGCACTTTGTGGGATGTTTGGAAGGGTATGCAGTCTGAAACTTGAATGTTTGTCACCATATTCTGACTTGAGCCCAGAGTGACTTGCCAGAAAAAGGTGTGCATGAGATATTGACCAAAATATGAGGCAGAAATGTGGACAACCTGCAAATATCTGTACACATGACGGGTCTGACACCACCATATTTAAATAGTTAAGAGCCTAGACATAGCAACAGTGAATGACTTACAGGGATGCCCCACAGACCCCATGTGAAATGTACAAACAGTAGGCAGAAAGGTGTAACACATGCAATGGTAACTATGGAGTTTTGAAAGTATTCATCACTTGCATGGCAGAAAAAGTGTAGTAATACATATGCTCATGCTAACCCACAGTCACAACTGCAGCATACCAGACATTTTAATGGGTGTACCCTACTGATATGTACCATTCCATGAGGCAACATAACAAATGAACCTGAAAGTCTCTGGGGCCTGCTCAGCAGCATACTCAAATACCCTAATAGATGTCAAGGCCCACACCATGGCCAGACCACACTGCATGCTGTGACACCCTAGCAAATATAGCAAGCATTCCAAGGTGTGAATGTACATGGAAAATAGGAAAGCTACAGCAGCACACTACAGTCAAGACACCTAGCAGGCATACAAGTAGTGACTGTAAAGGGCAACTATTGAAGCCTTAGCAACAAAATGCAAGCAAAAGTGAAAGGAAAGCACACACACACACACACACACACACACACACACACACACACACACACACACACACACACACACACACACACACACACACACACATTAACAGTAGTAGTAGTTGTAGGTGTCAGTGAACATACACAGTTAGTACAGGAAACTGGAGAAATGAATGGAGGAATGTTAATCTACAACACACCTGGAAATATGAGAGAGATACCAACCTTTACACTCACAGAACATTGTCCACAGCATAACAGCATGGTCCCTGGCCTTAAAATCTGAAAGGGCTATGCCTATCTCACATACCTTTTTATAGTACTGTTCTGAAATCACAGTGAGAACTGCAATCAGTACACAACTGACTGCATGCAATTAGCAAATGCTGGCTAACAACTGGTGCAGAGGCCATCACATGGGCATATGCAGATACCTACAAAAGTATGCTGTACTCCCAGCCAACACATGCAATACTTTTATTGCATCCTGAGAAGGACGTGAGAGACAGACAGAGAGAGAGAGAGAGAGAGAGAGAGCGAGAGAGAGAGAGACAGAGAAAACTGCAATTAAGCAGACACAAAAAAACTGTTCAGCAACAGCTACCTGAAAGCTGACAACTGGGAAGTGGAGCAGCAGGACAGAGAACCAGACGGCAACACAAGCAGCTGTGACAAACACAGGTAATGTAAAGTAATACTATAAAGGTCTACATACTGTGAACCCTCCATATGTGTCATTGGTCTGTATCCATATGTATATGAAGATGTGTAAAGGGCAGGAGACATACAGCAACTATCAGTGAAGGCTGTACATACATTTGTATGTGAGAGCATCTATGTGCACATATCAATGTTGGTTGATTGTAGGTTGTAGTGCCATGTACAAAGTAGGTTTCACAGTTATGTATGTTTAGCAGTATGTCAGTGTGTGTATACAGTATGGTAGACAAATATGTTGATATACCTGTCTAACATATGGATACGTATGTATGTGAACATATGTATGTGTGTATATATATATATATATATATATATATATATATATATATATATATATATATGATATGCATATATGTATACATACATAGAGAGAGATGTAGGAATACATAGACAGGCGTAGATAGAATATTGTACAAACATATCTATGTAATGCACACATACAGATATAGATATATGTAGATACATTATACATAGACAGACTGATCTGACTACCTACAGGTATGACTGTATATGACGACCTGCAACACAGCCTGTCCCACCCCTCTGTCACTCACACCCCCTCTGTGTCCCCCTCCACATCTATAGCAATATATGTACATCAATATATATATGTGTATATGTATACGGACATATATAGATATATATATATATATATATATATATATATATATATACATATATCTATATACATATATATATATATATATATATATATATATAGAGAGAGAGATGTATATAAAGTCTGAGTGAGGCACATGTGTACAGATGTATTGCAACCAGTGCCTGGTGACAAAGGCATGGAGTGAACACCAGTGTCAAAACTGGAGTACCATACCACATTCCAGATCACCTACACCAGTAACCACCTGATATGTTATTGGTTGCCCACCACTGCATGTGTCAGGGGTGAACAGGGTCATAAATGTGTACAATAGTGGCCCCAATGATATTCACAGTGGCACACTATCCCTGGAATACCTGCACATGGTATGTGTCAGCGGACATGGTGTGCCAGCTATGGACATGTAGGTCGGTGTACCCCTCCACACCACATAATGGATGCCATGGTATGGACCTCACATGACAGCTTCAGATATGGAGAAGGACACAGTGACATGTACAACACTGTGACAATGCACTCAAACACATTACCAATGCGCAGTGACTGACAACACCACAGAGTACACATATGCTACCCACATAGAGGTTACCACTCCTGGATTTACATTTGTAAGTCACACCCATGACAGATGTCCAACAACCATAGTAACACCTCACACCATCCACAACCTAAATGTCTGCTGTGTGTCATCCGTGCCACTGCAATAGAGTGCACATGTGGAGTTAAGAGTTCCTACCCACAGATAAGACATACCCTGCAATAACCAACACAGTGTTAAGAAGCAAGACTCCCCATGAGTACATGTCACACATATCCCTGCTGAATGTTAGTCAGATAGGTAATATGCCATATGAGTCACCCTGTGTAACTGTGTGACAGCAGCAGGTACCATCACACCACATGTGTCACAATGGTTGGGTAGCAGAACAGTACACTGCTGTAGTCCCAGGGGCAATAGCATAGTGTATAGTATTGTATTGTAATGTAATGTATTGTGTTGTATTGTATTGGTATGTTGAGGTGCCTCCTTCGTGGAGTGGAACCACTGCTGCTGTGCGCCAGTGTACAGGTACATATCCTGTAGTCAGGCTAGTGTTACATAGCACTTCTATATGTGTGTTTAGCTCCTGTCAGAGTTTATGTAGCATGCAACTGGGGATACCATCAGGTCCCATCCACGTTGTGTATTCTGCTGTCCTGATGGTGGCTCTCTCCTGGACATCTGTGATGACAGGGAGGTTACGGTCAGCTGGGATAACTATGCTTTATTTTGGGGGAGAGGGCGGGGTGACACCTGCACTGAACCTGTCTGCCACAATGTTCTCGATATCTGTGGTGTCAGTGAAATATTTGTAGTTGTGTACTACCTATGGGCATAGAGGATGGATCCTGACCAGGTTGCTAACATAACTGAAGAAGGCCTTCTGGTTATCTGTAGTGTCCCTCTTGATTTCCCTCTCAAAGTTGCCCATGGATTTTGTATGATGGAAAATAGATCCTTACTAGTGCTGCTCAGACATGCCCTCCCTTTATGGAATTATGCTCTGTCTTGCAGTAGCTTCCATCTTCTGTAATACAATCTGTCTATGGCTGGGGTCCACCAGACAGGATGCTGTCCCATTGTGGAGAGTGTCTTGGTCATATATGGGATTGCATGGTCCATGCATTCTCGGAGATGTCTGTAGAAAGCAATTGTGTAGGGGTCAGCATAGTGGGTTGTATCTGCCACTGGCCCAGTGGGCTGAAAGGATACCATGTCACTGTTACAAAGTGTAAAGTTTGTATCTGTAATGTTATGCACTATAGTCGTTTGTGCTGGTGGTGGAGGTGGGATATGTATATCCAGGGCAATCAGTGTGTGGTCAGCTCACAGTAGTTGATGATGTAGGCCATACAGTACCTAGATACAAACCCCAGAGTGAGGAGGTGCTCTTGACCTGAATCAGTGTTCTGACTGCTGGGGTTTGGTAGTATGTCGTATGGAGTCTGCCAGGTACTGTTGCACAGTTGCTGGCTGAGCACTGATACCTGGCCATCTACATGTGTATCCACCAATAGACAGACAGATGCCACATATGTGAGATGTTGTATCATAACAGTCGAGTAGCATGTGTAGTATGTGTGCCAAATTCTGCTGACATATATTGCTGATACCAGGTTATTTTCTTTCTCAGGTACATGGCCCACCCGCGGAATCCCACCTACTCCACAGCTGAGGATGAGGAGATACACCAGAGCCTGGTGTGGGATTATGCAATACTCTTTTCCGCACCAGCCAGAATCAGCAGGAGAGGGCTGCACTGTGGCAAGACCTTGTCCGTCGGGTAAATGACATAGGCATAATAGGACATATGAGCAGGTACGACATCACTGCAGTGATTTAATTAGACATGTCCATCAGCGTGCATCGGATATCCACAGGCAACATGTCGCCACAGGTGGTGGGGTGGCTACACATCCCCCACTCACCAGACTGGAGGGACTACTCATGAGTGTAGTGGCTCCAGTCCGCCAGCAACAACAACAGCAGCAGACATGCATTATGATGGAGGCTGGAGCCACGCAGCAGCAAGACAGTGAACGTGCAGGTAATATGCCATATGTATAGTTGACTGTTGTGTACACTGGTAGTTAATGCATGTGTGAGGTGTGTCCTTGGTTTGTAGCTGTCACCATAGTATTTAATGTGCAAGTGTGATATCCTCAATATTAGCAGCTGACCTGTGAAAGGCGACTGTTGTACTACTGACCTGTATCATACTCAGTAACAATGGCACAGTTGTGCCCACTGACATTAGTTTCTTCATGTCTGCAGGACCCTCTGGTATAACAGCAATGCAGCCTATCCATGCTGGTGAGTGTGTATTAACAATTCCTGTAATAGTGCTGATAGTAATAGTACTATTTGGCTCACTTAGTAGTGCTCTTTGTATGCATGTAGGTGTGTCTGTGTCTGTGTGTTGATATTACGCATACTGAGTACTGTACAATTGTGTGAAACTGTGTGTATGTGTGCATGTGTGCATGTGTGCACATGTGCACGTGTGCGTGTGCACCTGTGCATGTGTGCATGTGTGCACCTGTGCATGTGTGCATGTGTGCATGTGTGCACCTGTGCATGTGTGCACCTGTGCATGTGTGCATGTGTGCATGTGTGCATGTGTGCACCTGTGCATGTGTGCATGTGTGCACCTGTGCATGTGCATGTGTGCATGTGTGCACCTGTGCATGTGTGCATGTGTGCATGTGTGCATTGCCGTGTGCACCTGTGCATGTGCATGTCGTGCTTGTTGTGCATCTGTGCATGTGTGAATCGCTGGTAATGTGTAGACATTGTAAACTGTGTTTCCTGTTTCCCTCCCACAGGTTCTGTTGCTGCTCTGGTGTCATGTAGCAGGGAACCTGAGTCAGGTGCCGTGGGCACTGATAATGATGACATCTGTGTAATGGCACAGAAAGTATGCCAGGGTCCGCCATTGGTCAGCCAATTGACAGTACACAGCTGTCAACCCCATCAATACGCACAGGTATCCTGCCAATACACCCTTTGTCACCAATGTCCCTAGGTGATGGACAGCATACAGTGGGCATTGACCAGAGTAATGTGGTATCTGTGGCACATGCCTCCCCACACAGCAGTCATGGGCATGGCCCAGAGATGGTACCACACAGACAGATGTCCAGGGGTTCTCGTGGGAGCATCCGTGGGCGTACTGCCCCTGTCAGACGTACCCACAGAGGTCTTACAACCTCAGCTATGTTTCGGGCTGTCATGCAGGCACAGTCACGTATGGAACGGTACACCAGACAGGGTCTGAGGGAGCTGACAGCATGTCGCACAGCCATGACTGACAGTATGCGTGACATTGCGGCTGCCATCCGTGATTTCACCGATGTCATAGACAGACGTTGTGGGGACATATTAGACCGGTTCCACAACTACATGTCCATGAGCCAGGGCGATGGTGGGCGGTTGAGGCATCGACGTGGCCGTATGCCAGCAACAGCAGCAGCTGGCAGTCATCACGGACGACAACAGGGCCGCGGCCACCCCTGTAGTGCCAGCAGCAGCCCCAGCAATGCTGGGTCTGTGCTGTCATCAGACCGCCCCAGGAGACCATGTGCACATGGCTCTGGCCAGGCCCGACAGGGATCTGTGTCCAGTCAATGAACAGCTGCTTCTGATGACAGTACCCAGTCTGGGTTGGTACTGGATACAGTCCGTAGCACCCCTGCAAGGCACAGGTACCGTGTCCGTGGCCAGAGACACTGATCTGTATGACCTGGCAGGTACAGTCTGTGGCTGTCCACAAACTCCAGTATATGGCAGCCATGAGGTGGAACTGTGTGCATCCATACACACATGCAAATTGACAACACCTAGGGCTACATATGCACACACTGCATCAACATTGCCCCACCTTCTACTGCTGTCCCTCACCAACACACATACACATACATGTCAATTGGTGGTATCTGTGGCTGACTCAGGCATACCAAGTTCACACCCTGTGCATATGATGAAACTGTGCCACCTCCTGCAATCAGTAACAACTGTGCAGGTACAGGTTAACATGTTGCTGATGCACAGGGTGACCACATAGATGTGTAGTAATAGTATCATGTTGTTAACAGTACTGTGTGCTGAATTAATTGTGGGTATATCACAGCATGCCTGATGCAGTAAGTGTGTGATTGTCATGTCCTGTTGTCTACACCCATGGTAAGTACCATAGTGTATCATCTGCACATGTTGGCATACTGGTGGTAATGATGTCAACAGAAGGCTACATACATAGGTAGCACAGGGCATAGGGTAATGAATGTAGTAATACACAATGATGGACATGTAAATTGCAAGTGGCATGTTGCCCACACTAGACTCTGCAATGCAGATGTTTGAGGATGTTGATATGTGTGCAGTACTACACGACTGGTACAGGACACACAGGAGCACCCTAGCACTGCATGCTCACATCTCATACCATGCTAGACAGCCCCAACACACATAACTAACTGTCACAGGAGGGAGAGTCCCCATATATGTCAGGGATACTGTGGTGGCAGGCCAGGTAGCATACATCCTACTAAGTATGGAACCACTGAGTGAAGCTCAGTGTCTGTTATTTGACATGTGTATTACTGCAGGTATGAGCACATGGGTTTCCATCCAGTTATTGCACATCCTGACAGTACATGGTCTGTACACTTGTGTGCACTGAGACTGGACCCTAGCCATCTGTCCCGTGTATTTCTATGTACATGTGCATAGTGCCTGCATATTTGCAGTGTTACCTACTGGAACTGGTGCAGCTTGTTTGTTGTACAATGGACTACATGCAGCCCTGTTTACTGTAGCTTTGTTTGCATGAATGTTTGCTTGCAATTACCCTGGAATACTGATCACACCTGCAATGCATAGTTATAGAGCTTCTGTGGACTCCTAGTGCCATCTGCATAGCTTACTATATGTATGCCCATGTCCCACTTGACAGGATGTCACTGTTTGTCCTGTTCACATGTACATTGCCTGTGACACAGTGCATATGACTTACCCTGCATGTGTCCACGTGAGCAGTCATATATGCTACTGCTAACTAATCACAGGCACTACACCTTCACATATTCATCTTCTGTTGAACTACCTGCTTCGCTAGGGACGGCCTGCACCTGTCACCCCTGGGCTTTCAGATATTGGCAAAGGCTCTTGCTACCCCCATAGTGCATATGTTAGGCAAGGCTCAAATGACAAACCCACCTTCATAGGGATCACAAGGGATAAGAAACTAAGAGTAATGCTACCCAACGCCAGAAGTCTAGACCTCCAGATGCATGCACCCAAAACACTTCTTGGCATGGAGAACATTGATATCTGTGCAGTAACAGATGCCTGGTTCAGGGCTACTGAGAGCACACCAGCACTACCAGGTTTAACCTGGTTGATTTCTTTGAAACAGTCATCAAGGCCATTGATGAGGGGAAGGTGGTTCACACAGCCTACCTGGACCTTGCAAAAGCCTTCACAACATTACCCCACTTGGGCATTCTAGAGAAGCTTACCAGCTTAAATATAAGCCCCTATGTCACTAGATGGATTGCACAGTGGCTCAAGGACAGAACCCACATGATTAGCATTGCTGGAGCCATGCCAGACTCCAAACCAGTTACGAGTTGTGTCCCATAAGGCTCAGTCCTGGGACCTCTCTTGTTTGGTATATATTTATTGGAGGTACAGACCAACACGGATGGACTGTGGCTGACCAAATATGCAGATGACTGCGAACTGGCCACCATAATCGACTCTCCAGCTGACACAAGCGTCTTCCAAAGGGGCATCATAGAAACAGACAACTTGTGCCAGAGCCATGGCCTTCAGCTGAACAGTGTTTAGAAAGGGGAATGTGCATCCTGTAGTCTGTTCTCCTAGTTGCCAAAAGGGACATTTCCCTCACACACAATTGCACACACACTAACCCCCCCTCAGACAAAACACACACTTGTCAATTGCAGGATTCAAACCCCTATCTGACTATGTTATGACACTTGAGACTGACACATTAGCAGAGTGTGCTATTCGCATTACTGGGAGGTTTCCTTTCTCCTGCTATACTTATAGAGTGCTGACATCATCAGTGTTTGGAAAGGGGAATGTGCATCCTGTAGTCTGTTCTCCTAGTTGCCAAAAGGGACATTTCTCTCACAGACACTAACACCCCTCAGACAAACACACACACTTGCCATTCGCAGGATTCAAACCCCTACCTAACTATGTTATGACACTTGAGACGGACACATTAGCCGAGCGCGCTATTCGCATTATTGAGAGATTTCTCTTCTCCTGCTATACTTATAGAGTGCTAACATCATCAGTGTTTGGAAAGGGGAATGTGCATCCTGTAGTCTGTTCTCCTAGTTGCCCAAAGGGACATTTCCCTCACACACACTAACCCCCCTCAGACAAACACACAAACCTGCCATTCACAGGATTCAAACCCCTACCTAACTATGTTATGACACTTGAGACGGACGCATTAGCAAAGTGCACTATTCGCATTACTGGGAGGTTTCCCTTCTCCTGCTATACTTATAGAGTGCTGACATCATCAGTGTTTGGAAAGGGGAATGTGCATCCTGTAGTCTGTTCTCCTAGTTGCCAAAAGGGACATTTCCCTCACACACACTAACCCCCCCTCAGCCAAACACACACACTTGCCATTCGCAGGATTCAAACCTCTACCTAACTATGCTATGACAGACGCATTAGCGGAGCGCGCTATTCGCATTACTAGTAAGTTTGTTTTCTCCTGCTGTACTTATAGGGTGCTGACATCATCAGTGTTTAGAAAGGGGAATGTGCATCCTGTGGGGAGGCAGACACCAAGCACACTCTGGCTAAGCTGTCATTCCCTAGGGCAAACAGCCTAGTGTTGACCTCTACACCCATATGTTTAATTGTCAAATGCACATTATTTGTTGCTGATAGACTGTTTGCACATCTTTATTGCCATAGCATTCCCTGTTTGTATGAACAACTTGTGCATCTGTGGAAGATGTTTGCATATGGGAGGGATCCACTATATCACGTATGTCTCTGTAGTCATTTAACTGTGTGCACTGGGCAGACTGCTGTAATGTGGTTGGTTCCAGGAATAACACGTAAAAATAACAGATATGTGTGTCCAACTGCTAAACTGAGATTTGGCCTAAGTGTGTGAGCATGCCCAGTTCAGCCTTCCCATGGCATGTTGTCTAACGTATGTCTCATTTATCAAAGTGTGTGAGCATGCCCAGTGTGAGCATTCCATATGTTGGACTCTGCAGCCCACCACATTTGTGGATGAGTGTGAACTTCAACAAATATCACCCGTTTATGGGTGTGTTGTGTGTCGTGTTGTGTAGTTACTGTACAACTGCTTTGTGTGTGAACACAACAGGATTATACTGTGCCTGCAGTGTTTGCATGGGATACTTTGCATACAGTTGTCAACATCCTTTCACACTGACCTAACACTGTAGTACTGTATAGTGTACTGGTAGTACTTTGACTGTGGTGGACAGTATCCTGGGCTTTAGTGCTATCACTGCTTTACATTTCGATAGTGGGCACTACAGCCTGGTTAGGGGCCAGTTGTGTACATATGACCATGCTGCATTCTGTTCAGATATGAACTACTTAAACCAGGCTTGTCCAACATTGGTAGTGTATTCCACAACATAGGTGTACATTTGCAAACACTAGCGATGTGCCCTTGTCCATGTCTAATGCTAGTTGGAGAGTGTGTTTGTCCTTCAACACACATTGTCACAGTCCTTCCATGTTTGCCTGTACCTATGGGACATATATACCAGACGAGGGAGATCCCAGGACAAAGCCTTGTGGGATACCAGTTATATCTGATTTGTAGTCTGACATGGCTGCAGCATGTCTGACCATGTCTGTTCTGTCCTTGGTCTGGTTTGCAACCCCTCTACTGACATGTGGGTTTATATTTAAGCTGGTGAACTTATATATAATGAACACGTAGGGTATTGTATAGAAGCCTTTGTAAGGTCAAGCTACGCTGTGTGGACCACATTGCCCTCATCAATGACCTTAATGATTGTTTCAATTGAGTCAAACATGTTTAGGGGCAGGATCTGCACTTGAGAAAGCCACACTGGGTAGGGTCCAGTGTCAGTAGGTCCCCAATATCTTTATGTCTGTGGTACATGCTGATCCTTTCCATAGCTGTGCAGACCAAGCTTCTCAGGATTCTGGGGTAGTAGCTTTCAGTATCCATTCAGGCAACACCTTTGTTGAGAAGGACCACTGTTGTTGTACACTGCTCTTTGGGTACATATTCTGTGGTAAGGCTGACATTGAGCAGTAGTGTGGTTTGGCATTCCATTCATCTTGGAGTCCATGTTGCACTAAGCCCAGGACACCATCTCATACCATTGCTGCTGTGTGTTTTGCTTTGTAGATGTTGGCTGTTACCTCAGCATCTGCAATGTCAGGGGGCCAGCAGTCTGCTGGGATAGATATTCTGCATTCGGGGGGGGGGGGTTTGCACTGCAACTGTCAGGATGTATGTTGGCAATATGTGTGTGTGTTTGTGATATTTGTGTGATTCAGGGCATATCTGTGGATTCCCAAAATGGTTCCTACCATCAGTTGTGAAAGCCTTGGGATTATCCTTAGTGTACTGTACAATTTGTATCTTCATAGGTTCATTGGTTCATACTAGGCTATCCACCCTAGGGCATTTGTTAGCCTAGCCAGAGTGTGTGTGGCTTTTGCCACCCTTGCTATGTGAATATTATGGCCATTTATGATTTGCTTTGCTGTGCCTCTGTCTGGACATGACACAGTGAAGACCCCCAGTGTAACTCTACAATCATCCATCCACTTGGCAAGATTCCTGTTGAAGAGTGTCAGTGAGGGGCTCTGCCTAACATGGAGTGGGATTCTGGTCCAGGGTGTGGAGAGCCTCTGGATTATGTATCTGTCCCACCAGCACATCCTATTTCATTATTTGTTGAGGTTGACATCTCTCACTCTCACAGCTCCGATGGATTTGAGTTTTCTGGGGTGGAGCATGTCCATTACTTCTGTGTTGAGCATGGCCTTCTACAACAGGCATGCAATGCCTCTGTGTAGGCAGTATGTGACTGCATTCAGCTGGGGTGTCTACAGCCAGGCAGCATATGACATATATTTGAGACCCTTCATCCTCTTGGTGAGATACCTTTCTAACTGCTGCAGGTGTCAGGTAAGGTACATCCCATATGAGGCATTGTACTAGATTATGGGCATGATTAGAGAACAGTATAGGGGCACAATGACCTCTGTTGGCATAGATGTGAATCCTTTTCTGATACGGTGTCAAATGTAGACAGTCTTCCTAGCCACATTGGCAATGTGGGTGTCACATAACAGGTTACTGTCCACTTGTGTCCCTAGGTCCCTGGTTACTCCTTCCATACATAATGGTTTACCACCTATGTGGTAATTTGTGGTACCTTGTTTGGTATTTGGTGGGACATTCATACTGTCCAGTGTCTTCAGGACGGCTGGGTGGGGTTCCTGTGTGTGAGAGTGTGGTCTGTAGCATGCTACAGACTGTACAGCAGTCTTGCCTACAGTTAGTTGCACATGGGTGGGCTCCAATGCCTTGTACATTGTCAGTTACCTAGACGTATGGGTGTCTGTGCTGACTATGGATACTCACCCTCCTTTTATGTTTTGTTCCAGGTTTTGGGGCCATGACACATGATACGTGGTATAACCTGGTAGTGCTGGTGTGCTGTCAGGAGGCTTGCAGCAGGTTTCTGTCACTGCACAGACATCGATGTTCTCCATACTGGGGATGGCCTTGGGAGCATGCATATTGGGGTTTACACATCTGGCATTGGTCAGCATTTCCCTTATGTTTCTTCCCACTTATGTTTTCTAGGGTGGTGGGTCTGGGTCAGTCTTTTCAGCCTTGCCTACAAAAGGCTCTATGGAGGTGGCAAAGGCCTTATCTAATATTCAGATGCCCAGGGGTAACAGGTGCAAGCCATCCCAAGAACAGCTGCGTGGCTTGTCAAGCATGACATCCCAAGCAGACAGACATTGCATCCCCTTGGAATGACACCAGTAAGTGTGCCACTTGCTATGACTGATCATTCCGTGTTTGTACTGTGGCATTATTCTTGGTAAGGGTAGGATGCTGCAAACGGTGAGTGTCATACCGGCCTGGACTACATAATCAGAGAGCTCATCTATGTCTCTTTTCATGTAGTCTAGGGAGGTACATCTCAGGTCATTCACACCAGCATGGACTATGACTGCATCATATTTCTACATGCTTTGGAGTGACCTGCATACTTCTGTTATGTGGCATATTGTGGCAGCCTACAGGCAGCTTACTGTACCCTTTCCCTTGTTCAGTCTGGTGTGCGGGACAGCAGTGTGTCTGACTATGGAGTCACCTATTACAACTGTATCAGGCATGTTGTTTCTCCTTCTGGCCTGTGACTGTTTGGCACACCAGCTTTGTGTACTATGTGTTGCATGTGCTATGTTTGGATGTTGTTTGATTGGGTGTCTGCTTTAGAGGCCTCTTTTGGTGTGCTGTGTTTGTAATTTGTGCCTCCGGGAATGTTTATCTGTGTTTATGTGTTTGGTTTGCAGTTGTGATAGGTCTATGTGCGACTGTGTTTGTGGTGTGTGTGGTTACCTTCTCCTCCTGACTAGTTTTGGGAGTACTGAGTTGAGGGAGCTCAGCCTCCAGTTTGGATAGATGGTTGCATCTCACACATATATTTGTATATCTTGGGTGGAGTTGGGGGTTGTCTGTGTACTTGGGGCAGGTGTAACATTGCCTCAGGATTCACAGATTCAACTTGTTGTGGCTGGCCTTAGTGGATTGTATGTGTGGACAGATTTTATTGCCATACTACTGATCAGTGATTACTTCATTGTTTATGTTTGCTCTATCATGTAGTAGCTTCCTCATTCTCTTGCATGGTTTGGTTATGGCTGGTGTTCACCATGCCAGATTCCTGCATGTATGGCATTGTGTCTTGTTTTAATTTAGGATTGCATAATCCAAGCATTCCTGGCAGTGTTCATGGAATGGCTGTATTACAGGTTCTGAGGTGTGGCCCATATTTTGCACCTGCACAGGACCTTTAATGGATTCCACATCAGTTTGGAGGAGTGCAAATATTGCTTAACACATGTTTTCCACTGTGGTTTTCTGGCCAGGGACTGTGGTCAGGATTTGTATATCCAGTGTGATTACTCTATGGTCTGGTTTTACCAGTGAGCAATACACTTCTCATCTTGCCATCCAGTACCCATGTTGCTGATTATCACATCCAGTATGCTTACCCCTCTTGTGGGAGTGGTACGTTGTTCCTGGGCCTTTTGGTTTATGGATTCTATGAACTTTTGTCCTACACTGTTGGAGCTAGTATAATGCTCCCAGTCTATGTCTGGGTATTTTCAGTCACCCAATATAATGTGGTTTGGAGGACTTGATATATTCATGTATTCCAGCATAGGCCAGGTGCAGTTCCTGGTGTTGGGACAGTAGTCTGTAGCAGGCTATAAACTGGGGGGCAGTTTTAGCCACTGTTACTTGACCATGGCTAGTCCATGCTGCTTTTTGTTGTGGTACCAACATGGGGGATGTGGTTATCCTTGACAATTCTTGCTAGTCACCCTCCTTTTGTAGCTTGTTCCATGTTTTGAGGCTGTACAGCACAGTATGAGGTGTAACCTGGTAGTGTTAGGGTGCTGTTGTGAGCCTTGGCTCAGTTTTCTGTTACAGCGCAGATATCAACATTCTCCATACTGGGTGAGTTTAGACTGCATGCATCTTGCTGTTTTGACTTATCCCTTATCTTATTCTTATCCCTTCTGATACCTATGGAGATAGGTTTGTGTTTTGAGCCTTACCTATTCAGGGCACACTGTGGGTAACAACAGCCTTTGCCAGTATCCATATGGCCTGCACTGATAGGTGCACGCCAGTCCTAGCAGGTGGTGCATCATGTCATGCTCAGCATGTCATCCCAGACTGGCACACATTGGATCCCCTTTGACTAACTGCGATACTTCAGTCAATTATTGCACTTGATCATCTCATTGTCATGTTGTGGCATGATGCTTGGTGAGGGTAGGATGTTAGTCAGGGTCCTCAGGTGTGCATATAGTACATGGTGTTACATTACTTAACACATAGCATTCATGCCTCAGGTGGTGCTGCAGGGCTGCCTCTGTCGGATGCGCATATTACACTTCCCTGTACATGTTTGAGAGCAGGTTGTGTCATGTTAGGCATCCCTGTTACTATATGAGTGAGTCAGAGAGGGGTATCATTCCCAGGGTTCCTACTGAGCCAGTGTATGTGCTATGCATTGCCTCTTTGCCAAGGCCAGGTCATACTGGGCATGCCTCCTTCTGCCTACTGGGGCAGGCTCAGGTTGTTCCTCCTCCAAGTCACGCTCTGCCTGTGATGGCCTTGGCAATGGTGGGGGGCTGTTTGGCCCGGCCCTCTGCTGGTCCTGCTGCAGCTGTTTTCGCAAGATCATATTTTGTAGCATAGCACATACCATGGCAATTTGGGTACATGTAGTTGGTGTGTACTGCAAGGCTCCACCAGATGTGTCCAGACACCGGAACCGTGACTTGAGCAGCCCAAACACACGCTCTATTACATTACGTGTTTGTGCGTGTGCCTCATTATGGCGTTCCTGTTCAGGTGTGTGTGCGTTTCTGATGGGTGTCATCAGCCACGGCTCCAGTGCATAACCTGCATCCCCCACTAGGTGTCCATGTGGGATGTCCCCATTGGCAAATGTCTGGTACAGCTGTGTCAAATGCCAGATGTGGGAATCATGGTAGCTCCCAGGACAGCCAGCACACACATTCATTATTATGCCCTGGGCATCACACATGACCTGGCAGTTGATGGAGGGGAAGCCCTTGCGGTTGATGTATGCCCTACCCCGCTCACCGGCTGGTGCTATGATGCGTATGTGCGTGCAGTCTATTGCACCCACTACCTCAGGGTATTCCGCTATTTGCTGGAAGAGACGCATATTGCTGGCCAATACCTCACGGGCATTGGGGAAATATACATGATCACCGACATGTGCTGACATGGCATCCAGGAACTGATGCAGTACCCTGGAGGCTGATGCCTGTGATATCCCCATCATATCACCAGTTGGTCTCTGGAAGGTACCTGTTGCTAGTATTCTTAGGCCAACACATACCTTGGTTTCCACTGGGATGGGTTCCCTCTGTTGGTTCTGTGTGTGAGGCGTGGCCTGCACAGCTCCACTATTTGCTGCAGGAGGTCTCTGTCCACTCTATAGCACTCTACTATCTCCAGCTCAGGTAACCCGTGGTAGGTGACCCTGGGCCTGTACACTCTTCTCCGTCTCCTCACTGTGGGTTGTCTGGCACCATCTGCATTGTCACCACCCTCAGCAAGTCGCCTATGTCTCATTATGACAGCTATGGCAGCCCCTAACATTTCTGCTCTGAGTTCAGCTTTTTCAGTTTGCACTTCTGATAACTTAACTCCTGTCTTGCAGTGTCTCTTGAGAGAAACATCCTGCACTGCTGTTTGCAGAGTTTTAAGTGCTGGGCTGGGCTACTATTCTGCCTGTGTAATTGCCTGCATCTAATTGTTTTCACCTGCTAGCTCCAGCAGTATTCCCTGCTAGCTTCCTACTAAATCTGTTGCTTCCTTTTTCCTCTCTGTTTCCTCAGGGCGGAGCCATGTGTAAACCAGCAGAAACACGCTCACAGTGGCTTACACGCGCGCACACATGCTTACACAGTTCAGAATCTGCTTATTCGGATTAAAATGCGTGCACGCCCGCGCAAACAGTGTTAAACATCTCCCAACACGCTCCCACATGCTCAGTCTGCCTTACACGCGCGCACACTGCCTTACTCGCGCTTCATGGCGCGCACATGTGCGCATACACATCCAGCAAGAAACTTTGGTGTAGGCAACAGTGTATACCTTCCATTTCTTGACTTTCTCATGCTTAGTTAGTTTCACACCTCTTTCCATGATATCTGTCTGACATCTGTCATGTAACTCTGACCTCCAATGAACTGCATTACTTTCTACCATTCCCCCCTGTGATGTCACCTATCTCCTACTCTGTTCCTCCCCCTTCTGTAACTCTTACACTACTCAGACTGTGCTCATTTGCTATGTGACAGTGGAATTCAGTATCCTTACACTCATTTGCATCAGATTGCCTACTAATGCTTAGTTACATGTCTTAGACTCAGCTTCCCCCCTTAGCAACCACTACACGGTGGCCATGTTGGTTTTGGTCTGCTGCTCCCTGCATTGACATGCCATGTATTGCATAAAACCCACATTTGTGGGTTTAAAACCTTCGTTTTTATGTTCTATACAGCGCAGCCCGTTTGCGTGGGGCTGCGCTGGGTTTAAACATCGGCAATCGCCGAAAAAAAAATTATATTTTTAATATATTTGCATCAGGTTACCTTGCCAATGGCCACATATTTGGCCATTGGCATGCTGTCTGACACATATGCACCCTTTTGGAGCTGACATGGCTTCACTGCAGTTTTTGCAGAAACGTACTCAGTTGTCAACTGAGTACATTTCTGCAGCTAAAACGGCTCTTACACGGGCTGTTCTGGGCTTCCTGGATTGCTAATTTATTTATTTTATTTATTTATTTTACATTTGTTAACCGGGCTAGTCTGGCTGGATACATGTCCATTTTCAGCAGAGGCCCGAGGAGAAAAGCTCCACTAATAGACTACGACAATACATGAAGACTACTTACTAAGTAGATCAAACTTTTTAACAGAGAACAAAACAGAAAACAAATCACAATGTCCCAACAGAATACAGATTGTCTTGACTAACTTAAGTAGGTTACAGTAAGATGAAGATCAAAGTTCATATCATGTGGTTGAGGAGATAAATTCAGGCACAAGAAAATACAGTTGAGTGAAGAAAGTACAGTTGAGTAATCATCCTCATTTGCATGCTATTCAGCTGCAAGTGAGGTGATTAACTTATCCACGCCCACTCCGTGTAAGAGCCGTTTTAGCTTGGTTCTTACACGGACTTTGGGCTGTTCCTGGATCGCGAAGGCTGCATGGAGTCTTACACTACTCTTAGACTCCGTGCAAGCCTTCGTGAATCCGGCCCAAAGTCTGAACTCCGAATGCTGGAAACATCCCTGATATTCTGGACTGTAAAATTTAGCTCCCTTCTTGACCCATGTTAGCAATTGTTTTTAGGTGTGGAGCATTCAGAAATGTCGCCTTCTGACTTTTTTTTTGTCATTTGGACAACTTGGCAGTACGGATTTCCCGTAAACAATACATATATTCCATGTGTACACAGGCATACAACATAGGTAAACAAATATGCATTCCTTTTCTTCATATATCTACAATTGATGAGTAGAGGACTTATAAGTTATTCATTATTTCTACCAAAAAAACAGATAGAAAGAAATGCGCTAAACATTTTTGTTGATCTGCTTTAAATATAACCGCAAAAGTAATTCAATAACCGTAAGTAACCCTTTCAACAAAGTCAGTAGTAGTACCATTTGGCAACATTATTTAATAATGAAATAAATACAGAAATTCATGCAGTAAATCGGCCTAAAAAATGTGTAATATGCACTCTTCTTGTCTCCATTTTGTGTCTGCCTCATTTATTTATTTATTTATTTTCTGCCCCATTACATTTCCTTTTCCAGCTGTCCCGAGATCCTGGGGCAGCTCAGGTTTGTACCTCCCAGGGGATTGCTCACTATCTCTGTCTGCCTGTGGATGTTTTCTCAGAGTCGGGATGATACCTCAAGTTCTCTGAGTACCCCGGCATGGAATAGCCTGGAAATATGCAAAAGGTGCAAGGTTTGGGACAGTGGACAGTGGTCAGTCAGCTTCAACAAATGCAAGACATCAATCAGCTGATACAGACTCTCAGAACTACTTGGTTTCATCCATCAAGCTACTGGAGGTCTCCACCCCCACATCACTGGGGTAATCCACTGCAGGTCCATCAGGTAGTGGGACTATTTGAGGTCTTCCAGATGATATTGAGACCTGATGCTACACCTCCTCCCCCTTCTCCTTCTACCTGCCATCTGGGTTGTGTTGTTTCCCCCACTCATGTTAGCCCATTGTGCTGTTCTTGTTTCTCTTGTCTTTTATGTTGTGTCCATTCCTTAAACGTTCCATAAGCCTCTCTCCTATGCCCATTTCCTTTACTCTTCTTCCACTTCATTGTTACATAAAAAAACCTTGAAAACTAGGGGGTCTATCTACCTCCCAAAATATAGTACTCCTCCTCTCCCACCTCCTCCAGCATAATTGTCTTGATGCATTCCTTTTGTGTGCACTTTGTCTTCTGTCTCCCTTTTTCTAGCTGTCCTATCTTCACATTCCCAACCTTACAAAGATCCAATCAGGGTGACCACATAAGGATGCCCATACATTCAGTGCATAACACTTTATCATCTGTTTTAAGTACGCTTCTACATATTTGTGCTTGTAAGTTCATAGGCAAGTATTTTCCTTACTCATTTTCATATCTTACACTGTGAATTTCTATGTATTATAAACTGCAATTATATGCATTATAAACTGGAAATTTTATATATTGTAAACTGCAATTATATGTATTATAAACTGGAAATTTTATGTATTGTAAATTGCAAATATATGTATTATAATCTGTCTGTAACTGCGGCTTTTCTCCTCGGGTCTCCACTGAAAATGGGTCTCTGGCCCAGCTGGACAAACCCGGTTAATAAATGTCAATAAATAAATAAATAAAATAAATAATAGGATAGCTGCCCTTGTGGGCCATTTTAAGCCAAACCAGTTTTCCTTTTTGTGTTCAAATTAACCTATCGCATTCAGTTAGAGATTCCCTTTAATGGTTGATAATTATATATTACCCATAATGATGATAACTGGGATCATACCATAGATAATTTGAGGGAACTCATGCACTGAATAATTGGATAAAGCATTTAGGACCTGCTTCTATCCATTAGTTGTAGTACAGGGGGCAGATGTACTTGAATATGGACAGGAATAAGCTTTGTTTTATGAGGATGGGAGAGTCTGTTCCAGAGCTGTGGTATCCTCTGCGAGATATACTGTCTTTCCAAACCATTCTGTTGATGTTACAGAAGAGGATTAGATCCCTAGACTTAGTCTTTTTAGTGCCATTTGACTTGCTGATGTGTAGTAAATGCATCAGCAATGGGTCAGAGGATGTAGTGTATGTCAGACACAGGTCACCTCTTGGCAGTCTGCAAGACAGTCCGCATAGTAATGGGACTTTGAGGAGGTCCATGTAGGACATGTTGGTTAGGCCTTTAGCAAAATATCTTTGTGGGTGTTTCAGTTGTTGCATGTGTCTGGACATATACATGGTAAAATGGTCATTATACTCAATGACTGTCCCAATTAGCCTACATAAGTGGGCTTGGGCAAGGGGATGCTCACCTTCCAATTACAAAAATAGCCAAAAGTAGTCATCAATTCTCACTCAAATGTTTATACTTGCATATAACCACATTAGTTTTAATCCACTTAATGAACTTATAGACTGCCAAGCCATTTATACAGTTAACTGGCACTCAGCATATTTGTATATAGGCTTTGTGGCACTCTTTGCCATATGGTCTTGTACACAAACAATCTATGGAACTATGAATACTAACTTTAAATTCAACTGTATGTCTTATAGGTATATAGTACATTAGAAATGAGCATTACTGATTCTTTGGCAGGTTGTTTAACACAGAAAATTCCCAGAGTTCCAGGCACAATTCCTAATGTCATAATAAGCAAGCAGCAAAGTGATGTATTTAGGAGTTTTCCTTAAATACTTTTTTAAGTTAGCTTTTAACTAATAAAACAGACCAGATGCATTCTGCCCTCCCTTCTGTTTACTTGTTGGTGATAAATTAATCTATCCAGCATTATCATCTTTTGCATAAAAATAGGCTCAGAGACCAAAAACTGAAAAATAGCTTTTTTATAAAATCTATCTTGGTGCAGTAAAAGGCACGACATCATTTTCTGTATTCTAATGGTTCAGGGTTAATTAAAATGGTTAAGGTTAGCCTCAGCTCATTGATAATCAGGATTACTCATAATCCTGAGTAATAGTTAGCTAAAGATAACCTTAACTGGTTTAATTAACCCTGAAACATTTTATTGAGGACAAAACTCTTGAAATGTTATTCATTGTGTTGCCTATTGCCTAGCTATTCCAGTGAACAATAAACCGAATATAGTCACATGATGATGATGATGATGATGGCGAGTTTTAAAGATGGTATATTAAAAGACTTGAAATACAATCTACTTGTATAGAATCACTGCTGATGTTTTTATTTTATTTTATTTTATTGCTTTCCTGTCTGTGTTTATTCCTAGGTCCTGGCCTGGCCTTCGTAGTTTATCCTCAAGCAATGACAATGCTGCCTCTTGCTCCATTTTGGTCTTTCCTCTTCTTCTTCATGCTCCTAACCTTGGGCCTTGACAGTCAGGTACACCAGTCATTCAGGACAGTGTGATATAAAATTCCACAAGTACCAGTATGTTAGCAAGAAAATGTACTCATATCTGTGCTAGAGTCATGTCTTTTTGGAAAATAAAAAAAAAAATGCTATGGCTGAGCAAACTAGAAAATAATAACAAGTGTATCCAAAACCTGTCTACACACAATATAAATTATTCACTTGCCATTTAATTCTAATGAACAGGATCATTTCAACTATTTTCATGTGACAGACACACATGCAAACTATCGGAAACAATAGAAAGTGGGAAGATGCAGGCAAGTTATATGTATAGTTACCAAACCCATTACAAATGCTGTGGTGTGTGCTTCCTAATTTAGCTACAACATACTGGAGTGCGCATTAGGTAAAATTGTTAATTGCATTTGCTTTTTCATCAAAACTTCAATGCAAACTGCTGAATATAAACTAAAAAATATTAAATCTGAAAGTATTTTTTTTGTGGTATACCTTTTTATCTAGATCTGAATAGCACAACTTCCATGTGACAGTGTATATAAAGTGGTTACTGTTTGTATACCATTTTTTCTCAAGTCAGCTTTATATGTGTTTGATGAAGAAACTGCATAATTATCAAAATGAGTTTTAATCTCCTTTATTTTAAGAATACCTTTTTAAAAATATATAATTGCCAGACTACAATTAAATCACAATCTCAGATGCATTCCATTGCACACACCTAGGCCCACTATGATTTATCAACAGAAGTGCATTTTAATTCTTTCATGGTAGTTGTAAAAACACTTTACATCTTAAGCATTTATCACACCTACACTTTCATAAACAAACCTTAGGGTTCAGGGACAATTGTTAAATACTGTTCTTACAAACTTAGAAAGTTGATACAATAACAGGTTTTGCATTAGCATGAATTTTCTGAAGGATATGAAGTCTGAAACTCAAATGTGTGTCGTTATTTTCGAACTTCAATCTTTAATGATTTGCCACTAATTTGCCAGAAAAACACAATTTTATGAAAAAATTGACCAAAAATATGAGGTCAAAATTTGGACATTCTGTGAAAATCTCTACAGTTGAGAGGTATGCGCTCCAAGTCACATCCCATTAGGGATCTCAATTATTCCTCATTATTGGAGTCTCTCTGTTGGACTACAGAATCAATAAGTGGTACCCTATAAACAGCCATCCAGTAATCACAAAGAAGGGTAAATACTTTCAATAGATGATAGCTACATATGAACCAATAACTATCAGAGTTTTTGTTTCTGCAGCTTGTAGTGCTGCTAAGGTAATACTATCATGCTCTACTTCAAATTCCGATTCTACAGCACCCAAAAGGGGCTTCTGAGTGTTCCAAAACTTGCCAAGACCTACCTGAAATAGAACCTTTGGATTATGAAAGATAGATTTCACTAAATCAAGAAGTCTGGTAACAGAACCAGTACTGTTTACAGAGTTAAGAACATCTATATCCAGCTGGCATTTTATTTCTCCATGTTCAAGGTCTGGCTCATTCCCTACCAATAACATAGCATTCCCAGTCCCAAGAAGTTTACATTACCGGGCCCTAGTCCATCTTAATCTGTTCACTTCCTTTTTCCGTCTTGCCACATATTGCACCTAAGCCAGTGATCACCTTATGCTTTGTGATTATTGAGTCTTCATGGCAGCTCCATGCACTTTTCTCAGACTGAGTCTTGGCATAATACATAGGTCACCCATGCCATCAGGTGTTCACCAATAAATGTTATCCTTAGGCCTAGCCCCAGAGCTGAATTCTCTTATTCCTGTATTAAGTGAGTTCAGGTTTCTCTATTCTGGGTAAGGCTGGATATAACTCTAGACCCATATTTTAACTTGCACTCATATACAACAGATATATATAAACAAAGTCATGACCCAACTCAAAATACCTCACAAAATCTCTAACTTGCTAACCAAAGAAGCATAAAATGAATATGGTAAGAGCGTGCTCATATCTGGATTAGACTATGCATTATCTTTTATTTACCCTTATTCCCAGCAAAATGCTTACTCTTTAAAGCTAGCCAAAAGCAAAATTCTAAGATTTATTCCCTGCGTTTTGGAATGAATATCACTTTAACACCATTAAAAGGACTAATTGACACCTGTTGACATTAGGGCACATTTTGTATTGAATACACAAATCTTTAAGTTGTTAAAAGACAGTTACTGCCCTAAAGTGAAGCAATTATCATTCCTTAGAAAGCCATACTACAACTTAAGAAATAAAGCAATTGTAGTCAGAAAAGCCTTCTTTTAGATAATAAACAACTGAAAAAGCATGCCACAGAAATGGCCGCTACATGATGAAATATTATCAATGAACTTTCACTTTTCAGAAAGCAACTATGAACATATCTAATAAACCATTACAAATGTATATGTTTTGATGCTAAAAGTTAAACTTGTCTCAACTGAGCTCAATTTATTTTCTCAAAGGTACAGAATTGCACATGAAATACAGAGACAAAGATACAAGAATTTTGGCAACACCCAGATCTGCTCTGAGTTACAGCACAAAGGCATGAAAATTACAGAACCAACTGATATTGCCAACATCCTGGCAGATAGGTTCAGTGCTAACTTTACCCCCCCCCCCTCACCCCCTAAAGGGCCCATATCTATACAGGAAGAATGCAGAGTCCCTGTAATCACAACTACGCAGGTGAAAGCTGCACTCTCTAAAGCCAAAAACACAGCATCCATGGGACCGGACAACATCCCAGGCTGCGTTTTAAATGAACTTCAGAATGAACTGGCTCCCCACTTAAGCACCATGTTCAATAATAGCCTAACAACAGGCTTTGTGCCCACTGAATGGCGCACACCAACAGTTATCCAACTCCACAAAGGGGGAGCCACCACTGATCCCGGGAACTATAGACCTATTAGCCTGATGAGCCTGGTCTGCAAAGCCGTGGAACGTATCATCATGGAACTCATAAACAAAGACATTGGTAACCTCCAAACTCTGGATCCCACCCAGTTTGGGTTTTTGAAAGGCAGATCATGCCTCCTGAACCTGATCAACTTCTTTGAGGCAGTCACCAAAGCCGTAGATGAGGGTAAAGTGGTTCACACAGCCTATCTTGACCTCGCCAAGGCTTTCAACACCATCCCCCAGTCTGGAATTATAGCTAAACTCAATAAACTAGGCATAAATCCCTACATCACAAGTTGGGTTGCCAACTGGCTCACTGACAGAACCCACACTGTAAAAGTTGCAGACTCCAAATCTGACCTCAAACCAGTGACAAGTGGAGTACCACAGGGTTCCGTCCTGGGACCTCTCCTGTTTGGTATCTACTTCTCTGAAGTGCAGGCTAACACAGAAGGACTCTGGCTAACGAAGTTTGCAGATGACTGCAAACTAGGAGCCATAGTCAAGTCCCCAAATGATGTGAACATTCTACAGAAGGGCCTCTCTGAGACAGATGCCTGGTGTCAGAGCCATGGCCTCAAGCTCAATGCCAAAAAGTGCAGTGTCATCCCCTTTGGTAAAATCTCTGTACCCATGAACTACCACATAGGCAGCAATCTACTTAACACCAAATGTGTGATAAGAGACCTTGGGACCCAGGTGGACAGTAGTCTCTCCTTTGATAGTCACATCACCACAGTAGTCAGGAAGTCCTTCTACGTGGCACACCTCATCATAAAAGGGTTCTTGTCCAGGAAAAAAGAGGTCATCGTTACCCTCTACTCATCACTCATTAGACCCATTATAGAGTACAATGCCTCTTTTGGAATGTACCTCACAAGACATCTGCAGCAGCTGGAAAGGCCACAGAAGTACCTCAGAAAGAGGATTACTGGACTCAAACAAATGCCCTACACTGACTGCATTGAAAAACTCCAGCTTTACTCCATAGCATATCGCCTACTCAGAGGTGATCTCTGCCTAACATATAAAGCTATGTCAAACCCAGAGCTGTTGGACATGCTACACCTAAAGAAATCCCAATCCCTCCGAGCTATATGCTCTAGGGACCTAAACCTTGTCACCACAATAAACAGGACATGCTGGAGGGATAGATTCCTATCCCAGAGACTTCCCATACTCTGGAACAGGCTACCCAGCTATGTCAAGCAAAGTCCTTCATTAGCACTCTTCAAGAAAAATCTTAATGAGTGGTTGGGAAATAGGAAATACATCCCGGAGATCACTTCTGTGTCTCTGCTCATCAGTGGCACAGGAAAATAAATTTCTTGTGTGGCTTAAGCCAGGGAACCTTGTTGGCTAGGCTTGCATAGGCCCTTGGGCCGATAGCCTAGTACCTACCTATGAACCTATAAACCTATGAATGTTTTGACTCTCTCTTTAGATCAAGACATAACCACTATATTTAGATCAAGGAGTCACTGTTTGTAGTTTAATACTCAGCACAATACTTATATGTCTGTAACTCTCTATTGTAATACATACATGTCATATACCTTCAAATTCTTTGTAAAATTGTGTCACAAAGTTTATAACATTTGTGTAACTATGCTGACATTCTTTTGTCAGTGTAATTAATACACTGTTTTTTGCCCTGCCATCATCATTGTCATTCAGTCCAGGTCGTAACTGAAAAAGGGCTACAGACCAGTTCATCTACTCAGAACTGAATGAATAACTAAATAAAATTAATTAATTACCTGATTCATTAAATGAACCATCATATGGATCAGTTTACAGAAGACTGTGTAATCCAAAATAGTATTTTTGATATCCCAATGAAAGCTGCAAACCTAAAATGCAAACGGACCCTGTTCAAACCTCAGTTGTCAAAGCAGCTGCAAGGAATTGTAGCTGAAAGGTGGTTAGCTCTTATCATAGTTGTAGCTTTAAGACCTGCTGGTGATACCACAAATAAGAGACGCCATCGAGTTACACAGAGTTGTCCTCTATGTAAAGCTAGTGGAGGGACTATCTGGATATGATCAATAGGTTCTACAAGATCAGGAAGGCAGTACTTGGAATCGTCAGTATAGTGAAGGCCCAGTTGTAGGATGACTTTATTGAAATTATGGAAAATGACTTTCAGATGATCTCAAAAAGGTTTTTGCCAGCCTTCTGGTGTCTCATGAGAAGTGGATGTGAAAATTGTTACGATGTTCTCAGCATCTGTAGAGAAGTACTGACCTAAAATAAGGACACTGCTGGCAGATGGAAAGAACTTTAATAGAAACTCCTGACCCCAGTGTTTTATGCCCTTTTCAGAGGAGACACTGTCAGAATCAAGAGGTGATACTGAATCTATTTATGTAGATGAAGTCACTGAACTAATTAAACTGCTCTCCAGTGGTATGGCTGCAGGAACAGAGGAGATCAGGAGATCTGGACAAAACTACCTGGGGCACTAGATTTTGTTGGGGTATCACTGTTAATGTGCCTTTTCAATGTTAAGAGGAAGTCAGAGGAAATTACCTTTGGACAGGCAAACTTGTGTAGCCATCTCCTGAGGCAAAGGAGGTTCTGCTTCAATTACAAAGGGCTCACATTCTCAGGATAACCTGATATCAGTGTGTTGCACAGAGGCCCTGTCCTATAGGTGAGCCTCTGATTTATGAGCAGCAAGGCAGATTCCATTCTGACCTTGGAACACTAAATTGGCGTTTTGCCTTTGCATACATATTGGATTACAATTCAATCCCTGTATGTACAGAGTGAGAATTGTGTCTAAATTATCATTGTTAAGTGAAGTTTTTTTAAGGTGGGAACAGGACTCCATCAAAAGCGTGTCTTGCCTCCACCCAGTGATCAGAAATTAGGTTAAATACTTTGAACAGATTTTAGCTTCATATGAATCAACCACTATCAGAGTTTTCCTTTCTGCAGCTTGTTTGTAACATTCATTGACAGGTTATCAAGGTGCAGCTAAGGTTTGGAGAATATTCTGTTAATAAACATGAGGATAGTATCTCTATTGTTTGCAGGCAGTGTTGTCCTCTTAGCATCCTGTGATGGTTGTATACAGTGTGCACTGTAACGGTCACTACTGAATGTGAAGCAGCTGAGATGTGCACAGAAGCACTTCACTACTGAATGTGAAGCAGCTGGGATGTGCACTGAAACAGATCACTACTGAATGTGAATTAGCTGGGAGGTGCACTGGAACAGCTTGCTGCTGAATGTGAAGCAGCTGGGATGTGCACTGGAACAGTTCACTACTGAATGAGAACCAGATGGGATGTGCAATGAAACAGTTCACTACTGAATGTGGAGTAGCTGGGATGTGCACTGAAGCAGTTCACTGCTGAATGTGAAGCAGCTGGGATGTGCACTGGAACAGTTCAATACTGAATGTGAAGTGGCTGGAATAGGCACTGGAACAATTCACTACTGAATGTGAAGCAGATGAAATGTGCACTGGAACAGTTCACTACTAAATGTGAAGTGGCGCAGCCATGCACTGGCATGTTTTTCTATAATTTATAAAGTGAAGAATGGAGAGTCAATCCAAAGAACATAGTGTCCTTATCAATACTCACCCTTATAGGGCCACACCTGCTTCCTGGAGGGAAAAACAAATAAGACCAAGGATGAATTTATGGGTATACATGCAATTAGTAGGGTTCATTGCTGAGTGTGAAAGGGCTGAGATGAAAATCAGCAATTCTATATCAGAAGGTCAAGATTATCTCATGGAAGTGTGGATTGTTGTATGCAGGTGTGATGGGAGCACCAACCTGAAATGGAAGAATGTAAGTATCTGTAGAGAGAATCAGGAAATTGACCAGAAGATGAGTGCAGCTACAGCAGGACTTGTACTTGTCTCAGATGTTGAAGTGGGAAGCTCACCTCGATCTACATTCTTATTTTCACCTATGGTCACAAATTTTGTGTCCATGAACTCAAACTTTCAGTCATGGCTTGATTTGTGGAAATGAGGTTCATTCAAAGGTTGTTGGGCTAACTGCTGTGATAGATTTACGAACACAACAGTCTGACAGGATCTTGTAATATGACCACAGCTCTTCAGGGCAAAGAACAGTTAGTTGAGTTGGTTTGGGCAAATGGTTATGGCGTTCCCTGGGCACCTTCCATGGGAGATGTGCATGAGACATGGCCCACTAGTATGAGGCCCCAGGGCACACACTAGACATGGTGTAGACTATCACTCAGCTGAGATGGGAATGCTTTGGTATCCCCCAGGAGGAGCTGGAGAATTTTGCTGGCAATAGGGAATAGGTTCATAGGTTCATAGGTTCATAGGTTCATACTAGGCTATCTGCCCGAGGGCATTTACAAGCCTAGCCCATCGTTTTGTGGCTTACGCCACCCCTTTAGTATGGGGAACTATACCCATTATTTTGCTGTGCCTCTGTCGAGCAGTGACACTGAGGTAATCCCTGGGGTATATCTGCGATCTCCCATCCATTGGTCAAGATTTCTCTTGAACAAGGCCAGCGAGGTGCTCTGCCTCACATGTACCGGGATTTTGTTCCACAGCATAGGGAGTCTTTGGGTGATGAATCTATCCCTCCAGCACGTCCTATTAATAGCCGTGTCAAGGTTTAAGTCTCCCGCCCTTGTGGCTCTGATGGATCTTCCCTGCTGTGCTTGCTATCAGAAAAAATTTGCAGTTTAGAAGATGGATGGATGTATGGATTTTGAGGAAATATTCCATGATTAACCTTGCAGCATAGTTGTTGTGTCTCATATTATGTAATATAGTGGTTTGTTCCAGAATGTTAACATATACAAACATTAAATCGGGTACTAGACCAGTTTCTTTCCCTTCTAAATGCCAGATGTAGACATCAAACTTTTTCCTAACTTTCAATATATAAAAATAGCCTAACTGTAATCTGAACTAATCAGTTCTGCTGTGATAAGACACAGTAAATCTGCTGTTACTTAGTTTATTTGTAGACATGGTAATTCACTGAATAATGGGTAGGAGGAAGTAACCTGTATAATATTATAAAAAAGGAAGCATCATAAATACGTTTTTTTTCAGTTGAGTTCATGGCCTTAAAGACATTGCAGTTTGATGGAATGCTGAGATTTGAAATGGCAAGAGATTTATATTGTCTGACGCCACTTACGAAATCCATAGTCGTCACTAGCTCATTACTCTTTGAAGCATTGCTGTTCATACTGCTTCATTTTTTGTCACATGTATCTGTCACATTTCCTTTGTTAAATACAACCTCTCAGTAGGCCTTTTAGGACTGCTACTGTTAAATGAATCCCAGCATTACCTCCATGTTCACATACCCAGCTTTACAAAGAAAAGCCTACAGAGTCTTGCTTTATAAATAATGGGTTACTGAGAATAATTCTACATCAAGCTTCCTGTGAACACTGCAGCATATGAAGTTGCTGGTAACCCTCATTCTTTTGTAGTATATGAGAGCCCTTAAAAGATCTTTGTCAATTTTTGCTTTGTGCTTATCTTTCTGTATGAAAGGCATACAAAGCCAGGGCATCATTTTGAACATTTCTTTGCTGTTTGCTTTTTGAGATAGCGTTGTGGTTTTATACAGTGCAGTATCAGCACACTACAAAACCACCTGCACCTATACTAAATATGCAGAGTATATATTTCTGCAGCTAGTATCACAGACAGTACCTGTGAAAATTAGCAGGTTAATAGTTTTTTAATGATAATGTACTGTAAAAGAAAAATTATTATACTGGATGAGCTGGGAATATATATATTATATGTATAGTAACCTACAGTATGTGATTTATAGGAAAGAAGCTTTAATACTTATTGGTAGGATATTCCTTGTTAAATGAATTTAAGTAATATGATGCCTATGTGAAAGTCTACTCTGTATAACATTCCTGCAATTGTTAAAGGACAGCTATGCCCTAAACACAATATTTCTTTCTACAAAGTGTTTCCTCCTTACAGAATGATCCCCATATGTCCTTGTGTTCGGAAAATACATCACAGCAATGTATTCAACTCTGTGATGCTTCTGTTAGTCAGTTTCTTCAGTTTACACCATGTTGGAGTTGAATAAAATGTCAAGATATCTTCTTCAGAAATGTGTTGCTCTTGTATAATTTCTCCTGTCATATATGAAAGTTTCTTGTTAAAGAAGAAAACACGTAATAAAGTATCTGTAGTTCGTTTTTGTTATTTAAAACCACTGGGGATATAAAACTTTCCAGGCTCTAAGGATTCACAGATGTACTATACAGCTGCATTTTTCCCTTCCCACAGGTCATAAACCTATCAAGTTCTAAATCTTATGTATACCTCCAAATTAATTTAAACATTTGGAAACGTGTGCAAGGTAAAGCAACAGTCATATGTATGCATGTCTTAAGAAGAAGCACACAAAGGCACTTTTTTATAAAGATCATGAAATAAGGTAGTTTGGCTGATGCAAAAGACTGTTAGCGTTCAGAAATATTTATGCAAGTACCAAGTAGGTATTTCAAAATTGTGTATTTTATTGAGTCCATTTCTAGGTATACTTTGTTCTATGCATCCTCCAGAATCATAGCTAGTTCAACCAGCGCTCTGGGCCGTGCTATGAACCAGTACCCCACCCCCTCAGCTCTTCAAATGAAAAGCAAAAAAAAAAAAAAAAAAATGGCTGTTCTTTCTAGTGGCACTCCAGCCAGGTGGTCAGATGCATGACATACATGCCCTCCCACCTGCCCCAGCCATTCTGTTTTTGTATCCTGCCCCCAACCCTCCTTCAACATATTTTATTTAGAGAAAAAAATATTTTGAACTGTAGCAAACTGTTTGCTACAAATGTAGAAAACAGTTGCTACAGTTTATACTCTGCCTGCACAGAGCACTACTGCACTCATGTTTTAGTTAAAAAAGAAAAAAAAAGAAAGAGAGAGAGAGAGAGAGAGAGAGAGAGACTCTTTTTTTTTACTTTTAAACTGACTCACTCTATTCCTGGGCATTGGAGAACTCGATATCTCCTCTATAGTAGTTTCCTTATAGTAACAGTCACTGTGGCAGGCATCATTGTAACCCCTCCCTCACGCCAACAGCTCCATGGAGCAGCTCTTTATGGCCTCAGCCCCCCTTTGTTTATAGTTCCCCCTTTTTAATTTGCTTGGTATTTGATAAGTAAAGAATTCAGTTCATAATGATACTGCACATGCAGTGGCAGGATTTCTTAGTTTATTGTTTTCTAGTAAAATGAATTTAAAGGCCATTGGTAGGGCTTTATGTCATATCACCTGATAATAGGCTTGTGGGTTGTATCGGTGACAATTAATGTCCCAAGCTACAGCGTTGCTTATAGTACTGATACGTACAGTCTATACAGATAAAATTTAACATCTTTGGTTTCTAAATAAATGTATTGGTCACTCTTGTAACAACCTTGTCTTATGTGTATAACTTGGAAATGGGTTTCAGTGACAAAATAGATTTGACATTCTGCAGAAAAAAAGGAATTCAAAGACTGGATTAGCCATCAATATTTCCTGATTACTGATTTTAGAAAAAAACATTTTTGTCTAGTTAATGCCACTGTAAATATTATTTTACCAGATCTGAAGAATATAAATGAACATACACAAATGTTTTTGTGTCTTATTTTCTCTAATTTCTCAGCTCTTCTATTTGACTGAAGTAATTAGATGTTAGTCTAACATGATTTTACTCAAAATAGTTTTTTTTTTGAATTGCAAATCTACTTTCATATTTTTTCTTGTATGTTCTTCATAAACTCAGAACCAGATCTCTTAAGCATTCCTATTTTCAGACTTGATTTACCCCTTCACACAAAATTCTGAATCCCCCTCATGACTTCTGATTTTTAAAGCTGTCATGTACATAGAAAACCTCACTACATGACCAACATGGTAGTGGCACCAATAATTTAGAAAAACAGGACACGTCTTATATCTCCCCTTTTCAGAAGTAGATATAAATTACCTTTTATGTAGAATTTTGCAATACAGTTCATTAATTCTCTTAGAAAAAGTACTTATATTTTTCTATCATTTTGTCACTTTTTTAAACATGTTTTAAAGTAGTATCCCACATTCCTATCGCAAAGTTCTGTACTATTCGGAATTCACTTTTTATGCTAATTAGATGTCCACAATTTTCGCTGGCTGTACCTACTTTTCAAGAGCCTTTGCACATATTTTCAGTATTTGCAGGTTGAAGGATATGCTCACAAGTAAGTGAAAATGATCAATCCCTGTTGTCACTATGATGCCTAGACAATTGCATATCTCTGAAGCTTGTATTAGATATCAGACTCACTGAGTCTTGTTTTAGTGATAAAAAGTATAGGAATCATTTCTCTCTCCAGTTCTGCTGTTATTTTATATGGTTAAGACAAACGTATCTGTCATATTCAGTATTAGTGTCATCATCTTAAAACAACTAATGTTTAACCTTATTGAAGCTTTTCTAATATGAAAAAGAAAGTAATATAAGAAGATACTTGCTAAGATCGTTGGATGAAAAACATCATACTGCTGAAAATTTGGGAAAACATCTGGATATGACTATCAAAGTGACAATGGACAAAAAATTACATGTGGAATATTTATAGATAACTAATGAATGATGAGAAGTTCAGATTTACTAAGCATAAATGGAAAGAAATGTTGGGTGTCAAAAGAAGAGGATTTCTGGGTACTGAGGGCAAAGGGTACTGGTCAAAGTAACAGGAAGGGAACTGGTTCATACATGGGAGATATCTGGATTGCTTCTTTGCCAAAAATATATTTATATCTTTGATGATAGTAGTTTGATGTGCAGCTTTCCTATCAATCAACATCTATCTATTTATCTTTTTATCCATCTATCTGTCTATCGATCTATCCTTCTATATGAATAAATGTGCTTGTACCTTTAAGAATGCTTAGTACCCATAATGCATATATACTCAGCTCAGTCTGGAAGAGAAGTTTGTGACAGTAACCATTCTGTCAGTATGATGCCATTTTGTGAGAAATTAAAGCTGCATCACAACTCTGAAATCCTGTGTCTAGTGAGATTATTGATCATCATGTCAAGGTGTGACATGATGTCAGTCCAGTGGGATAGTTTCCCCTTGAAATGCATGAATGTAAAAATGTCTTTCAAATCCAGAAAACATGCCAAATACTCAATGTCATGACATGAGCTCAGACTTAACTGTTTTTGCCAAGAAGTTTCTATTTGGCTTAGAATAAACTTGTTTCACTGGTATTAGTGAAATAACATAAATTGCAAATGGTAAAATAAATCTTTCAGAACCATTCAACTTCACAAAACCATTTGCATGGCCATCATGGAGACAGAGGTTTAGACACTTACAGCAGACCTCTCAAACGATTGGGGACAAATATCAACAGAATCAGGGACAAGTCATGACATCAGGGACAATCAGGGACACATTTAAAATATTAGTGCTATTAACTTGACAAATTGACAGACTTAGAGCATATGAATTAATACACATTTTCTGAGGTAAATGAAGTTTATAACTCTTAATTGTTGTCATTATTCATTGCATGTAATTCATCACCTTTCCTCCAAAAGTTACTAGTTTTAGGAGGGATTAAGTGGGATAGAGTTAGAATTTGCGTCAAAATCAGGGACATCCTTGGAAATCAGGGACAGTTGAGAGGTATGACTTACAGCCAAGCTTGACATGAAAAGTGAAGATATAAAAATAAACACTTTATGGATAGAGAACGTCTTTGAGAATTAACTTTCATTTTCTGAAGAAGTGTTACATAGAAGTTCATAATAAGTAAGCTCAATGAACATTTTGTTTCTAAAAAGAAATGTTATCCATGAAGGAGTATTCTTCCACAGATATGCCCAAACTAGGGTAGTCTGTGGAAATATTTGTCAGGTGTTTATTTGAAGTCTGAACTATCTGAATACTAAAAGTTTAACCAAAGGATAAACAAATTTAAGAGAGAAGAGTGATTGCGTTGGCTGATAATGAAGTGTCCCAAAAGTTACATCCAATACATTAGTTAGGGCACAAGTTGTTAGTGAGTATAGTCGGTACCACACAAAACATACCAAATGGGCATGAGTGCGGTCATATTTACTGTAGCTGCTTAAATTAATACCCTTGCTTGTTAGAAGTTGATGTGACTGCTTTAGTACAATGTAACTGTGTAACCAATATAGGCTCTTTACCACAGTTTCATTGGTTACTGCGGTGGTGGTGGTGCTGCGGTAGCATTGTCGCCTCACAGTAAGATGTTGTCCTGTTCGATTCTCAGCTAGAGCGTCTTCTGTGTGGAGACATACGTGAATGGGCGTACCTTCGTTGAAGATTGTGTGTCAGGGCCGGCAACTCTGCACGTAAAAATCTACTGCCAATCATTAGCGGACCGGAGTTCCACTGTGGTGACCCCTAATCGGGAAAAGCCAAAAGACACAACAACAACCACAGTTTCATTGGTTAATAACTTCAGAGGACCTTTTTCTTTTCTGGTCCTGAATTTCAGGTTGAGTAATGTACACCTTCAGCATTCTTCAGGGCAACATTTGACCCTGCTATGACTCTGGTTACAGATGGAAGTGAATTTAATTCTGAAAAGGCAATTTAAATTGGAAAATTGATAAAGGCTGGATTAGTAAAGAGACACAAACTGTAATGTATGTACAGTAAGTAATCTGCATGAAGTAAAACTCAAAGAAAATAGCAAATTCAGTAAAAGAAATTTATTATGGTCAAAGAAAGTTTGCACATGAGAAGCAGAACAAATGCAGCTTGTCAAATGCACAAGATGCAACCTTTCATAGCCTGGATTAGAGTAGTGTCCTGTATATGGTACAGGTTGCAATTAAGGCAACAAGATAGTTTTGCATACAACAAAATGTCCCAAGTTATATGTAGTAGACAAGAAGAATAAAACAATGAAACAAAAAAAATAAACAATAAAACAATGTTTTCAGAAAGCATTTTTCCTGGGTATAGTGACAGTTATATCAGCTAGTGAATCAGACTGTTAAACCAAACAAGGAACTCTAGTAAGCTTAAACAAAAGGTACATAGCTGATGTTATTGGTATATCACATAATATTTATAGAAACATCTCAAAGTGTCTGCCGTTGTATGAAAAATAAATGAAATATGTCGACCTGAAGGCAAACTCAAGTGTATAGGAAGATTGTTAGCAATGAGTGAGCGAAAAAATCAGAACTATGACATTTACATCTATATGCTGGAATGTTCATATGTGTTTAATCTGATCAGCACAACGACTGCATGCGAGTTACGATCCAGAATAAACAAAATTAATAAGGATGCACTTAAAGATGTTAGTCAGTTTAACTATAAACCAGTAAAGATAAACTGAAATCAGATGCTGTCCTGACCACACCCAGAAGGGTAGCATTTCCAGTTCTCTCTAAATTATAGGCAAAATTCAAATGTATTCAGACAACTGGTGTGAATGAAAATGTAACTGAACTTACTAAATAATATGCATCAATCTGGCCAGTTTTTTTCTTTCTTGTTAAAAGCAAAGTAAGGATGCGTGTCAATTAAAAAAAATGTTAAGTGATACAGTCATGAAGGAGAAGTTCATGCTTCCCTTCCATGACAACATGGCAGCTAAACTGGTTGGTGTCAATGTGTTCTCCACATTAAACACTTCAGGTGGATTTTGGCAGGTACTCTAAAGCAGCAGAATGGTTAGAAAGCTTTGTTTCCAAAGACTGACAATTAGTTTAACTTCAGCACCAGAAATATATCAGTATGAATCTGTTGAAAGGGCATGAATGTGTAATTGTCATGGATGATGTGCTACTGCTTGGTCTTGATAGGGCTTCATGACAAAATATTGGAAGTACTTCTCCAAACTATTAAAAACTCAGGCACAAAGGAGGTACTGCTCCAAACCATTAAAATCTCAAGCACAAAGGAGGCATTGCTCCAAACCATTAAAATCTCAGGTAAAAAGGAGGCATTGCTCCAAACCATTAAAAGCTCAGCTACAAAGAAGGCACTGCTCCAAACTATTAAAAACTCAGGTACAAAGGAGGCATTGCTCCAAACCATTAAAATCTCAAGTACAAAGGAGGCACTGCACCAAACCATTAAAATCTCAGGTACAAAGGAGGCATTGCTCCAAACCATTAAAATCTCAGTTACAAAGGAGGCATTACTCCAAACCATTAAAATCTCAAGTACAAAGGAGGCATTGCTCCAAATCATTAAAACCTCAGGTACAAAGGAAGCATTGCTCCAAACCATTAAAATCTCAGGTACAAAGGAGGCACTGCTCCAAACCATTAAAATCTCAGATAAAAAGGAGGCACTGTTCCAAACCATTAAAACTCAGGTACAAAGGAGGCACTGCTCCAAGCCATTAAAAACTCAGGTATAAAGGAGGCACTGCTCCAAACCATTAAAAACTCAGGTACAAAGGAGGCACTGCTCCAAATCATTAAAATCTCAGGTACAAAGGAGGCATTGCTCCAAACCATTAAAAACTCAGCTACAAAGAAGGCACTGCTCCAAACCATTAAAATTCAGGTACAAAGGAGGTACTGCTCCAAATCATTAAAATCTCAGGTACAAAGGAGGCATTGCTCCAAACCATTAAAAACTCAGCTACAAAGAAGGCACTGCTCCAAACCATTAAAACTCAGGTACAAAGGAGGTACTGCTCCAAATCATTAAAATCTCAGGTACAAAGGAGGCACTGCTCCAAATCATTAAAATCTCAGGTACAAAGGAGGCATTGCTCCAAACCATTAAAAACTCAGCTACAAAGAAGGCACTGCTCCAAACCATTAAAATTCAGGTACAAAGGAGGTACTGCTCCAAATCATTAAAATCTCAGGTACAAAGGAGGCATTGCTCCAAACCATTAAAATCGCAGGTACAAAGGAGGTAATGCTCCAAACCATTAAAATCTCAGATAAAAAGGAGGCACTGCTCCAAACCATTAAAACTCAGTTACAAAGGAGGCGCTGCTCCAAACCATTAACATCTCTGGTATAAAGGAGGCACTGCTCCAAACCAGTAAAAACTCATGTGCAAAACTAGAGACAAATGCAATTTTGACAAGCCTGAAATCAAATATCTAAAGCTGAGATTCAAAACTAGGGAAGAATCCACTTTTAACTAGCCTGAAATCAAATATTTGGACACAGCATAAGTGTTGGTGGAGTCAGGCAAGATTCAAGCCAATTCAAAGCCACAGCAGAGCTAAAAAATCCATCCTGTGGAAATCAGTTACATCAGGTCATAGGCATAATCATTTTGGAGAAAAATTGTACCAGACCTATCCACAGTGCTACATCCTTTAACAGATTTACCAAAGACAGTTCAGTGTACCTAGGTCTCAGGGTAATGCTGATGCCTAACTCTTCAGCAAAGTTAAACAGCTGCTGACATCTGTCCCAGTGCTGACCTGCTACAACAACAACAAACCCACAATCATAAGTGCTGATGCCAGTAGTTATGGTCTAGATGCTGTTGTACTGCAGATGGATCAGCAAATCCTAAGACCTATTGCTCCAAAATACTGACTGATGCAGGAAAAAATATATTCACAGAGGAAAAGTCTGCCTTGCCAGTCTGTGAGCATGTGAGAAGTTCTCAAGATAACGATTGGTTTATAGAGCTCCCAACTCTAAATTGATCACAAACCACTGGTTCTACTGATTAATTCCTATGATTTAGATAAAATACTAGCAAGGTGCTAGAGATTACTTGTTAGACAGAGACCTCTCAGTACTAGACTGATCCGTGTACCTGGAAAGCAATTAATTGCAGCTGACATGTTGTCAAGAAATCCGATACCCAAGCAGACAGACTGATACCAAAAACTACTTTGCTGTGAATGTAGAGGGTTCATGGCAAATCAACAAGTAACTACGAAAACACTTGACAGATTAAAACTAATACTAGCCACAACAAAGAGCTTTGTCATTAAATATGGAAGTGATGGACACCCTAATCTTTGGAATGTGACAAAGCATGTGATATGCAAACTGTATTCTTATAGAACAGCTGTCGCAGAACAACGGTCCTCCAGTAAATCAAGACAGAATAGTTGTACCTCCTTTATAACATGCCAAAATGCTTAAGCAAATACATGAAGGAAATTAAAGCCTGACTAATTGTTTTGAAAGAGCTGAAATGTTGATATAGTTGCCCAGTATCAACATGGACATTGCAAAGCTTATTTAGATGTGCCAGTTTTACATAATGGATTAACCGTTCCAGGGAAGAGAACCACTGAAGCCAATCCATTACTGCAGAGTCCATGACAAGGGAATATCTGCAGATTTATGTGAGTTTGAAGGAAATAGCTACCTACAAGCGCTATTACTCTCAAGGTATAGAAATTCTGCATGTACCAGCAACAGTGAGTCAACAAATTATTGCCAAATTTAAGACAATGTTTAAAAGATATGGCATAACAATCAAATTAATCATAGATAATGGTATTAATTTTGTATCCATAGAATTCCAGCAATTTTCTGAGGGTTATAGCTTCATACCTACTATATCAAGTCCTCACTACCCACAGTCCAATGAAGGTGATAAAAGGTCAGTCCAAACTGCCAAAAAGAGTTTTCATAAATCTGATCCTTACAGAGCTCTTACACTTTACTTTGTTTTTCTATACAGTGCAGCTACAGTAAGCCCCGCCCACCTGAAGTTTGGTAAACAAATCAGGACTAACATAACTATGCTGGAACCAAAGAGTATTCCTTAAAATCAGTCAAGGAAGACAACCAAAAGGCAAAATATACTTAAACACCTCTACGACACATAATATTCAACACAAACTCTACTTGTCCTTCAATCAGGGCAATAAGCTGCCTGAAGCTGGAGAAGGTTGAGCGGAAATGGGAAACAATGAATGTTGCATCCACCTTTTGTACTATAACATATTACTACAGGGTACAAATGGGTGATGGTGCCATTTTGAGATTGTCATACCCAGGCCATTCCTGCATATCAGGAATCCTCACCAAGGTGATCAAACAAAGGATGTTGAGGGCCTTAAATAACAGAAGCATGCCAGTTCAATCAAATGTACTGCCACAACTAGGAGTCCAAGATTAGGGTAGAATGTCCAAGTCTGGAATGAGTCCTAGGGCTACCCAGAGTACCCTGAATCTTAGTGTGACTATACCACATGCTATCCATACGCATCCAGCTACATATACCAAAAAAGACTCTAGACGCTAACATTTCCTCTACAGATTACTTTCCAGTGTGAGTGATCAGGTGTGGTGGTGAAGTGTATCTGTCTGAACAATACAGGGAGTGCAGCTATATTTGTGGGCAGATAAGTAACAAACTTTGTACACATTATAATTAGTACCTTTTAGAAAGAGCTTTTAGGGAAAGTGAAATAATTTGTGTTAGGAAAAAAATTATAGTACCGTTTTTTACCATTTCTTGAAATTAAGATAAAAAGGCAACCACTTTCTGCAGTTCCCATATTGCATTTAATAATGCTGCTAATAGGGTCTATATGATGTTGCCAAACTCTTAAAAGTTCGAATGTCATATGGTCGACACCATATGATCGAACTTTTAAAAGTTTGAACGTTTCAATGGAGATCTCTGTACAGTGCAGAATGGGAAGATTTCCCTTTTCTGCACTGTAGTGCGATCTCGGAGTAGGTATATTTAAAGAGTGGGGGCTATGGGGGTCAGGTAGGTTTTTTCTTTGGTTTATTTTTTTATTACATTTTTGAACTTTTAAAAGTTCGATCATATGGTGTCGACGATATGGCGTTCATACTTTTAAAAGTTTGATTATGTGATATAGATGCCTGCTAATATGCATCAGACATGGTCCGATTTGCTGCAATACAAGTCATTTAGGGAGAAATTGTCTTTCTTGGCATAATTTCTCTACATACTTAGTGTTTATATACATATATATTGATGACAATGGACACATTTCTAAGTCAAGGTATAATTAAAATTCATAAAGTCAGTATTTCTTCAGTCATTAATGTCAGACAAGAGTGCTCTTTTCAGCACCTGCAATGTGCCCAGAATTGCCTTCCTGTGGAGTTCATAAGGAGTTACATGCATTGGTAGTATATTATAGTACAAATGTAAATTCCTTATTAGCTCTGTCACTCCTACTACTACTGGAACTGCCTGGGTATCTTTATTTCACACTGGTCTTATTTCTGCTTATAAATCCTGATATTTTAAGACTTTTGTGTCTCTCATGTAAGATACCATCATTTCTAAGTTTAGCACTTTAAATGATTAACACTACTTTTATCTTTTTTTTCTCTTGGGCTATTATATCTGCTTTTCTTACATCAGTTTTTTGAACTGCAGGTAATGAGTGGTTCTCATTTGATATAAACTTCATCACTGTCAATAATGCTTTATGGTTCATGTTTCCAATGTTTCTAAGCTACTTCTGTATTGTAATGTTTGCACAATCCCCAGTCCAGCAGTCTTGCCCATTACTGTGCCTTTCAGTATACAGAGCCTCAGCCATGAGCGCATCACAGCCAACAATAAGATTTGTAACTTTTTCCAACTCTGTTTTAGAGAACTTGCATTTCTCTGTTTCTCCCACTTTTTTCAATGGACTTTGTAAACCAATGTGCATGTAGCCCACTGTCTTAGGCTGTCATTATTAGCCTTTTATCTTTTGGTTTCAGTTCACCTCTCCTTAACCATTCCTGCATCAAACCTTAATCATAGGGTTGTTTCTGAAGTCTTCCACGTTTGCCACTATATTCCTTCTGTTATAATCATTTTCTTGGTAATCTTCCTTTGGTTTTGCACTTTCAGTTGCTGTCTGATTTTTGACTACTTCTTGTTTGATTTCCATTCCCAACTTATACCAAAATGCTTCTGCTAAACTAATTAAAGACTCAGACTTCTTCTCATGCTTTAGAACTTTCACTCTTTGGAGCTGATGAGATCAGCACATATGTATACAGTCCCATGACTACAGATCTATACATATACTCAATTTTGAGGAGACCCATTACCTCTTCAGAGCAAAGGTTGGATCTACTTCATTACAACGACAGCCCACTTCACCAAAACCCAAAACAACGAGACCACATCAACGAAACCCCACAATAACGAACATTCACTACAACGAAACCCAAAACCACGAAACACCAACACAAACATCACAAACACACACATACACACACAACAACCCCAAAGTACCTAACACACAATACTACAAACCATATAGGCAGGGGGACTTTCCCCCACACCCCCCTTCTTTATTATTCAAACTCCGAGATCGCACAAACAGACATACAAGGCACACTCACACCCACACATTACATTCCCAAACAAACACACACCACACTCACAACACACACTTACACACACCACTACCCCTCAAACATACACTTACACATTCATACTTACCTGCATCACAATACCAGCACCGCTAGATCACAGTCCCGTAATGTCAGAATGTAAATTTCTCACTCATAACTCCGACATCACACAAACAGACATACAAGGCATATTCACACCCACACATTACATTCACTCACAAACACACATCACACTCACAACACACACACTTACACACACCACTACCCCTCAAACAGACACTTACACATACATACTTACGGGCATCGGAACACCAGAAGCGCTAAACACAATCCCGTAATGTCGGGATTTTAAATTTCACGCTTCTGGGGTTTTGATGTTCTACAGTGTCGAACATGTGGTCCCGATCTTCCAGGTTTCGTTCATATGAACTTTCGTTCATATGAAGGGAACCCCAAAGGTTATATAATATTAGTATGCATAAGCATGAATCATTTTCTTGTTTTTGTTCCAACCAATTCAATATGTTTTGGGGCCAGTTACTCACACCAAAGCTACAAGTTAGAACAAGAACAGCAAACTAATTTTTAGCTTAGACTTTATTCATAAATGTCAAGGCATTGTTCAATATTAGCTTCTACCTGAAGTATTTCTTAATGAGCATTGTTCCCTGTTTGTTCTTGTTTTACTGCCAATCCTTCATCTTTTCTTTTATAAATGTTGCTTTTGCAGATTTGTCAAGACTAGATGTCATTCTTATATAAGGTGAGAAAGTCTTAATTATTTGTAGTCCTGCTTTCAGATTCTCATCTCATGAGCTATACAGTTTTAAATCATCCACAAAAAGTACATGAGATGTCTTAAAACAAGCTTGTTTTCTAGGAATTATGCTGTAAACATAGCTTAACATATTAAGTAAGCAGCTTAGTGGGTTAAGGACAAAACAAAACAACAGTGCTGACAAAGAGTCACCCTGGAATATCCTCCTCTGAATTTAAATCTCTGGGATAATTTGTCCTTTGTCATAGCTTGCCTGCAAAGTAGTTAGGTCACTCTAGGGTATATATACATTTGTAAGTGTTCCATTGTTCAAGAATGTGGGACGCTGTTGAATGCTTTTTTGTAATCTATCCATTCCATACATAGAATTTGTTCATAGGTAAGTAGTAGGCTAGCTGTCCATATAGGCTCTTTTAAGCCTAGCCGATTTCTCTTTTTATGCTCAAATTAACCTATCACATTTGGTTAAAAGTTTGGCCTTACCCATCCCATGGTTGATAATACCACTAATGAGAATAACTGGGATCATATCATCGATAAACTGACGGGACCTATGTATGGGATAAAGCATTTAGGAGATGCCTCGGTCCATTACTAGTACAGGCAGCAGTCCTTGGGTAAAAATTCTGTTTTCCATCCATAAATCTGAGTTTCACTTGAATATGGATAGGGATGAACTTTGTTTAATGTCGATAGGGATTCTCTCCCAGATCAGTGGTATCCTGTGCGAAATATGGCTGCTCCTCCATTACTACTGTTATATACACACATTTTTTATCTGTAATGGCATTACAGTTTCTTAGTGGATTGAGTGTTGTATTATTTTAAGTGGTGTGTCTTTTTATTATTGCTGTCAGCAATTAGTATCACGCATTGACGTGATTTTAAAAGCACAGGCTTTGACGCTCCTTTTTTTCAAAATTAACCTCTGAAGAAGCTGCAGCTGTGGCTTCAGCGAAAACGCCTGTATTTCTTGTTTATTAAATCTTGCGTTAAGATTTTAAGCTCTCGCATTCTTGTTTGTGGTTTACAAACTAACTACAGAGTATTGGTGACCCATTTTACATGAAGACGCAATCTATCTAAGAGCATATTGAACTTGTGTTCCGGACTCGCTACTTCAAGGTGCCTGCTTAGTGTGTTTCAACAATGGACATATGTTGGTCAAATGTTAGGTCACTGGCCACTTAGGTTCCCAAATTCCAAACAACTGGGTTAAGTCATGGAGTTGTATCTTCAATGTGTTAGTTTCCTGGGATAGATGATGTCCCAAAGGATGCAATAATGCATCTTTTGACATTTAATTTCAGTCCATGATTTTGGCACCAGTTAATTATCTGGAACAAGCCTTTCTAGGCATTCAGTGACTGCTCCTAGCTTGCAGTCATGTGCAAACTTAGTCAAACAGAGCCCTTTGGCATTGGCTTTTATTTCAGAAAAGTAGATGCCAAACAAAAGGGGTCCCAGCACAGAACTCTGAAGGACTCCACTGGTGAATGGTCTCTTTGTGGAGGTAACTTCCCTTATTTTGATTTCCAGCTGCTTTATACAACTCTCTGTTATGGCTTTCTTTAACAAAAGATGAGCTCTTGTTCCATATGACCTTTTCGTTATGATGAGATAACTGACTTTTTTTAGATAGCTATAAACTCTGTCTGCAACAGTTTCAGTATATAATTGTATAATGTTGGAAGGCAAGTTACTGGTCTGTAGTTCTTAGGATAAGTTGCAGGTTCACTCTTAAGAAGGGCTATTGCTTTTCTTGTTGTTAACCAGGTTGGTGTATGTTCATGATGTGCATATAGATAATTCTTATTCAGGGTTAAATCTTTATGTAGAGATGTTCATAAACCTTTAGCCAGAAACTTGTTTCTAGGTTAGTACTGCATTTAGGCAAGGATTTTTGTCAGTAGGACCTTTTCTTTATTTTTGTTTCAATTTATCTGGCTGTTGTTTCATCCCATTTCATATTCTCTACATTAGAGCTCCTTAATGTTTCTTTTATTTCTTCTCTCCAGTCCACATCTTTGAGATATTCAACAGGATCTTCAAAAATATTTCTCCAAAATGTACTTAGTTCTTTTTTGGCGGTGTTTCTGTTCCTTTTGCTTTGTTTCCCAGTCCTAAATAAAACCTTTTTCGGTCATCAATTAATTGCTTATTTTGCACTTTTGCTGAATATTTGTTTGTATACCTTCTAATTTTTGTTTGTGCTAATAATTTTAATTTATCATTGGAAACAATATGTCTTGTTTGATACGGTGTGTTGCATGTTACCACATCTACCTTTCTAAGGCTCTTCAAAGATCTGTTCCCTTTTCTGTATTCTTCTAACAATGATACTTCTTATTGTAGTTGTTTTACTGCTTTCTCTGTTCAAGGCTTCCATGGTGGCATTCTACCTTTTCCCACCCATTCCTTTCTTACTGTACATTTTTGTGGTAACACTTTATCTGTTATTAATCTGCACAGTAATATTTTCTATTTATTTCTGTTACATTGCATACATTTCTTTTAATAATTCTGATTAATGTGTTCATCCGTTTTACCAGTCTTCTAATATTTTGTATCTTATACTCTATTTCTTTAATTTTTTTCAATATTTCTATCAATCTGTATAACCTATTTCTTTATTGTTTTAATATGTCTATCAGTCTGTATTAAATCAAGCAGATCTTCCCTTTGATCCTTCTCTTCTGGATGGCGAGGACCATCTTTGCTCACTGTTTCATGTGAGTTTTCACAGAAAGTTCCTATGACATATCCTTTTCAAATACATCGTGCTTCCTCTGTTGTTCCTCCATATGTGGTCCCATCATGCTGCCATGTTACCACTGTTTTATATACCTACCCTTGCTGTGTAATTTCAATGAGAGCTTCATATAAGTCTCCTATAGACAACTGTATTACATTGCCTTATGGAAAATCTGCTTCAGGTGCATTTTGCTCTAATCACTGCTGCTCTACCTAAGGTCTCACTCCATCATGTTGTGACACTGCATTTTTCATACTTAACCCTCCACTTTGCAGATGGTCTACCACTTCATTTTCTATTTCTTTAATTTCTGCCATGCTAATCCTCCCTTTTTACATTCCATTTTTGTGATTTTTTTTGTGACATTTGCCTTATCAAGGTGTCTTTGCCTCTATTTCTCTTCAAATAGCTTTGGAGTTGCTCTTTTTGAATTAATTAGTTTGGCTTTCTTCTTTGAATAAATATCACAACATATCAGATCTCTTTTGCTTTCCTTTGCTTTCCCATGCTTTAACCATTTGCTTTTCCTTTGTATAGGATCATATACAAAGGAAAAGTAAATGGTTAAAGCATGGGAAAACTCCTGACCCAGACTGAATGATAAATAAGGACTAGAAAGGTGATCCCCTCTTGAATGGGCAAAGATTTAAAGATTTAAGCTAAATTTCAGAACATGATATTTTTTGAAACATACAAAGGTTGCACCACAATCCCTATTTATAAGGAAGGGAATTCAAGTGATCCAAAAATGTAAAGGCCTTTTATTTTATTACATAGCTCATTGAAGATGTGTCTTTGATGTTAGATCATTTAAAGGTCCAAACATATAGGCAAAATATTGTGTTTACAGTATGATTACAAACAGAATAGGTCCTCATTGCCTGTGTGTTATCCTTTTCAATTATGTGTTTAAAAACATGCTAGAGGATAATCACATATCTCATTTGCTATATACTTAGGGTCAGAATCAGATTCTATTGTTTTGAATCAAAACAATCTATTGGCAACAATGCTAGGGAATTCTTTTTCCTGGAGTTTAGTTAATTAGTTTACAGGGAAAATTTGAAAAAAAAAATCAGGGTTACTAAATACGGACATTGGAGCACACCATTTGCAATAAAAAATAAATAAAAAAAATGCTTTCTGAGTACAAGATCTTTCATTCAACACCACAAATAATCTTATATGCACTAAAATAAAGTGGAAATTTTACACAATGATCAGCTGGAAGTTAATGCAAAGGTTGAAAAACTAAGATGTCATTTGGGACATGTTGAGTATTATATAAATAACCTTGTGTGAATCATTCTAAAATTATGTCATACAATCAGTAGCAGTTTAAATGTACCTTGGACCCCAGGATGTTTTTAAACCACGGGCCTCATGCATGCACATTTTAAGACCATGCATACATACATGTGTTCTTTTTGATACACCCTCCTGATTTTTTTTTAAATACCCAGCAATTGTGCTAAAGGAATGGGGACAGTGGAAACTACAGACCCATTAGTCTGACTTCTAGTTTGCAAAGCCATAGAAATAATTATCCTAGAAATTATTAACAAGAACATAGGAAACCTCCAGAAACTGGATCAATTCCAGTTTTGCTTTGTCAGTGAAAGGTCATGGTTACCAAGCCTGGTGCATTTCTTTGAAAAGGTCTCTAAAGTAATAGATGAGGGAAAAGTCTGTGCATACTACCTACCTAAATGTTGCTAATGAATTTGAAAAAATAGCCCACTTGGGCATTGTCAAGAAACTTATGGAACTAGGCATAACCCCCTTTATAACATTCTGGATAGCTAACTGTCTCATTTATAGCACCCAAGAGCTTAGGGCCAGTGGTGCAACCTATACAAAGAGGCCAGTCACCAGTAAAGTCTCTCAGGGTTCTGTGCTGGGCCTGTTCCTCTTTGGCATCTACTTTTTTCACGTCAATACCAATGTCAAAGTCCTTTGGCTGACCAAGTTCCCAGATGACTGCAAACTGAGAGCAGTCACTGATTTGTCCCAAGACAAGAACACCCTTCAGGAAGGTCTAACACAGACAAATTCACGGTGCCAAAGCTATGGTTTAAAACTGAATACCAAGAAATGCACTATAGTACCTTTTGGGAAGTCAGCCACAGCAAGTAACTACATCATCAAACATCTCTAAAAGTTTATTCACTATTCAGGGATTTGGGAACTCATGAAGGTAGTAAACTAGCTCTCGACCAACATATGTCCACGGTAGTAAGAAAATCCTTTTATGATGTTCAACTTATAAGTAAGGTCATGGCATTAGTTTTTACAGAGGTCACTGTACCACAACACTTATCTCTCATTAGACCCATCATAGAGTATTTCGCCCTATTTGGCACGTACCTCACTGGGCGCATGCATCAACTAGAATGTCCACAAATGTTCCTTACAAAAAGAATACAGAGAGTAAACACAATACCCTAAGGTAATTGCCTCAAAGCCTTGTCTTTTTACCTGGTATCATACAGACTTCTGAGAGGTGATCTTTCTCTGTGTGCACGACATCCCTCGACCCTGTTTTGGTGACCCTTTTACACATTCTTAAACCAAACAGCATCAAAACTACTAGATAAAAAGAACTACATCTTGCTTGCAACATAAGTATGACATGTTTGAGAGACAAGTCTGTTTCTCAAAGAATTCTGATTCAAACTGGCTCATTATCCATGTGAAGTAGAGTTCCTCCATAACTTTATTTAAATGAAACTTGGACCAATGGAAGGATAATTGAAATTCACCCTTGGTTTGGCACCTATATCTGAGATGGACAGAGGCAGCCAGAAAATCACCCCCTATATAAATCAAATTTGTTGGTCATATTTGGGTTACATGGTTAGGCTTATAAGGGCCTTAGTGGTTGTTAGCTTAGTAATACTTATGACCCTATAAACCTCTATTTCTTGTTTAATACAGTAACATTTGTTAAAGTGCGTTTTAAATTTATAGTTTTGAACATTTATTTTCCAGTAAGCAGTGAAACAAAATTGCCTAACTAGTAAAGATTTATCCATTTCAGAAGATTTCACCCATAAAAGGACACTTAAACTACTATCATTATAATCCAGCAATATCAATACGCATCAAGTACTACCACTTTTTTGAGTGTGTACGAATCATGTTTCAGATTGTGATAAAAATGGCCACAGTAAAATTTTCCATTTTGCTTTACAGAAATACAAACTAGTCCTGCAGAGACAGACTAATGACTTTTAAATCAGCATGGTCAGTCATTTTTATCTACACACTTCTCCTAAACGCAGCAACTAAAGCCACAAATTTGACTGCATCCTTCTCAGAGTTTTGTGTAAAAAAAAATAACAATAATAATGGCCAGAGTAATGCATGTCAAAAGTTTCACACAAATACATATAGTAACCATACTAAAATATTCCAACACTTAAGTCACACAAACATGCACACTTGTCTTGCAAAGCCAAATTAAAAATAATATTTAAATTGATAATAAGATCAAAATGTAGTTTCATTCACAGATACCCCCAACAGTAGTTATAGCCACTTTGTTGACTGTGTACACCTTGTTGTTAGAAAGAAAAAAATGAACATTACTGATAGTTTTGGATGAACTATATGAAACTTTGTAAACATCATGAATATCACATCATAAGGCCTGGCCATGTATAGCACATTTTAGTTAGATGAGTATTTTTGATGGGTGCATAAGAAATATTAACCACCTGGTAGGGAACACTTCACAATGCTGAAATCCTGAAAGTTCCAGAAAGAAAACAGGGAAATAGATCTAATTGAAACCTTCCTTGAGTTGGCATTATCAAACATTTATATGTTATTTAACAATCATTTTTTTCTACAAAAAAACGTGTGTAGCCATGGGTTCTCCTTGTGGGGAAAGCTTTGCAAATTGTGTTACGGCATACTATTTTACACTACCACCTTCAAGGACAATGCCATTTGGTACACCCTTTATTAGGATGATATGTTTTTATATGGAAAGGGACATCTGATACAGTGGACATTTTTCTTAACACCATTACGGAGTTAACTAATTTTCTACAGTTCACCTTCCAGTTTGAGACAGAATCTATTAACTTCCTCGATGTACAGCTGTCTAAAGACAGAATTAATAAGAGGTTTAGGACCACAATTTATAGGAAGCCCACTTACTCCACTGCCGTCTTACATTTTTGTAGTAGTCACCCATACCATCAAAAGAGAGCGGTAATAAAAGGGCAACTGGTTAGAGCTGCCAGAATGGTTTCATCCGATATGGATTTCCATCTGGAATGTGAAAACCTAAAACATATGTTTATAAAAAGAGGGTATCTTACGCAATTATTTGAACAATTATTCAGTGAAGTTAGTAGGAAAAGCCATTTTAAACCTATTATTTGGAAGGGCTACATGGAGGCTGAACATGACTCAATTATACAAGATAGCCCTTCAAATAATTACGTTATGAATTATGACACTAAATTAAGTTTTCTCACCACTTTTTCTATGGATGCAGGTGATATTAAAAATATCATAATTACAAATTGGGCACTCATAACTGAAGATAGTAATGAGTACAAAAATTTGGGAGAAAGACCACATATTCTATATCGAAGAGGCCCTAATCTTTAAAGTCTGCTGGAAGGTAATAATCAAACACCAAAAATGCACTGGGGTATAAACAAAAATTGTTGTAGATGTCAACAGTGTCAGCATATAAAAGTAGGGAATTGTTTTAGTATACATAATAAGACGGTTCTATATGACTACACCGAAAGATCAGAACAGCGAATGTATGTATATCGACACATTTACATTGATGTATATACAGAGCGAAACACCTAAACAGCAAAAACCAGAATGCCGGACGTGTTTCATAGCTAGCAGCACGATGGTGGGGATAAGGAATATATCCTTTTCCCCAATGTAGTGCGGTCTCGGAGTTGGTATATTTAAGTACGGGTTGTGGGGGTACAGGGGGGCTTGCCCCCCTGCAAAAGCTAATTAATGTAATATTTTAGTTTAGATTTTACCTACCTGTCTGGTGCATTATGATGATGAAACACGTTCGGCATTCCGGTTTTCGCTGTTTAGGTGTTTCGCTCAGTATGTATATCGACGTAAATGTGTCGATGTACATACATTCGCTGTTCTGATCTTTCAGTGTAGTCATATAGACCCAATAAGACATATCCTGTGAAAGGGAGATTTAATTGTGAAACAACAGGTGTGGTCTGTCTTGCTTTATGCCAGCAGTGCCATGGTTTCTATATAGGTAAAACTGAGCGGATGCTCAAACAAAGGATTTATGAACACCAATACCATGTAGGCAGAAAATCTAGTACTAATGGACTGGCAAAACATATAGTAGAACATCCTACACATAAGTTTCGGTTCACAGTCATAGATCAAATAAGTAAGAATATCAGGGGAGGTCCTTGGGAACTAAGATTAGAAGAATGTGAATTAACATGGCAAGTAAAAACTAATGCCTATGTTCATAGGTAGGTACTAGGCTATTGGCCCTAGGGCCTATATAAGCCTAGCCAAATGGTACCCTGGCTTTTGCCACACAAGAAAATTATTTTCTTGTGCCCCTGTCAAGCAGAGCCACAGAAGTGATCCCCGGGTTGAATTTCCTATCTCCCATCCAATCATCAAGATTTTTCTTGAAGTGCTAATGAGGAGCTTAGTTTGATGTAGATAGGTAGTTCGTTCCCCTTCACAACTGCTGGAGGCTGTAAAGAAAGTACTGCAAAAATATAATACTAAAATGCAACATGTTAAGGCTATATTGCAGAAAGCAGTTCTACTGATGAATCACATCTTTCTTTAGTGCTATCAATATAACAAAACAATTAAAAACAATATAGATGCTGCAGTAGCAGCCACAAGTCATGCAAAAATCAGAAATATTACTGCGTATGATATACTGTTTTTTGGGGAGGGCTTACAAACTTGTAGGCCACTATGTCCCTTTGTTGATTTGTCCATGTCATCCTTGTCATCAGGTATATCTGTCCCCTGTGACATCACTCAGTACAGGTCTGACCTACCAGATTGGATGATAATGCTATATTGTTACAGCATATTTATACTTAATCACTAGAGCTGGGCCATGGTCAAATGGGGCCCAATACAGAGAAATGAACTAAGTTTAAGTGTCCTTTTATGCATTTTGCATAAATGCATTAGAGCATTTTGCTCTAATCACTGCTGCTCTACCTAGGGTCTCACTCCATCATGTTGTGACACTGCATTTTTCATACTTAACCCTCCACTTTGCAGATGGTCTACCACTTCATTTTCTATTTCTTTAATTTCTGCCATGCTAATCCTCCCTTTTTACATTCCATTTTTGTGATTTTTTTGTGACATTTGCCTTATCAAGGTGTCTTTGCCTCTATTTCTCTTCAAATAGCTTTGGAGTTGCTCTTTTTGAATTAATTAGTTTGGCTTTCTTCTTTGAATAAATATCACAACATATCAGATCTCTTTTGCTTTCCTTTGCTTTCCCATGCTTTAATTATTTGCTTTTCCTTTGTATAGGATCATATACAAAGGAAAAGTAAATGGTTAAAGCATGGGAAAACTCCTGACCCAGACTGAATGATAAATAAGGACTAGAAAGGTGATCCCCTCTTGAATGGGCAAAGATTTAAAGATTTAAGCTAAATTTCAGAACATGATATTTTTTGAAACATACAAAGGTTGCACCACAATCCCTATTTATAAGAAAGGGAATTCAAGTGATCCAAAAATGTAAAGGCTTTTATTTTATTACATAGCTCACTGAAACTGTGTCTTTGATGTTAGATCATTTAAAGGTCCAAACAGATAGGCAAAATATTGTGTTTACAGTATGATTACAAACAGAATAGGTCCTCATTGCCTATGTGTTATCCTTTTCAATTATGTGTTTAAAAACATGCTAGAGGATAATCACATATCTCATTTGCTATATACTTAGGGTCAGAATCAGATTCTGTTTTTTGGAATCAAAACAATCTATTGGCAACAATGCTAGGGAATTATTTTTCCTGGAGTTTAGTTAATTAGTTTACAGGGGAAATTTGAAAAAAAAATCAGGGTTGTTACTAAATAAGGACATTGGAGCACACCATTTGCAATAAAAAATAAATAAAAAAAATGCTTTCTGAGTACAAGATCTTTCATTCAACACCACAAATAATCTTATATGCACTAAAATAAAGTGGAAATTTTACACAATGATCAGCTGGAAGTTACTGCAAAGGTTGACAAACTAAGATGTCATTTGGGACATGTTGAGTATTATATAAATACTTGTGTGAATCATTCTAAAATTATGTCATACAATCAGTAGCAGTTTAAATGTACCTTGGACCCCAGGATTTTTTTAAACCACAGGCCTCATGCATGCACATTTTGAGACCATGCATAAATACATGTGTTCTTTTTGATACACCCTCCTGATTTTTTTTTAAATACTCAGCAATTGTGCTAAAGGAATGGGGACAGTGATGGTCATCCCTCTTCATAAGGGAGGACCTTCAACAGATCCTGGAAACTACAGACCCATTAGTCTGACTTCTAGTTTGCAAAGCCATAGAAATAATTATCCTGGAAATTATTAACAAGAACATAGGAAACTTCCAGAAACTGGATCAGTTCCAGTTTTGCTTTGTCAGTGAAAGGTCATGGTTACCAAGCCTGGTGCATTTCTTTGAAAAGGTCTCTAAAGTAATAGATGAGGGAAAAGTCTGTGCATACTACCTACCTAAATGTTGCTAATGCATTTGAAAAAATAGCCCACTTGGGCATTGTCAAGAAACTTATGGAACTAGGCATAACCCCCTTTATAACATTCTGGATAGCTAACTGTCTCATTTATAGCACCCAAGAGCTTAGGGCCAGTGGTGCAACCTATACAAAGAGGCCAGTCACCAGTAAAGTCTCTCAGGGTTCTGTGCTGGGCCTGTTCCTCTTTGGCATCTACTTTTTTCATGTCAATACCAATGTCAAAGGCCTTTGGCTGACCAAGTGCCCAGATGACTGCAAACTGAGAGCAGTCACTGATTTGTCCCAAGACAAGAACACCCTTCAGGAAGGTCTAACACAGACAAATGCATGGTGCGAAAGCTATGGTTTAAAACTGAATACCAAGAAATGCACTATAGTACCTTTTGGGAAGTCAGCCACAGCAAGTAACTACATCATCAAACATCTCTAAAAGTTGATTCACTATTCAGGGATTTGGGAACTCATGAAGGTAGTAAACTAGCTCTCGACCAACATATGTCCACGGTAGTAAGAAAATCCTTTTATGATGTTCAACTTATAAGTAAGGTCATGGCATTAGTTTTTACAGAGGTCACTGTACCACAACACTTATCTCTCATTAGACCCATCATAGAGTATTTCGCCCTATTTGGCACGTACCTCACTGGGCGCATGCATCAACTAGAATGTCCACAAATGTTCCTTACAAAAAGAATACAGAGAGTAAACACAATACCCTAAGGTAATTGCCTCAAAGCCTTGTCTTTTTACCTGTATCATACAGACTTCTGAGAAGTGATCTTTCTCTGGTGTGCACGACATCCCTCGACCCTGTTTTGGTGACCCTTTTACACATTCTTAAACCAAACAGCATCAAAACTACTAGATAAAAGAACTACATCTTGCTTGCAACATAAGTATGACATGTTTGAGAGATAAGTCTGTTTCTCAAAGAATTCTGATTCAAACTGGCTCATTATCCATGTGAAGTAGAGTTCCTCCATAACTTTATTTAAATGAAACTTGGACCAATGGAAGGATAATTGAAATTCACCCTTGGTTTGGCACCTATATCTGAGATGGACAGAGGCAGCCAGAAAATCACCCCCTATATAAATCAAATTTGTTGGTCATATTTGGGTTACATGGTTAGGCTTATAAGGGCCTTAGTGGTTGTTAGCTTAGTAATACTTATGACCCTATAAACCTCTATTCTTGTTTAATACAGTAACATTTGTTAAAGTGGGTTTTAAATTTATAGTTTTGAACATTTATTTTCCAGTAAGCAGTGAAACAAAACTGCCTAACTAGTAAAGAATTATCCATTTCAGAAGATTTCACCCATAAAAGGACACTTAAACTACTATCATTATAATCCAGCAATATCAATACGCATCAAGTACTACCACTTTTTTGAGTGTGTACGAATCATGTTTCAGATTGTGATAAAAATGGCCACAGTAAAATTTTCCATTTTGCTTTACAGAAATACAAACTAGTCCTGCAGAGACAGACTAATGACTTTTAAATCAGCATGGTCAGTCATTTTTATCTACACACATCTCCTAAATGCAGCAACTAAAGCTACAAATTTGACTGCATCCTTCTCAGAGTTTTGTGTAAAAAAAAATAACAATAATAATGGCCAGAGTAATGCATGTCAAAAGTTTCACACAAATACATATAGTAACCATACTAAAATATTCCAACACTTAAGTCACACAAACATGCACACTTGTCTTGCAAAGCCAAATTAAAAATAATATTTAAATTGATAATAAGATCAAAATGTAGTTTCATTCACAGATACCCCAACAGTAGTTATAGCCACTTTGTTGACTGTGTACACCCCTTGTTGTTAGAAAGAAAAAAATGAACATTACTGATAGTTTTGGATGAACTATATGAAACTTTGTAAACATCATGAATATCACATCATAAGGCCTGGCCATGTATAGCACATTTTAGTTAGATGAGTATTTTGATGGGTGCATAAGAAATATTAACCACCTGGTAGGAACACTTCACAATGCTGAAATCCTGAAAGTTCCAGAAAGAAAACAGGGAAATAGATCTAATTGAAACCTTCCTTGAGTTGGCATTATCAAACATTTATATGTTATTTAACAATCATTTTTTTCTACAAAAAAACGTGTGTAGCCATGGATTCTCCTTGTGGGGGAAGCTTTGCAAATTGTGTTACGGCATATTTTACACTACCACCTTCAAGGACAATGCCATTTGGTACACCCTTTATTAGGATGATATGTTTTTTATATGGAAAGGGACATCTGATACAGTGGACATTTTTCTTAACACCATTACGGAGTTAACTAATTTTCTACAGTTCACCTTCCAGTTTGAGACAGAATCTATTAACTTCCTCGATGTACAGCTGTCTAAAGACAGAATTAATAAGAGGTTTAGGACCACAATTTATAGGAAGCCCACTTACTCCACTGCCGTCTTACATTTTGTAGTAGTCACCCATACCATCAAAAGAGAGCGGTAATAAAAGGGCAACTGGTTAGAGCTGCCAGAATGGTTTCATCCGATATGGATTTCCATCTGGAATGTGAAAACCTAAAGCATATGTTTATAAAAGAGGGTATCTTACACAATTATTTGAACAATTATTCAGTGAAGTTAGTAGGAAAAGCCATTTTAAACCCTATTATTTGGAAGGGCTACATGGAGGCTGAACATGACTCAATTATACAAGATAGCCCTTCAAATAATTACGTTATGAATTATGACACTAAATTAAGTTTTCTCACCACTTTTTCTGGATGGCGAGGACCATCTTTGCTCACTGTTTCATGTGAGTTTTCACAGAAAGTTCCTATGACATATCCTTTTCAAATACATCGTGCTTCCTCTGTTGTTCCTCCATATGTGGTCCCATCATGCTGCCATGTTACCACTGTTTTATATACCTACCCTTGCTGTGTAATTTCAATGAGAGCTTCATATAAGTCTCCTATAGACAACTGTATTACATTGCCTTATGGAAAATCTGCTTCAGGTGCATTTTGCTCTAATCACTGCTGCTCTACTTAGGGTCTCACTCCATCATGTTGTGACACTGCATTTTTCATACTTAACCCTCCACTTTGCAGATGGTCTACCACTTCATTTTCTATTTCTTTAATTTCTGCCATGCTAATCCTCCCTTTTACATTCCATTTTTGTGATTTTTTGTGACATTTGCCTTATCAAGGTGTCTTTGCCTCTATTTCTCTTCAAATAGCTTTGGAGTTGCTCTTTTTGAATTAATTAGTTTGGCTTTCTTCTTTGAATAAATATCACAACATATCAGATCTCTTTTGCTTTCCTTTGCTTTCCCATGCTTTAACCATTTGCTTTTCCTTTGTATAGGATCATATACAAAGGAAAAGTAAATGGTTAAAGCATGGGAAAACTCCTGACCCAGACTGAATGATAAATAAGGACTAGAAAGGTGATCCCCTCTTGAATGGGCAAAGATTTAAAGATTTAAGCTAAATTTCAGAACATGATATTTTTTGAAACATACAAAGGTTGCACCACAATCCCTATTTATAAGGAAGGAATTCAAGTGATCCAAAATGTAAAGGCCTTTTATTTTATTACATAGCTCACTGAAGATGTGTCTTTGATGTTAGATCATTTAAAGGTCCAAACATATAGGCAAAATATTGTGTTTACAGTATGATTACAAACAGAATAGGTCCTCATTGCCTGTGTGTTATCCTTTTCAATTATGTGTTTAAAAACATGCTAGAGGATAATCACATATCTCATTTGCTATATACTTAGGGTCAGAATCAGATTCTATTGTTTTGAATCAAAACAATCTATTGGCAACAATGCTAGGGAATTCTTTTTCCTGGAGTTTAGTTAATTAGTTTACAGGGAAAATTTGAAAAAAAAAATCAGGGTTACTAAATAAGGACATTGGAGCACACCATTTGCAATAAAAAATAAATAAAAAAAATGCTTTCTGAGTACAAGATCTTTCATTCAACACCACAAATAATCTTATATGCACTAAAATAAAGTGGAAATTTTACACAATGATCAGCTGGAAGTTAATGCAAAGGTTGAAAAACTAAGATGTCATTTGGGACATGTTGAGTATTATATAAATAACCTTGTGTGAATCATTCTAAAATTATGTCATACAATCAGTAGCAGTTTAAATGTACCTTGGACCCCAGGATGTTTTTAAACCACGGGCCTCATGCATGCACATTTTAAGACCATGCATACATACATGTGTTCTTTTTGATACACCCTCCTGATTTTTTTTTAAATACCCAGCAATTGTGCTAAAGGAATGGGGACAGTGGAAACTACAGACCCATTAGTCTGACTTCTAGTTTGCAAAGCCATAGAAATAATTATCCTGGAAATTATTAACAAGAACATAGGAAACCTCCAGAAACTGGATCAATTCCAGTTTTGCTTTGTCAGTGAAAGGTCATGGTTACCAAGCCTGGTGCATTTCTTTGAAAATGTCTCTAAAGTAATAGATGAGGGAAAAGTCTGTGCATACTACCTACCTAAATGTTGCTAATGCATTTGAAAAAATAGCCCACTTGGGCATTGTCAAGAAACTTATGGAACTAGGCATAACCCCCTTTATAACATTCTGGATAGCTAACTGTCTCATTTATAGCACCCAAGAGCTTAGGGCCAGTGGTGCAACCTATACAAAGAGGCCAGTCACCAGTAAAGTCTCTCAGGGTTCTGTGCTGGGCCTGTTCCTCTTTGGCATCTACTTTTTTCACGTCAATACCAATGTCAAAGTCCTTTGGCTGACCAAGTTCCCAGATGACTGCAAACTGAGAGCAGTCACTGATTTGTCCCAAGACAAGAACACCCTTCAGGAAGGTCTAACACAGACAAATCCATGGTGCCAAAGCTATGGTTTAAAACTGAATACCAAGAAATGCACTATAGTACCTTTTGGGAAGTCAGCCACAGCAAGTAACTACATCATCAAACATCTCTAAAAGTTGATTCACTATTCAGGGATTTGGGAACTCATGAAGGTAGTAAACTAGCTCTCGACCAACATATGTCCACGGTAGTAAGAAAATCCTTTTATGATGTTCAACTTATAAGTAAGGTCATGGCATTAGTTTTTACAGAGGTCACTGTACCACAACACTTATCTCTCATTAGACCCATCATAGAGTATTTCGCCCTATTTGGCACGTACCTCACTGGGCGCATGCATCAACTAGAATGTCCACAAATGTTCCTTACAAAAAGAATACAGAGAGTAAACACAATACCCTAAGGTAATTGCCTCAAAGCCTTGTCTTTTTACCTGGTATCATACAGACTTCTGAGAGGTGATCTTTCTCTGGTGTGCACGACATCCCTCGACCCTGTTTTGGTGACCCTTTTACACATTCTTAAACCAAACAGCATCAAAACTACTAGATAAAAAGAACTACATCTTGCTTGCAACATAAGTATGACATGTTTGAGAGACAAGTCTGTTTCTCAAAGAATTCTGATTCAAACTGGCTCATTATCCATGTGAAGTAGAGTTCCTCCATAACTTTATTTAAATGAAACTTGGACCAATGGAAGGATAATTGAAATTCACCCTTGGTTTGGCACCTATATCTGAGATGGACAGAGGCAGCCAGAAAATCACCCCCTATATAAATCAAACTTGTTGGTCATATTTGGGTTACATGGTTAGGCTTATAAGGGCCTTAGTGGTTGTTAGCTTAGTAATACTTATGACCCTATAAACCTCTATTTCTTGTTTAATACAGTAACATTTGTTAAAGTGCGTTTTAAATTTATAGTTTTGAACATTTATTTTCCAGTAAGCAGTGAAACAAAATTGCCTAACTAGTAAAGATTTATCCATTTCAGAAGATTTCACCCATAAAAGGACACTTAAACTACTATCATTATAATCCAGCAATATCAATACGCATCAAGTACTACCACTTTTTTGAGTGTGTACGAATCATGTTTCAGATTGTGATAAAAATGGCCACAGTAAAATTTTCCATTTTGCTTTACAGAAATACAAACTAGTCCTGCAGAGACAGACTAATGACTTTTAAATCAGCATGGTCAGTCATTTTTATCTACACACTTCTCCTAAACGCAGCAACTAAAGCCACAAATTTGTCTGCATCCTTCTCAGAGTTTTGTGTAAAAAAAAACAATAATAATGGTCAGAGTAATGCATGTCAAAAGTTTCACACAAATACATATAGTAACCATACTAAAATATTCCAACACTTAAGTCACACAAACATGCACACTTGTCTTGCAAAGCCAAATTAAAAATAATATTTAAATTGATAATAAGATCAAAATGTAGTTTCATTCACAGATACCCCCAACAGTAGTTATAGCCACTTTGTTGACTGTGTACACCCCTTGTTGTTAGAAAGAAAAAAATGAACATTACTGATAGTTTTGGATGAACTATATGAAACTTTGTAAACATCATGAATATCACATCATAAGGCCTGGCCATGTATAGCACATTTTAGTTAGATGAGTATTTTTGATGGGTGCATAAGAAATATTAACCACCTGGTAGGGAACACTTCACAATGCTGAAATCCTGAAAGTTCCAGAAAGAAAACAGGGAAATAGATCTAATTGAAACCTTCCTTGAGTTGGCATTATCAAACATTTATATGTTATTTAACAATCATTTTTTTCTACAAAAAAACGTGTGTAGCCATGGGTTCTCCTTGTGGGGAAAGCTTTGCAAATTGTGTTACGGCATACTATTTTACACTACCACCTTCAAGGACAATGCCATTTGGTACACCCTTTATTAGGATGATATGTTTTTTATATGGAAAGGGACATCTGATACAGTGGACATTTTTCTTAACACCATTACGGAGTTAACTAATTTTCTACAGTTCACCTTCCAGTTTGAGACAGAATCTATTAACTTCCTCGATGTACAGCTGTCTAAAGACAGAATTAATAAGAGGTTTAGGACCACAATTTATAGGAAGCCCACTTACTCCACTGCCGTCTTACATTTTTGTAGTAGTCACCCATACCATCAAAAGAGAGCGGTAATAAAAGGGCAACTGGTTAGAGCTGCCAGAATGGTTTCATCCGATATGGATTTCCATCTGGAATGTGAAAACCTAAAACATATGTTTATAAAAAGAGGGTATCTTACGCAATTATTTGAACAATTATTCAGTGAAGTTAGTAGGAAAAGCCATTTTAAACCTATTATTTGGAAGGGCTACATGGAGGCTGAACATGACTCAATTATACAAGATAGCCCTTCAAATAATTACGTTATGAATTATGACACTAAATTAAGTTTTCTCACCACTTTTTCTATGGATGCAGGTGATATTAAAAATATCATAATTACAAATTGGGCACTCATAACTGAAGATAGTAATGAGTACAAAAATTTGGGAGAAAGACCACATATTCTATATCGAAGAGGCCCTAATCTTTAAAGTCTGCTGGAAGGTAATAATCAAACACCAAAATGCACTGGGGTATAAACAAAATTGTTGTAGATGTCAACAGTGTCAGCATATAAAAGTAGGGAATTGTTTTAGTATACATAATAAGACGGTTCTATATGACTACACCGAAAGATCAGAACAGCGAATGTATGTATATCGACACATTTACATTGATGTATATACAGAGCGAAACACCTAAACAGCAAAAACCAGAATGCCGGATGTGTTTCATAGCTAGCAGCACGATGGTGGGGATAAGGAATATATCCTTTTCCCCAATGTAGTGCGGTCTCGGAGTTGGTATATTTAAGTAGGGGGTTGTGGGGGTGCAGGGGGGCTTGCCCCCCTGCAAAAGCTAATTAATGTAATATTTTAGTTTAGATTTTACCTACCTGTCTGGTGCATTATGATGATGAAACACGTTCGGCATTCCGGTTTTCGCTGTTTAGGTGTTTCGCTCAGTATGTATATCGACGTAAATGTGTCGATGTACATACATTCGCTGTTCTGATCTTTCAGTGTAGTCATATAGACCCAATAAGACATATCCTGTGAAAGGGAGATTTAATTGTGAAACAACAGGTGTGGTCTGTCTTTCTTTATGCCAGCAGTGCCATGGTTTCTATATAGGTAAAACTGAGCGGATGCTCAAACAAAGGATTTATGAACACCAATACCATGTAGGCAGAAAATCTAGTACTAATGGACTGGCAAAACATATAGTAGAACATCCTACACATAAGTTTCGGTTCACAGTCATAGATCAAATAAGTAAGAATATCAGGAGAGGTCCTTGGGAACTAAGATTAGAAGAATGTGAATTAACATGGCAAGTAAAAACTAATGCCTATGTTCATAGGTAGGTACTAGGCTATTGGCCCTAGGGCCTATATAAGCCTAGCCAAATGGTACCCTGGCTTTTGCCACACAAGAAAATTATTTTCTTGTGCCCCTGTCAAGCAGAGCCACAGAAGTGATCCCTGGGTTGAATTTCCTATCTCCCATCCAATCATCAAGATTTTTCTTGGAGTGCTAATGAGGAGCTTAGTTTGATGTAGATAGGTAGTTCGTTCCCCCTTCACAACTGCTGGAGGCTGTAAAGAAAGTACTGCAAAAATATAATACTAAAATGCAACATGTTAAGGCTATATTGCAGAAAGCAGTTCTACTGATGAATCACATCTTTCTTTAGTGCTATCAATATAACAAAACAATTAAAAACAATATAGATGCTGCAGTAGCAGCCACAAGTCATGCAAAAATCAGAAATATTACTGCGTATGATATACTGATTTTGGGGAGGGCTTACAAACTTGTAGGCCACTATGTCCCTTTGTTGATTTGTCCATGTCATCCTTGTCATCAGGTATATCTGTCCCCTGTGACATCACTCAGTACAGGTCTGACCTACCAGATTGGATGATAATGCTATATTGTTACAGCATATTTATACTTAATCACTAGAGCTGGGCCATGGTCAAATGGGGCCCAATACAGAGAAATGAACTAAGTTTAAGTGTCCTTTTATGCATTTTGCATAAATGCATTAGAGCATTTTGCTCTAATCACTGCTGCTCTACCTAGGGTCTCACTCCATCATGTTGTGACACTGCATTTCTCATACTTTCCCCTCCACTTTGCAGATGGGCTACCATTTCATTCTCTATTTCTTTAATTTCTGCCATGCTAATCCTCCCTTTTACATTCCATTTTTGTGATTTTTGTGACATTTGCCTTATCAAGGTGTCTTTGCCTCTATTTCTCTTCAAATAGCTTTGGAGTTGCTCTTTTTGAATTAATTAGTTTGTCTTTCTTCTTTGAATAAATATCACAACATATCAGATCTCTTTTGCTTTCCTTTGCTTTCCCATGCTTTAACCATTTGCTTTTCCTTTGTATAGGATCATATACAAAGGAAAAGTAAATGGTTAAAGCATGGGAAAACTCCTGACCCAGACTGAATGATAAATAAGGGCTAGAAAGGTGATCCCCTCTTGAATGGGCAAAGATTTAAAGATTTAAGCTAAATTTCAGAACATGATATTTTTTGAAACATACAAAGGTTGCACCACAATCCCTATTTATAAGGAAGGGAATTCAAGTGATCCAAAAATGTAAAGGCTTTTATTTTATTACATAGCTCACTGAAACTGTGTCTTTGATGTTAGATCATTTAAAGGTCCAAACAGATAGGCAAAATATTGTGTTTACAGTATGATTACAAACAGAATAGGTCCTCATTGCCTATGTGTTATCCTTTTCAATTATGTGTTTAAAAACATGCTAGAGGATAATCACATATCTCATTTGCTATATACTTAGGGTCAGAATCAGATTCTGTTTTTTGGAATCAAAACAATCTATTGGCAACAATGCTAGGGAATTCTTTTTCCTGGAGTTTAGTTAATTAGTTTACAGGGGAAATTTGAAAAAAAAAATCAGGGTTACTAAATAAGGACATTGGAGCACACCATTTGCAATAAAAAATAAATAAAAAAAATGCTTTCTGAGTACAAGATCTTTCATTCAACACCACAAATAATCTTATATGCACTAAAATAAAGTGGAACTTTTACACAATGATCAGCTGGAAGTTACTGCAAAGGTTGACAAACTAAGATGTCATTTGGGACATGTTGAGTATTATATAAATACTTGTGTGAATCATTCTAAAATTATGTCATACAATCAGTAGCAGTTTAAATGTACCTTGGACCCCAGGATTTTTTTAAACCACGGGCCTCATGCATGCACATTTTGAGACCATGCATAAATACATGTGTTCTTTTTGATACACCCTCCTGATTTTTTTTTAAATACCCAGCAATTGTGCTAAAGGAATGGGGACAGTGATGGTCATCCCTCTTCATAAGGGAGGACCTTCAACAGATCCTGGAAACTACAGACCCATTAGTCTGACTTCTAGTTTGCAAAGCCATAGAAATAATTATCCTGGAAATTATTAACAAGAGCATAGGAAACTTCCAGAAACTGGATCAATTCCAGTTTTGCTTTGTCAGTGAAAGGTCATGGTTACCAAGCCTGGTGCATTTCTTTGAAAATGTCTCTAAAGTAATAGATGAGGGAAAAGTCTGTGCATACTACCTACCTAAATGTTGCTAATGCATTTGAAAAAATAGCCCACTTGGGCATTGTCAAGAAACTTATGGAACTAGGCATAACCCCCTTTATAACATTCTGGATAGCTAACTGTCTCATTTATAGCACCCAAGAGCTTAGGGCCAGTGGTGCAACCTATACAAAGAGGCCAGTCACCAGTAAAGTCTCTCAGGGTTCTGTGCTGGGCCTGTTCCTCTTGGCATCTACTTTTTCATGTCAATACCAATGTCAAAGGCCTTTGGCTGACCAAGTTCCCAGATGACTGCAAACTGAGAGCAGTCACTGATTTGTCCCAAGACAAGAACACCCTTCAGGAAGGTCTAACACAGACAAATCCATGGTGCCAAAGCTATGGTTTAAAACTGAATACCAAGAAATGCACTATAGTACCTTTTGGGAAGTCAGCCACAGCAAGTAACTACATCATCAACCATCTCTAAAAGTTGATTCACTATTCAGGGATTTGGGAACTCATGAAGGTAGTAAACTAGCTCTCGACCAACATATGTCCACGGTAGTAAGAAAATCCTTTTATGATGTTCAACTTATAAGTAAGGTCATGGCATTAGTTTTTACAGAGGTCACTGTACCACAACACTTATCTCTCATTAGACCCATCATAGAGTATTTCGCCCTATTTGGCACATACCTCACTGGGTGCATGCATCAACTAGAATGTCCACAAATGTTCCTTACAAAAAGAATACAGAGAGTAAACACAATACCCTAAGGTAATTGCCTCAAAGCCTTGTCTTTTTACCTGTATCATACAGACTTCTGAGAGGTGATCTTTCTCTGGTGTGCACGACATCCCTCGACCCTGTTTTGGTGACCCTTTTACACATTCTTAAACCAAACAGCATCAAAACTACTAGATAAAAAGAACTACATCTTGCTTGCAACATAAGTATGACATGTTTGAGAGATAAGTCTGTTTCTCAAAGAATTCTGATTCAAACTGGCTCATTATCCATGTGAAGTAGAGTTCCTCCATAACTTTATTTAAATGAAACTTGGACCAATGGAAGGATAATTGAAATTCACCCTTGGTTTGGCACCTATATCTGAGATGGACAGAGGCAGCCAGAAAATCACCCCCTATATAAATCAAATTTGTTGGTCATATTTGGGTTACATGGTTAGGCTTATAAGGGCCTTAGTGGTTGTTAGCTTAGTAATACTTATGACCCTATAAACCTCTATTCTTGTTTAATACAGTAACATTTGTTAAAGTGGGTTTTAAATTTATAGTTTTGAACATTTATTTTCCAGTAAGCAGTGAAACAAAACTGCCTAACTAGTAAAGAATTATCCATTTCAGAAGATTTCACCCATAAAAGGACACTTAAACTACTATCATTATAATCCAGCAATATCAATACGCATCAAGTACTACCACTTTTTTGAGTGTGTACGAATCATGTTTCAGATTGTGATAAAAATGGCCACAGTAAAATTTTCCATTTTGCTTTACAGAAATACAAACTAGTCCTGCAGAGACAGACTAATGACTTTTAAATCAGCATGGTCAGTCATTTTTATCTACACACATCTCCTAAATGCAGCAACTAAAGCCACAAATTTGACTGCATCCTTCTCAGAGTTTTGTGTAAAAAAAAATAACAATAATAATGGCCAGAGTAATGCATGTCAAAAGTTTCACACAAATACATATAGTAACCATACTAAAATATTCCAACACTTAAGTCACACAAACATGCACACTTGTCTTGCAAAGCCAAATTAAAAATAATATTTAAATTGATAATAAGATCAAAATGTAGTTTCATTCACAGATACCCCCAACAGTAGTTATAGCCACTTTGTTGACTGTGTACACCCCTTGTTGTTAGAAAGAAAAAAATGAACATTAATGATAGTTTTGGATGAACTATATGAAACTTTGTAAACATCATGAATATCACATCATAAGGCCTGGCCATGTATAGCACATTTTAGTTAGATGAGTATTTTTGATGGGTGCATAAGAAATATTAACCACCTGGTAGGGAACACTTCACAATGCTGAAATCCTGAAAGTTCCAGAAAGAAAACAGGGAAATAGATCTAATTGAAACCTTCCTTGAGTTGGCATTATCAAACATTTATATGTTATTTAACAATCATTTTTTTCTACAAAAAAACGTGTGTAGCCATGGGTTCTCCTTGTGGGGGAAGCTTTGCAAATTGTGTTACGGCATACTATTTTACACTACCACCTTCAAGGACAATGCCATTTGGTACACCCTTTATTAGGATGATATGTTTTTTATATGGAAAGGGACATCTGATACAGTGGACATTTTTCTTAACACCATTACGGAGTTAACTAATTTTCTACAGTTCACCTTCCAGTTTGAGACAGAATCTATTAACTTCCTCGATGTACAGCTGTCTAAAGACAGAATTAATAAGAGGTTTAGGACCACAATTTATAGGAAGCCCACTTACTCCACTGCCGTCTTACATTTTTGTAGTAGTCACCCATACCATCAAAAGAGAGCGGTAATAAAAGGGCAACTGGTTAGAGCTGCCAGAATGGTTTCATCCGATATGGATTTCCATCTGGAATGTGAAAACCTAAAGCATATGTTTATAAAAAGAGGGTATCTTACACAATTATTTGAACAATTATTCAGTGAAGTTAGTAGGAAAAGCCATTTTAAACCTATTATTTGGAAGGGCTACATGGAGGCTGAACATGACTCAATTATACAAGATAGCCCTTCAAATAATTACGTTATGAATTATGACACTAAATTAAGTTTTCTCACCACTTTTCTATGGATGCAGGTGATATTAAAAATATCATAATTAAAAATTGGGCACTCATAACTGAAGATAGTAATGAGTACAAAAATTTGGGAGAAAGACCACATATTCTATATCGAAGAGGCCCTAATCTTTAAAGTCTGCTGGAAGGTAATAATCAAACACCAAAAATGCACTGGGGTATAAACAAAAATTGTTGTAGATGTCAACAGTGTCAGCATATAAAAGTAGGGAATTGTTTTAGTATGCATAATAAGACGGTTCTATATGACTACACCGAAAGATCAGAACAGCGAATGTATGTATATCGACACATTTACATTGATGTATATACAGAGCGAAACACCTAAACAGCAAAAACCAGAATGCCGGACGTGTTTCATAGCTAGCAGCACGATGGTGGGGATAAGGAATATATCCTTTTCCCCAATGTAGTGCGGTCTCGGAGTTGGTATATTTAAGTAGGGGGTTGTGGGGGTGCAGGGGGGCTTGCCCCCCTGCAAAAGCTAATTAATGTAATATTTTACTTTAGATTTTACCTACCTGTGTGGTGCATTATGATGATGAAACACGTTCGGCATTCCGGTTTTCGCTGTTTAGGTGTTTCGTTCAGTATGTATATCGACGTAAATGTGTCGATGTACATACATTCGCTGTTCTGATCTTTCAGTGTAGTCATATAGACCCAATAAGACATATCCTGTGAAAGGGAGATTTAATTGTGAAACAACAGGTGTGGTCTGTCTTGCTTTATGCCAGCAGTGCCATGGTTTCTATATAGGTAAAACTGAGCGGATGCTCAAACAAAGGATTTATGAACACCAATACCATGTAGGCAGAAAATCTAGTACTAATGGACTGGCAAAACATATAGTAGAACATCCTACACATAAGTTTCGGTTCACAGTCATAGATCAAATAAGTAGGAATATCAGGGGAGGTCCTTGGGAACTAAGATTAGAAGAATGTGAATTAACATGGCAAGTAAAAACTAATGCCTATGTTCATAGGTAGGTACTAGGCTATTGGCCCTAGGGCCTATATAAGCCTAGCCAAATGGTACCCTGGCTTTTGCCACACAAGAAAATTATTTTCTTGTGCCCCTGTCAAGCAGAGCCACAGAAGTGATCCCCGGGTTGAATTTCCTATCTCCCATCCAATCATCAAGATTTTTCTTGGAGTGCTAATGAGGAGCTTAGTTTGATGTAGATAGGTAGTTCGTTCCCCCTTCACAACTGCTGGAGGCTGTAAAGAAAGTACTGCAAAAATATAATACTAAAATGCAACATGTTAAGGCTATATTGCAGAAAGCAGTTCTACTGATGAATCACATCTTTCTTTAGTGCTATCAATATAACAAAACAATTAAAAACAATATAGATGCTGCAGTAGCAGCCACAAGTCATGCAAAAATCAGAAATATTACTGCGTATGATATACTGTTTTTTGGGGAGGGCTTACAAACTTGTAGGCCACTATGTCCCTTTGTTGATTTGTCCATGTCATCCTTGTCATCAGGTATATCTGTCCCCTGTGACATCACTCAGTACAGGTCTGACCTACCAGATTGGATGATAATGCTATATTGTTACAGCATATTTATACTTAATCACTAGAGCTGGGCCATGGTCAAATGGGGCCCAATACAGAGAAATGAACTAAGTTTAAGTGTCCTTTTATGCATTTTGCATAAATGCATTAGAGCATTTTGCTCTAATCACTGCTGCTCTACCTAGGGTCTCACTCCATCATGTTGTGACACTGCATTTTTCATACTTAACCCTCCACTTTGCAGATGGTCTACCATTTCATTTTCTATTTCTTTAATTTCTGCCATGCTAATCCTCCCTTTTTACATTCCATTTTTGTGATTTTTTTGTGACATTTGCCTTATCAAGGTGTCTTTGTCTCTATTTCTCTTCAAATAGCTTTGGAGTTGCTCTTTTTGAATTAATTAGTTTGTCTTTCTTCTTTGAATAAATATCACAACATATCAGATCTCTTTTGCTTTCCTTTGCTTTCCCATGCTTTAACCATTTGCTTTTCCTTTGTATAGGATCATATACAAAGGAAAAGTAAATGGTTAAAGCATGGGAAAACTCCTGACCCAAACTGAATGATAAATAAGGACTAGAAAGGTGATCCCCTCTTGAATGGGCAAAGATTTAAAGATTTAAGCTAAATTTCAGAACATGATATTTTTTGAAACATACAAAGGTTGCACCACAATCCCTATTTATAAGGAAGGGAATTCAAGTGATCCAAAAATGTAAAGGCCTTTTATTTTATTACATAGCTCACTGAAACAGATAGGCAAAATATTGTGTTTACAGTATCAGAATAGGTCCTCATTGCCTATGTGTTATCCTTTTCAATTATGTGTTTAAAAACATGCTAGAGGATAATCACATATCTCATTTGCTATATACTTAGGGTCAGAATCAGATTCTGTTTTTTTGAATCAAAACAATCTATTGGCAACAATGCTAGGGAATTCTTTTTCCTGGAGTTTAGTTAATTAGTTTACAGGGGAAATTTGAAAAAAAAAATCAGGGTTACTAAATAAGGACATTGGAGCACACCATTTGCAATAAAAAATAAATAAAAAAATGCTTTCTGAGTACAAGATCTTTCATTCAACACCACAAATAATCTTATATGCACTAAAATAAAGTGGAAATTTTACACAATGATCAGCTGGAAGTTACTGCAAAGGTTGACAAACTAAGATGTCATTTGGGACATGTTGAGTATTATATAAATACTTGTGTGAATCATTCTAAAATTATGTCATACAATCAGTAGCAGTTTAAATGTACCTTGGACCCCAGGATTTTTTTAAACCACGGGCCTCATGCATGCACATTTTGAGACCATGCATAAATACATGTGTTCTTTTTGATACACCCTTCTGATTTTTTTTTAAATACCCAGCAATTGTGCTAAAGGAATGGGGACAGTGATGGTCATCCCTCTTCATAAGGGAGGACCTTCAACAGATCCTGGAAACTACAGACCCATTAGTCTGACTTCTAGTTTGCAAAGCCATAGAAATAATTATCCTGGAAATTATTAACAAGAACATAGGAAACCTCCAGAAACTGGATCAATTCCAGTTTTGCTTTGTCAGTGAAAGGTCATGGTTACCAAGCCTGGTGCATTTCTTTGAAAATGTCTCTAAAGTAATAGATGAGGGAAAAGTCTGTGCATACTACCTACCTAAATGTTGCTAATGCATTTGAAAAAATAGCCCACTTGGGCATTGTCAAGAAACTTATGGAACTAGGCATAACCCCCTTTATAACATTCTGGATAGCTAACTGTCTCATTTATAGCACCCAAGAGCTTAGGGCCAGTGGTGCAACCTATACAAAGAGGCCAGTCACCAGTAAAGTCTCTCAGGGTTCTGTGCAGGGCCTGTTCCTCTTTGGCATCTACTTTTTTCACGTCAATACCAATGTCAAAGGCCTTTGGCTGACCAAGTTCCCAGATGACTGCAAACTGAGAGCAGTCACTGATTTGTCCCAAGACAAGAACACCCTTCAGGAAGGTCTAACACAGACAAATCCATGGTGCCAAAGCTATGGTTTAAAACTGAATACCAAGAAATGCACTATAGTACCTTTTGGGAAGTCAGCCACAGCAAGTAACTACATCATCAAACATCTCTAAAAGTTGATTCACTATTCAGGGATTTGGGAACTCATGAAGGTAGTAAACTAGCTCTCGACCAACATATGTCCACGGTAGTAAGAAAATCCTTTTATGATGTTCAACTTATAAGTAAGGTCATGGCATTAGTTTTTACAGAGGTCACTGTACCACAACACTTATCTCTCATTAGACCCATCATAGAGTATTTCGCCCTATTTGGCACATACCTCACTGGGTGCATGCATCAACTAGAATGTCCACAAATGTTCCTTACAAAAAGAATACAGAGAGTAAACACAATACCCTAAGGTAATTGCCTCAAAGCCTTGTCTTTTTACCTGGTATCATACAGACTTCTGAGAGGTGATCTTTCTCTGGTGTGCACGACATCCCTCAACCCTGTTTTGGTGACCCTTTTACACATTCTTAAACCAAACAGCATCAAAACTACTAGATAAAAAGAACTACATCTTGCTTGCAACATAAGTATGACATGTTTGAGAGACAAGTCTGTTTCTCAAAGAAGTCTGATTCAAACTGGCTCATTATCCATGTGAAGTAGAGTTCCTCCATAACTTTATTTAAATGAAACTTGGACCAATGGAAGGATAATTGAAATTCACCCTTGGTTTGGCACCTATATCTGAGATGGACAGAGGCAGCCAGAAAATCACCCCCTATATAAATCAAATTTGTTGGTCATATTTGGGTTACATGGTTAGGCTTATAAGGGCCTTAGTGGTTGTTAGCTTAGTAATACTTATGACCCTATAAACCTCTATTTCTTGTTTAATACAGTAACATTTGTTAAAGTGCGTTTTAAATTTATAGTTTTGAACATTTATTTTCCAGTAAGCAGTGAAACAAAATTGCCTAACTAGTAAAGATTTATCCATTTCAGAAGATTTCACCCATAAAAGGACACTTAAACTACTATCATTATAATCCAGCAATATCAATACGCATCAAGTACTACCACTTTTTTGAGTGTGTACGAATCATGTTTCAGATTGTGATAAAAATGGCCACAGTAAAATTTTCCATTTTGCTTTACAGAAATACAAACTAGTCCTGCAGAGACAGACTAATGACTTTTAAATCAGCATGGTCAGTCATTTTATCTACACACTTCTCCTAAACGCAGCAACTAAAGCCACAAATTTGACTGCATCCTTCTCAGAGTTTTGTGTAAAAAAAAATAACAATAATAATGGCCAGAGTAATGCATGTCAAAAGTTTCACACAAATACATATAGTAACCATACTAAAATATTCCAACACTTAAGTCACACAAACATGCACACTTGTCTTGCAAAGCCAAATTAAAAATAATATTTAAATTGATAATAAGATCAAAATGTAGTTTCATTCACAGATACCCCCAACAGTAGTTATAGCCACTTTGTTGACTGTGTACACCCCTTGTTGTTAGAAAGAAAAAAATGAACATTACTGATAGTTTTGGATGAACTATATGAAACTTTGTAAACATCATGAATATCACATCATAAGGCCTGGCCATGTATAGCACATTTTAGTTAGATGAGTATTTTGATGGGTGCATAAGAAATATTAACCACCTGGTAGGAACACTTCACAATGCTGAAATCCTGAAAGTTCCAGAAAGAAAACAGGAAATAGATCTAATTGAAACCTTCCTTGAGTTGGCATTATCAAACATTTATATGTTATTTAACAATCATTTTTCTACAAAAACGTGTGTAGCCATGGGTTCTCCTTGTGGGGAAGCTTTGCAAATTGTGTTACGGCATACTATTTTACACTACCACCTTCAAGGACAATGCCATTTGGTACACCCTTTATTAGGATGATATGTTTTTATATGGAAAGGGACATCTGATACAGTGGACATTTTTCTTAACACCATTACGGAGTTAACTAATTTTCTACAGTTCACCTTCCAGTTTGAGACAGAATCTATTAACTTCCTCGATGTACAGCTGTCTAAAGACAGAATTAATAAGAGGTTTAGGACCACAATTTATAGGAAGCCCACTTACTCCACTGCCATCTTACATTTTTGTAGTAGTCACCCATACCATCAAAAGAGCGGTAATAAAAGGGCAACTGGTTAGAGCTGCCAGAATGGTTTCATCCGATATGGATTTCCATCTGGAATGTGAAAACCTAAAGCATATGTTTATAAAAAGAGGGTATCTTACACAATTATTTGAACAATTATTCAGTGAAGTTAGTAGGAAAAGCCATTTTAAACCTATTATTTGGAAGGGCTACATGGAGGCTGAACATGACTCAATTATACAAGATAGCCCTTCAAATAATTACGTTATGAATTATGACACTAAATTAAGTTTTCTCACCACTTTTTCTATGGATGCAGGTGATATTAAAAATATCATAATTAAAAATTGGGCACTCATAACTGAAGATAGTAATGAGTACAAAAATTTGGGAGAAAGACCACATATTCTATATCGAAGAGGCCCTAATCTTTAAAGTCTGCTGGAAGGTAATAATCAAACACCAAAAATGCACTGGGGTATAAACAAAAATTGTTGTAGATGTCAACAGTGTCAGCATATAAAAGTAGGGAATTGTTTTAGTATACATAATAAGACGGTTCTATATGACTACACCGAAAGATCAGAACAGCGAATGTATGTATATCGACACATTTACATTGATGTATATACAGAGCGAAACACCTAAACAGCAAAAACCAGAATGCCGGACGTGTTTCATAGCTAGCAGCACGATGGTGGGGATAAGGAATATATCCTTTTCCCCAATGTAGTGCGGTCTCGGAGTTGGTATATTTAAGTAGGGGGTTGTGGGGGTGCAGGGGGGCTTGCCCCCCTGCAAAAGCTAATTAATGTAATATTTTACTTTAGATTTTACCTACCTGTGTGGTGCATTATGATGATGAAACACGTTCGGCATTCCGGTTTTCGCTGTTTAGTTGTTCCGCTCAGTATGTATATCGACGTAAATGTGTCGATGTACATACATTCGCTGTTCTGATCTTTCAGTGTAGTCATATAGACCCAATAAGACATATCCTGTGAAAGGGAGATTTAATTGTGAAACAACAGGTGTGGTCTGTCTTGCTTTATGCCAGCAGTGCCATGGTTTCTATATAGGTAAAACTGAGCGGATGCTCAAACAAAGGATTTATGAACACCAATACCATGTAGGCAGAAAATCTAGTACTAATGGACTGGCAAAACATATAGTAGAACATCCTACACATAAGTTTCGGTTCACAGTCATAGATCAAATAAGTAGGAATATCAGGGGAGGTCCTTGGGAACTAAGATTAGAAGAATGTGAATTAACATGGCAAGTAAAAACTAATGCCTATGTTCATAGGTAGGAAATAGGCTATTGGCCCTAGGGCCTATATAAGCCTAGCCAAATGGTACCCTGGCTTTTGCCACACAAGAAAATTATTTTCCTGTGCCCCTGTCAAGCAGAGCCACAGAACTGATCCCCGGGTTGAATTTCCTATCTCCCATCCAATCATCAAGATTTTTCTTGAAGTGCTAATGAGGAGCTTAGTTTGATGTAGATAGGTAGTTCGTTCCCCCTTCACAACTGCTGGAGGCTGTAAAGAAAGTACTGCAAAAATATAATACTAAAATGCAACATGTTAAGGCTATATTGCAGAAAGCAGTTCTACTGATGAATCACATCTTTCTTTAGTGCTATCAATATAACAAAACAATTAAAAACAATATAGATGCTGCAGTAGCAGCCACAAGTCATGCAAAAATCAGAAATATTACTGCGTATGATATACTGTTTTTTGGGGAGGGCTTACAAACTTGTAGGCCACTATGTCCCTTTGTTGATTTGTCCATGTCATCCTTGTCATCAGGTATATCTGTCCCCTGTGACATCACTCAGTACAGGTCTGACCTACCAGATTGGATGATAATGCTATATTGTTACAGCATATTTATACTTAGTCACTAGAGCTGGGCCATGGTCAAATGGGGCCCAATACAGAGAAATGAACTAAGTCCTTGCGTATTAAACCTGTTAGTGTGCGCACTATTCTCTTCTTCACTTTTACAATTAACGCAGATATTTGGATTTCATGTAAAAGTTCTGACAGCATTTTTCTAAATAAACCACTTTCACACTGAAAACAGACTTTGCATGAGAAAACCATAAACGGAAAACTTCATTTTCTCTTGAAACGCAAATTGTGAAAACGTACCTGGCAAGCCATTAAACTGCAAACGATATGCTGGGATTCAAAACCAAACAACATATAGAAAAGCACTAGTCAGCAGCTATATGAAGAAGTCAGGAATTCAAAAGGCAAATGTGTAACACATTTCCCAACTGCCTGGGAAAAGCCTACTGGACACAAGTGTCTCTTTTCAGTAGCAGCCCAGGAGTACGATCTGGTGAAGTAACTTGATCAGAGTCATACAGAAGGCAAAATAAGGCTGAGGACATTAAACCATGTACTACAAGAAGCAGCTCTTTAACAGCTCATAGCCTTACTCATCTGCACTAACTGCTACACAAACATTCAGAAACAAGAAAACCAAGGACCATACTCAATGAACATGGCTCATATGATAATGCTTATATTTACAACAATTAATTTCCTTCCTTAACCCTGTAACTATACGGTTTCATAGCTAACAACTAGAATTACAGCCAAGGGTAGTATTGAGGAACCTAGCCCTAATTTGCATTTGCTCCAAAGGGTTACCTGATTAAGGTCTCACAGTAGGCAAATTAGGAAATCATACGTTGAACCATAGGAGCTATGGTTGACAACCTTAACCGTCTGAATCCCTCCCCTCATTTTACTTTGGTCTAACAATTCGTACAAATTCCACAACTTTTCCAAATGGAACAGCAGCATTAAGTCACTATGCTGACCCACACATTATGAGTGGAATACTGGGATACAGGATCTAAGTATTTATACAGACACACACATACACAATCATCAATCACAGCTTACTCATATTCACATAGTAGGCAAATGGAGGTGGAAGGGTCCAAACATTATACTTTTGACTACAAGAGCCATGCATTAATATTACACAGTCTTAATTGCTAGACAACTCCAAATCACTTAAAGCATTAACAGAACAACAAGTGTTATATATGCATGCATTTTCTGAACAATTAAAGCTATGAAACTGTAATGGCTGTCATTATTGACTGACTGTCATCCTCAGTGATTTACCAAAACAGTTTTAATGAGGTCAGCTCATAAATATAAGGTAAAATTAGAGATGTTCTGTAATGTTAGGGACAGATAAGAGGGAGACTACCCTAATGCACTTAAAAGTTAATAGAACAACATGTTTTGCATCAGCATTCATTTTGTGAACCACAAAAACTATGAAACTTTAATAACTGCCATTATTGACTGATTATAAACCTCAGTGACTTTTAATCATCTGTGATTTATCAGAAAATGAAGTGTGTTAATGTCTGGCAGCTAGAGCTGAGGATTTAAGCTCTAAGCTTTCTGTAGTCAAGGATGCAGAATTTGATGCTTTCGACATTCATTTTGCAAATCTCTTTACCAGAAAGTACTTTTGCTGCAAATAAATGTAACTACTTCACCATCTGGAAAACATGAGGACAGAAGTATATGAACTCTGACATCATAAGATCAAGAGACACACACACACACACACACACACACACACACACACACACACACACACACGCACACGCACACGCACACACACACACACACACACACACACACACACACACACACACACACACACACACACACACACACACACACACACATTCTTTTACTTGCAAGAGAGAGAAGGAAATATCATGCTTTCATCTGCAGTGCTGAGAGTGATAGCTTGTTTATTCCACTGATACTTGAATCAAATCTCAATTCCTGCTTATTACCTGTTACTAGATCCATTCTCACTCAGATAATCTCCTAAGTATTCATTCAAAGCAGTCAGCTGCTGCTAGCTACTATACTGTTTTAATTTTCCACTCCCTCTCCATCTCTACTTTAATCATTCACCTACTGCTAGCTATTATTTTCTGTTATTAGCTGCTGGCTGTATTATGGTATTGGTAGTGGGGGCGATGCACTTGCAACTTCCTATATATGGTTCCACTGAAAGAGGTCCATAAAAGGGTCTTTTTTAAAAAGAAATTATTCCACAGATTGGCCTACAGAGTTGAATCAGTTGTTAAAATAAAATTGTGTTGTTGGCTGGACATGGACCCCAAGAAACTGTGAACTCCTGGCAGCCACCCATTTCACCACTATTGTAATCCTCCACTGTATACAGTCAAAGGAGCCATAAGCATTGTTGTTCTGAATGTAGAAAAGAATGAAATCAGAAATTATCTAGTTAGATATTCGTTTTTGAGATGATGAGAGTTATTTTAAGTATGATAAGCATAAATCAACCAAGACTTTATACAGACTAGACACTATCTATGGTGATCAAAGCAAAGCTTGCCTAATAATTATTATTAAGCTGAACTGCAGTATAATGATTTAATGATATGATGATGATGGCATTAAAACTGGTTTAGCAAGTTTCATTGCCTTATCATGATGAAGAGACTGAAATCTCAAATTTTCTGTTAAATTTCTGCTTCTCATGCTAATGGTAATGCAGCACAGTACAATTTGTCAATACATTTCACTTTGCATCCACACTCTCACACAGTCATGCTTTTTGCTTTTATAAATTTGTTCACATCTTATACCTTTATGTCCCCTCCTGTTGGTCTGCACTTTATCTGGTTATGACCTGTATTTCACATATAGTTATGTTTTATAAGAAATATTTTGTATTCCCCTAGTACAATACTACATTTTCTGAATGCTTATGGAGTAGAAATGAAGTTGGTTACTCTTGAAAAATGCTCTTCCTAGGTTAAGAAATTCACATACATAATCAATGAGATATACCATTTAGGGCCCCACAAGATGGGCAGGCAATGGCAAAGACATCAGATGAAATATGATCCACAGAAAATGTAATGGCAATCCACTCCAGTATTAGAGTCAAGCAAACCCTATGGTCAAAAGCAACCAGACACATGTGAAAATCACACCAGAAGATAAGACCCTCAGTCCCAAACGTGCTCAAAAGACTACTGTGGAAGAGGAGAGGAGGAAAAGACAGATATAAATATTGTTAGAGAGTGTCACACAGATTCAAGCTAAAAGTACCTGCACCTGCTGAGGTGCTTAAATATGAAATGAAAACTCAATGGTTCAAAGAAGAGTATGCTTATGGATCTTGGATTGAAAGAACTATAAACCAAGGTAAACATGATGTGGTTAAGGGTGAGATGACAAGAAGAAACATTGACATCTTGGGAATTAGTGAACTAAAATGGATTGAAAGGGATCATTTTACATTAGGCAATGATTAGATCTTCTACTGGGAACAAGAATCTTGCAGAAGAAATGGAGTAACTTTCAGAATTAATAAAAGGTTGGTAAAATCAGTGCTTGCTTACTACTCAAAAAATGATAAAATGATCACATTTAGACTATAACGTAAGCCACTCTACATTACAGTGATGCAAGTTTATGCACAACTACAGATGCTGAAGACAAGGAAGCTGATCAGTTTTAAGAGGGCTCATAGTTTCATAGGTGTATACTAGGCTAATGACTACTAGTGTCCTTAAAAGCCTAGTCATGCAACCAGCATGTGACCCACAAATCTGAGAGCACATAGGTGCACAATTTAGGACATTGTGTTTACATCCATAGAATCATGGTTAACTGATGCTCAACTGCTACTCACTTCCAAGAAAACTAAACTTTTACTGTTCTCTACTAAACCCATAACTCCTGACTTTATGATACTCTCACAAAACAGTACTGAAATTGAGCTTGTTAAAACAGCAAAACTACTGGGCATAACAATTGATAACAAACTCTCTTTTGAGAATCACATACTCAGCACAATCAAAAAGACCCACTTCAAGCTAGGGAAATTCTACAGGCATAAACTCTTCCTGAAAATGACTCCCATACCGAAACTTGCTAACAGTCCACTTCTCCCTCCCCTTCTCTGTGGAACCCCATTTTCACAAACCTATATACATCACTTATAACTAAATTACAATCATGTTACTACAAAATAGCAAAATTTGCCACCAATACGCCAACTCGAACACATCACTGCCAGCCATTAAAATGTTAAATTGGCTTGAACTTCCCCAGCACCTACATCACACCCAAATTACTTTTACTCACCCAAATGACTGTCCTTCTCTTCAAGATATGTTACATACATATACTCCAACCCAGAATCTTAGGTCTTCTAATAAACTACTCCTAACCATAACTAAATCCAACAAGAGAGCTGGGCAATGCCTTTATTGCCATACAGTAGTCAAACTTTGGAATGCTCTGCCACCTTCGATTACTCAAATATACACTACAAAAACTTTCAAATCTGCATCAAAACAACATTACTGTAACAACCTTACATGTACCTACCATCATGTGAACAAACCCCCTTAAAAGATACTTTTTCAGCACATTCACACAATTTGATTCATAAACTTAAGAAAGGTAGATACCTTTCTATGATGTATGACTATAAATGTATAGTAGATAGAATTTCATAGAAACACTTCTTTTTGCCTCCTATTACATACTGTTTGTCTAAACTGCTAAAATTTGCTATCTATGTATAAATCTTTAACTGTTTAAGTTCTATTAACTTTGTTTAATGTTTTTTGTATTCCTTGGAGCTTCTCTCCCCAGGCCTCCACTGAAAATGGATCTTTCGATCCAGTGGATTTTCCCGGTCAACAAATGTCAATAAATAATAAATGATTTACTCCCTATAATCTTTTTTAAGGAACCTTTGTGGACATTCCAGTTGCTGCATGTGTCTAGTCAGGTATATACTGAAGGGACGAACTGAAAGTGCAGAGGTCCTGAGTTCCTAATCCGGTAAACGAAAGTATGCACAAACAAGAAAAAATGCTTTTGTTGGTGTCAATCCCACTTCAATGGATAATGAAAAAACAGCCTGTAAGCCAAAAGTAAAATCCACGAAAACCTTTTATTCCTATATACTGAAGGAAGCATTATACTCTATGATGGGCCTGATGACAGCTGAGTACAGTGATATGATGACCTATCTGGACCTAGATGACATGCCCTTGCTTATAAGATGAGCAATATAGCAGGATTTCCTTCCTACTTGGACACATGTTGGTCAAAGGCTAGGTTACTATTTACATCTGTTCCCAGATCACTGACTAGTAAATCAGCTTTTAAGGGTGTTTTATTGATGGTGTAATTACCTGGGGTGGCAGACTTCCCAAATGGTACTATAATGCATTTCTTGGTATTGAGTTTTAATCCATGGCTATGGCACCAAGTGTTTGTCTGTGTTAGACCTTCCTGAAGGGTATTCTTTTCTTGGGGAGATTCAATCACTACTCCCAGTTTGCAATCATGTGTAAACATGGCTAACCAGAGGCCTCTGATATTGGCTTTGGCATCCAAGAAGTACATGCCAAAGTGGAGTGGGCCTAGCACAGAGCCCTGGGGGATTCCACTGGTGACTGGCCTGTTTGTGAAGGTGACCTCACTGATTACAACCTGGTAGTGGGTTTCCTGGCCCCTGTATTAAGCCTTCAGTCTTAAGGATAGAACAGGTATCCAGAGCCTTAAAAAAGGCACCAGAGGAGGCAATTGTCCTAGCAGAATGTCCTCTTTCAGAGAAGGAAAGACATATGCCATGAAAAGAATATGACCTTAGAAATCCTAGAGGAGATAGTTTTCTTAGAAACGGTTAAACCCAAAGCCCTGTGATGAAAAGAAACAAAAATCTGCTCAGATTTCCAAATAGCTTTAGCTTTATCTAAATAATATCTGAGCTGTCTATGCAAATCCAAGGTACAAAGAAGCTTCTCACTGGCAGACTGTGGAGAAGGAAATAAGGAAAGAAGAGGAATAGATTGATTAAGGGGCAACTCATTGACCACCTAGAGAGTCATAGCTGTTTACTAGGCTAATGACCACAAGGGCCTTTTTAAGCCCAGTCATGGTCCCAAATCTCTGACAAGTTCTGATACCCTAGATAAGTGGAATCAGGGACCTGGGAGATGAACCATTTACAGGTTGCCTGTGTCCATTAGAGACATAGGTGCCAAACTAGGAATGAATTTCTTGTTCCCCATCCAATTGTCCAAGTTGAACTTGAACTGGGTTAAAGAGGAACTCTGATTCACATGGATGAAGAGCCTGTTCCAGAGATGGGGTAGTCTCTGGGATACATACCTGTTCTTCCATCAGGTCCTAATTATATCACAGGCAAGGTTTAAGTCTTTAGAACAGGTAGTTCTGGTTCTGTTTGTTTTATGGATATGCAGGAGGTCCATCAGAGTGGGGAGTGAAAATGCCCTGTATGCCAGGCACCAATCTCCCATCAAAAGCCTGTAGGAGACAGAATACAGGGATAGGGCCTTGAGGAAGTCTGCATAGGACATTTTATTTACACCCTGTATTCTTTTAGTGAGGAACCCCTGTGGATGTTCCAGTTACTGGATATGCCTGGTTAGGTACGTACATACCAAAGTAGAACCCAGCCACTGGGGATGCACAACCCAGTGCATTTCTTTGTGCCGGTCCCAAGCCCGGATAAATGGGGAGGGTTGCATCAGGAAGGGAATCCATCATACAACTTCACCAAATTATTCATGTGGACAGCAGTAAATATTTACATACCAGATTGGTTGAGGCCTGGGTTAACAAAGAACCGCCACCAGTACTGTTTGCCAACAGGGTGTGGTGGAAATTGGGCTACTGTTGGCCGAAGGAGGAGAAGAGCTGGAAGGCATGGCCGAAGGCAGAAAGAGAGGAGAAAGGCTAGGGCTGTGGTTGTGAGGGTCGGAACTTTGAATGTTGGCAGTATGACTGGTATAGGGAGAGAGCTAGCAGATATGATGGGCAGAAGGAAGGTTGGTATATTGTGTGTGCAAGAGACCAGATGGAAGGGGAGTAAGGCTAGGTGTATTGGAGGTGGGGTCAAATTGTTTTATCATGGTGTGGATGGGAGGAGAAATGGCATAGGAGTTGTCCTGAAGAAACAGTATGCCAAGAGTGCTTTGGAGGTGAAAAGAGTGTCGGATAGAGTGATGTTTATGAAGGTGGAAATTGATGGTATAATGATGAATGTTGTTAGTGCATATGCTCCACAAGTTGGGTGTGCAATGGATGAGAAAGAAAAATTTTGGAGTGAGTTGGATGAAGTGGTGATGACTGTACCCAAGGGTGAGAGAGTGATGATTGGAGCAGATTTCAATGGGCATGTTGGTGAAGGGAACAGAGGGAATGAGGAAGTGATGGGTATGTATGGTGTTAAGCAAAGGAATGCAGAAGGCCAGATGGTAGTGGATTTTGCAAAAAGAATGGACATGGCTGTGGTGAATACATATTTTAACAAGAGGGAGGAGCATAGGGTGACATACAAGAGTGGAGGAAGATGCACACAGGTGGATTATATCTTATGTATGAGGGCCAGTTTGAAGGAGATTGGAGACTGCAAAGTAGTGACCGGGGAAAGTGTAGTTAGGCAGCACAGGATGGTGGTTTGTAGGATGACACTGGTGATCAAGAAGAGGAGGAGGAGTGTGAGGGCAGCACCAAGGATCAAATGGTGGAAATGGAAAAATGGTAATTGTGAGGTGGAGTTCAGGGATGAGTTAAGACAGGCACTGGGTGGCAGTGAAGAGTTACTGAATAGCTGGGTAACTACAGCAGAGCTAGTAAGGGAGACGACTAGAAAGGTACTTGATATGACATCTGGACAGAGGAAGGACGACAAGGAGACATGGTGGTGAAATGAGGAAGTACAGGAGAGTATACAGATAAAGAGGTTGGCAAAGAAGAAGTGGGATTGTCAGAGAGATGAAGAAAGTAGACAGGAGTATAAGAATATGAGGTGCATGGCAAAGAGAGAGGTGGCAAAGGCTAAGGATAAGGCGTATGAAGAGCTGTATGAAAGGTTGGACACTAAGGAGGGAGAAAGGGACCTGTACTGATTGGCTAGACAGAGGGACTGAGCTACGAGAGATGTGCAGCGGGTAAAGGTGATAAAGGATAATGAGGGAAACATACTCACAAGTGAGGAGAGTGTGTTGAGCAGATGGAAAGAGTACTTTGAGGGGTTGATGAATGAAGAGAATGAGAGGGAGAGAAGGTTGGATGATGTGGGTATAGTGAATCATGAAGTGCAATGGATTAGAAAAGAGGAAATAAGGATAGCTATGAAGAGCATGAAGAATGGAAATTGGCCCAGATGACATACCTGGGGAAGCATGGAGGTGTTTAGGTGAAATGGCAGTGGAGTTTTTAAACAGATTGTTTAATGAAATCTTGGAAAGTGAGAGGATGCCTGAGGGATGGAGAAAAAGTGTTTTGGTACTGATTTTTAAGAATAAGGGTGCTGTGCAGAGCTGTAGTAACTACAGAGGGATTAAACTGATCAGTCACAGCATGAAGTTATGGGAAAGAGTAATGGAAGCTAGGTTAAGAAGGGACGTGATGATTAGTGATCAGCAGTATGGTTTCATGCCGGGAAAGAGCAATAAAGATGCGATGTTGATGGAGAAGTACAGAGAAGGTCAGAAGGATTTGCATTGTGTTTTTGTAGACTTAGAGAAAGCATATGACAGGGTGCCTAGAGAGGAGTTGTGATATTGTATGAGGAAGTCGGAAGTGTCAGAGAAGTATGTAAGAGTGGTACAGGATATGTACGAGGGTAGTGTGACAGCGGTAAGGTCTGCTGTGGGAGTGATGGATGCATTTAAGGTGGAGGTGGGATTACATCAAGGATCAGCTCTGAGCCCTTCCTTATTTGCAATGGTGATGGACAGGTTGACAGATGAGATCAGACAGGAGTCCCCGTGGACTATGATGTTTACAGATGACATTGTGATCTGTAGTGAGAGTAGGGAACAGGTGAAGGAGACCCTGGAGAGATGGAGATATGCTCTAGAGAGAAGAGGAATGAAGGTCAGCAGGACTAAGACAGAATATATGTGTGTGAATGAGAGGGAGGATAGAGGAATGGTGAGGATGCAAGGAGTAGAAGTAGCAAAGGTGGATGAGTTTAAATACTTGGGATCAATAGTTGAGAGTAATGGTGAGTGTGGAAGAGAGGTGAAGAAGAAAATGCAGGAAGGATGGAGTGGGTGCAAAAGAGTGTCAGGAGAGATTTGTGACAGATGAGGACCAGTAAGAGTGAAAGGGAAGGTCTACAAGAGGGTAGTGAGACCAGCTATGTTATATGGGTTGGAGACAGTGGCATTGACAAAAAGGCAGGCGTTAGAGCAGGATGTGGCAGAGTTAAATATGTTAAGATTTGCACTGGGTGAAACGAGGGTGGACAGGATGAGGAATAAGTATATTAGAGGGTCAGCCCAGGTTGGAAGGTTTAGAGACAAAGCCAGAAAGGCAAGATTACGTTGGTTTGGTCATGGTGGTGAGGAGGGATGCTGAGTATATTGGGAAAAAGATGCTAAGGATGAAGCTGGCAGGTAACAGGAAAAGAGGAAGGCCTAAGATAAGGTTTATGGATGTGGTGAGAGAGGACATACAGGTGGTTGGTGTGACAGAGCAAAATGTAGAGGACAGGAAGAAATGGAAACAGATGATCCGCTGTGGTGACCCCTCATGGGAAAAGCCAAAGAAGATGATGATGATGAGGTACTGTTAGAAAAATATGTATTAATGTGTATATTAGTGCTTTTAAAAGCCCAAAAGGGTTAACACATTTATTCTATTTCATACTGCATAACTCCATATAAACTGCGAATGCTTTCTGACCTTGTATTTTGTCAGCACAGCTGAAATCTTGCTTATGCCTTTGGAAATTTACTGAGAAGCAGATGATTTTCTGCTGGGTTAGGAAAATAATGAATAGAATAATACTGTTTCTATAATGTTATTAAACTTAGACAATTAGCTCTGTTTGTGCTATGAGAACATACACAGCTGCAGGAAGGATAGATAAGTAGAACAAAGACTGCTTGAAGAATATGAACTATAATCTGTGTTTGCTTTGTGCTTGAATTAGCAGAGTACCTTGAAATGTAACACAGCACTGTAGAAATAATTGTAACTAGCTAGTGGTCTCCAAGGCCATGTTATTTTTCAAAAAGTTTCTCACAAATCTAGTAATGTAATGTCATGTCAGCAGAAAATCATGAACAATATCTACTGTGAAAAACAATATTGTAAGCTTCTATTTGATCACGTCAGCTTTAGAAAGCAATGTCTTGTAAAACAGTATAAGAATGGCTTCACTTCCTGTTACTAATCAGACAAACTCTGTATTTTTGCATGTTTTTGTCTCCTTGCTGCAAGAATTAAAAGTGCCTTAACCTGAACCTTACGTGTATTGGTCTTTGAAGTTTTTTCCTTTGACAGATTGGTCCTTCGGACTGGAAACCTTCACTTCGCCTCGGATCAGACAGGTCAGGTGGCTTGAAACCGTACGGGGAAGAAACCACATTGGTTCTTCTTATCTGAAAAGACCTCCGACTGAATTGTCGTACAAAAGAGGCCAGCCACTTTCTGATCTGTGACTGAAGGATGGGTTTACCTCGAACCAGGTGATCAATCACGAAGGCTCAGGTAAGGTGAATTTACCTTCTCTTTTTCTGTTTTATATCAGGGACTTGATTAGCATTGTTTTGGCAGGAGATTTGTTTTGTACAGATCAGGGACAGAAAGATTGCTGTCTTGTCATAGATCAGGGAAACAGAATAGGTAGGCAGTCATTCTGGAGAGACTATAAAAAATCCTGTGGTACCACGTAAAAGATAAGCAGGGTTACATAACATTCTAAAGATTAGAACAAAATGGGAAATAAGTGCACAAAAAGATCCCAAACTCCGCCGTTAACCGAAGACGTGAAATATATGCAATCACAACGTGCCGATAATGTTAAATACTACTCAAAATGGGTTAATAAGTATGAATTTGATGGTAAATTAGAAAAATACTCACTTGTTAAACTTGTCAAACAGCTTAAAACTGATTCCAGAGGTCGGGAAAAAAGCAACGTAAACTAGGAATTCCTCAGGCACACAGGTGGATTGAGGAAGCAAACCATAGGGAACAAAAGAGTAATAATTCAAAAGCAATGTTTTTAGATAAAGAGGACAATAACTTAGTAATAGCATCAGCCCCTCCACCTCCCTTACCAGAATATGAGGCAAGTGAACAAGTTAGTCCACCCCTGCAATATCCTGCTATCACTGTAAGCAGAGACACTACAAAAGCAACACCGTTTGTTAGAGATCCCGTCGAGACCAGATCTCGAACACGGGCAGGAAACTCAAAAGATAAGGAGGGTGAGGACTGACTATATGGTAGTCAAGAATCACTAGAAGGGGATAGTGGAGAAAGGACAAATGAAAATGTGATAGAGGGCGTAGAGAATGTGACAGAAGAAATAGAGGAAGTGCAAGAAGTTACGGATAGTGAAGAAAATGAAATATTGGATTTGGCTTTATTGAGCTTAGAGCTCTATTTAGCAGACACAAAACCAGAAGTCACACTCCTGGTAGAAGGGAGGGAAGTCACATTTTTGTGTGACTCGGGGGCCTCACGGACCCTGATACATCCCTCCAAACTGCCAGAGAACTCAGAATCACCTGATTACATATTAGTGAAAGCAGCTAATGGACAGCTGTATCGAGAGCCCCTCTCCCATAACATCGCGATAACTGATCCTGTTTCAGGATTGACCCAGAAAAGCAAAATTGTTGTTTCTGCAAAATGCCCAGTAAACCTCTTGGGCAGAGACCTTATGCAGCTATTTGGTATAGCAGTAGTTCCAACTATGCAGGGTATGGAAGCACAGTGACAAATTGATACTTTTGCAGTGCGATCGGAGGGTGAAACATTTTATTGGTACAGCCAGGACTTGGTTACGACTGGTCCAGGGGCAGTAACCGAAGAGCTGATGAACATAGCCATCAGCAAGTTCTCCTCTCTTGATACTGATAAACAACATTTGTTGCACTGTACTCTATTATTGTAGCACACCAGGACCTGACAAGGAATATGAGCAAGAGTTGTTTAGAAACTGTGCAAACAGGTTAGTATTACATAATCTGTACTGGGACATAGAAGGGAACAGTGTAGTCAGCTGTTCATTGCCCCAGGAATTCTTTGCACTTTACAAATCTAATCGATTACCACATGTTAGCTTGACTAAGGACAAGAATGCAAAATGGGCAGACCTAGGAGAAAAAGTCACGAGATGGGAAAAACAGACAGAGTTGGAACTGTCAGAACAGGGAGTACAAAAGCAGAAGTTAAATTGGATAAAACAGATACACCCAGCTCTACACTTGCAGTCTAGTGAGGACAGCTGATTAGCACTCTTATTAAAAGAGGAAAAAGATTCCTTACAAAGCATACCAGAAACTCTCTGGTCAACAGGCAAATCAGATGTAGGACTTATTCGTACAGTAGGACCAGTTACTATCACGCCAAAGTCAGCATTTGGACCACAAAAGAGACAGTATCCCTTGAGAAAAGATGCAGAAGTAGGAGTCAAACCTATAATAGCAGCTTTACTTAAGGAAGGAGTACTGGTGGAATCTCCTGATTCACCATGTAACACACCCTTATTTCCTGTTAGGAAAGCAAATGGAGAATGGCGTATGGTCCAAGATTTACAAGCTGTAAATGACGCAGTAATACCAAGGGCACCTACGGTGCCAGATCCACACACCCTGTTGAATGATTTAAAACCTCAACAGAAATATTTTTCTGTGGTAGATATCAGCAATGCGTTCTTTTCAATACCAATACACCCTGACAGCCAACATTGGTTTGCATTCACATTTCAGGGGAAAAGGTACACATACACATGACTACCACAGGGATATTGTGAAAGTCTGACAATATTCTCACAAGAGATGGCAAGCAACTTGGCAGGATTTACCCCACTGAGAGGCAGTCAGATTTTACTTTATGTTGATGACATCCTGCTGGCAGCCCCCACCCAGCAAGATTGCAAAGAAGATACCATAGCATTATTACAATTTTTAGCCACTCAAGGACATAAAGTAAACAAAAATAAATTGCAGCTTTGGAGAAAGCAAGTTAAATACCTAGGATATGTAATATCCAAAGAGGGTAGAACATTAGATGAGGACAGAAAAATAGCGATTTTGCAAGCACCGAAACCCACTACCAACGAAGGAAATTATGTCCTTCTTGGGTACGATCAATTTTTGTCGGAGCTGGATTCCAAACTATGCCTTGGAATCTGTACCTCTGACTAACTTAATATATAAGAAGACTATGGCAGCACAAGATTTATTACAATGGACAACAGAAGCAGAATCTGCTTTCTGCAAATTGAATCAGTTGATAGCATCCTCATTAGTTTTAGGATTACCAAACTATCATAAACGATTTTTCCAAACTGTAGATTGTAAGCAAGGTTATATGACATCAGTGCTAACACAACAGCATGGGGACAAGCAACGCCCCATTGCTTACTATTCATCACAACTGGACCCAGTGGTGCGGTCTTTACTCCACTATGTACAAGCAGTAGTCGCAGCTGCAATGGCAGTGCAGGCTTCGGCCTCAGTAGTGTTGTTCCACCCTCTCACATTGAGAGTGCCTCATGCAGTCGCGATTATTTTACTGCAAGAAAAAGTGGCATATCTTTTTCCTGCTAGACATCTTTCCTGTATGACTATATTGTTGAGCCAACCTCGTATGACAACTGAACGATGCATGACTTTGAATCCATCTACCTTGCTTCCAACTCCTGCAGATGGCACACCGCACAGCTGCCTGCAGGAGATTGAGCAAAAGACACTGCCTAGAAAAGATCTTACGGATGTTCCCTTGGATGATGCCGAGGTGACATACTATGTGGACGGCTCATGCAAAAGGGGTCCCACAGGACAGAATCTAGTAGGATATGTAGTAGTTTCTGATACTGAGATTATAGAAGCAAAATCTTTACCACACAATTTATCTGCACAGGCAGCAGAACTGATTGCCTTGACACGGGCATGTACCTTAGCAAAGGGTAAATGTGTGAACATTTTTACTGATAGCCAGAATGCTTTTTCTACTGTACATGTTTTTGCACAACAGTGGAAAAATCGAGGAATGATAACATCTACTGGCAAACAATCAATCATGCACAGTTTATTTTAGATCTTTTAGAATCTATTCAGTTACCTCAGAAAGTAGTTATTTGTAAATGCATAGCTCATACCAAGCAACAGGATAGAATTTCAAAAAGTAATACGAGAGCTGCTACAGCTGCAAAGCAGGCAGCTTCAGCTTCAGAAGTATTTCTTTTGAATGAGGAATTACAACCTTCTGAGATTTTAGACTTAGAAATATTAAAAACAATGCAGACACTTACTACACAAGTTGAGAAACAGAGATGGATAAAACGAGGAGCAATTCTCGAGAAAGGGCTGTACATCTCCAAAGAGGGAAAACCAATATTGCCATCTAACTTGTTTAGCTATGCAGCTTTGTTGAGCCATGGGCAATGTCATGTCTCAACAGGGGGGATGGTACAGTTAGTGAACCGAGTGTTCACAACATATGGATTCATAAACTATACTAAAACTTTTTGTTCGTCATGTCACATTTGTAATAAACATCATGCACAAGGTGCGTTAAAGCCCAAGCAAGGGAGTTTTCCTACACCACCATATCCATTCCATACTATCTATATGGATTTCATAGAACTGAACAAATGCGAAAATAAGAAGTATTGTCTTTTCATTGTAGATATGTTTTCCAAATGGGTGGAAGCTTTTCTGACCAAAAATCCAGACGCAGCTACTGTTGCGAAAACCCTTGTTAAAGAAATCATTCCTAGATTTGGCATACCGGAAGGGATCTACAGTGACAATGGCACACATTTTGTAAATCAAACCATACAACAGCTGAGCAGGTATTTTGGAATTTCTTTGAAAAATCATTGTGCGTATCACCCTCAATCTGCAGGATCGGTAGAGAGACACAATGGAACATTGAAGAATAAGTTAAGGAAGCTTATAGAGGAAACACATAGAAATTGGGTGTACTGTCTGCCCCTGGCACTGTTGAGCATGAGAACTGTTTCAAATGCAAAGGGATTGACTCCTTTTGAGAAGTTATTTGGACGAGCGTATTATATACCTCAGTGGAAACCTCTCATGCCTGCATACCAGGAAGCCGACTGTACACTTGCTGAGTATATGAGAAGATTGTTGAATTCTAAACATCTGTTGCAGTTAAATTCTGTTTCAGATAAAGAACAAACCAGACCATCAGAAGCAGCAGTAGTCCCAGGCACGTGGGTCTGGGTGAAGGTCATCAAAAAGAAGAACTGGATGACACCAAAGTGGGAAGGCCCATTCCAAGTGCTACTGTCAACACCCACCGCAGTCAAGATTGCAGAGCGATCATCTTGGATTCACCTGACACACTGCAAACTGGTGAAAAACTTTGAAATGGACAAAAATCTTGTTACTGTTACACAGCAAGAATAAAAATGACAAAATCCAGAGCAAACAGGAATGCAGAACAACCACAGAAGTATTGCATGATCATCCTGTTAACTATACTGGTGACACTAATCTTTTTGTTGTGGCCTTTCCTTTTCCCAGCCACACAAGCTGAACTGAATAAACGTGATGCGTTACTCATAGACTGGCACCCAAACTTTAAAACTTACCAAGCAATTAAATATGTGTATGTTGAGACTTTTAATGTTTCGAATTGCTGGATCTGTACAGCTTTACCGACAGCATACGGGGGAATATTAATGACTGCAGTTCCCCTAGGGGTCAATGAGACCTGGGAAAACTTAATTTATGACACCACAACCATTAAATCACAAGATAAAATAGCATTGCACTTGTCTGTTCCACAGAAGGGAAATGTGTGTTTCTACAAAAATGATACTCTTCAGGTGGGTTGGAGCAATTGCAATGTGACAGTTCCTTACAAATGTTACACTAAAGCAAATAATGCAGGTTCTTATTGTAATACAAAATATGATTCATTTCTTGAATTGATGCATAAAACAATTAATGAAGTACAACATAATGATGTTCTTTTTAAGCAACTGTCTATAATTGATAGGAAAATGTTTCATGCAGGGCAAGTATATGTTAATAGCAAGGTTACTACTAAGTTAGAGGACTGTTATTTTGTGTGTGGCAAAAAGGCATACAAATGGTTACCTGAGAATTGGTCCGGCAGTTGTTTTTTGGGTTACCTGGTTCCAGCCATACGACACACTGCAGTTTTGCCTCGAGGTAAAATTTGAAATGCCAGAGAGGTCACCAAGAAACCTGTCAAGAAACCTGAGAATCCAGTGGGACAAATCGAGGCAGGCTGGAGAAACCATCATTCCATGGGCGATAAACTGACACATATGGACTTGAGTGATGCTGTTATATTGTGGGCAGGCATATTACCAGCATATGGAGCAGTGAAATCGATTTGGGAGCTGAGAAAACTGTCTAAACTCCTCAAAGTAATGAGCGATGCAACTTTTCTGCTCTCAAATTAGTAACTGATGAACTGAATGCGATGAGAACTGTGGTGCTTCAAAACCGCATGGCTCTTGACTTCACCCTAGCGGCAAGAGGTGGTATGTGCACTTTAATCCAAGAAGAGTGCTGTTCATACATTCCTGACAACCAGCACGAGATAGACAACCATCTTGAGGTGATTCAGCAAGTGTCGGCCATGACCAAACCAGGCCCAAACCCACTGACGGACTTTTTCCAGAAATGGTTTGGGGGTGGGGTACCATCATAATGCACATCTTGATTGCCATTTGTGTAGGTATGCTCCTGTTGGGAGTATGTGTTTGTTGTGGCATCCCCTGCATGAAAAGATTCATCAAAGATTTTATAGACATGTTGGTTTCTGAAACCTTATATCAAAGTACTGAGTTTGAAGAACTGTTAAAGACTGAAATGCTTTCATAAGTTAAACTGAATGACTCTCTTAACTGCAAATCCTGAATGGAAGAGGTTAGGAGAAGAAACAAACTGTTTGTGCTTTTGAAAGTAGAATAAAAATATTAATAGGGGGCAAATGTTAGAAAAATATGTATTAATGTATATATTAGTGCTTTTAAAAGCCGAAAAGTGTTAACACATTTATTCTATTTCATACTGCATGAATCCATATAAACTGCGAATGCTTTCTGACCTTGTATTTTGTCAGCACAGCTGAAATCTTGCTTATGCCTTTGGAAATTTACTGAGAAGCAGATGATTTTCTGCTGGGTTAGGAAAATAATGACTAGAGCAATACCGTTTCTATAATGTTATTAAACTTAGACAATTAGCTCTGTTTGTGCTATGAGAACATACACAGCTGCAGGAAGGATAGATAAGTAGAACAAAGACTGCTTGAAAAATATGAACTATAATCTATGTTTGCTTTGTGCTTGAATTAGCAGAGTACCTTGAAATGTAACACAGCACTGTAGAAATAATTGTAACTAGCTAGTGGTCTCCAAGGCCATGTTATTTTTCAAAATGTTTCTCACAAATCCAGTAATGTAATGTCATGTCAACAGAAAATCATGAACAATATCTACTGTGAAAAACAATATTGTAGGCTTGCATTTGATTACATCAGCTTTAGAAGGCAATGTCTTGTAAAACAGTAGAAGAATGGCTTCACTTCCTGTTACTAATCAGACAAACTCTGTATTTTTGCATGTTTTTGTCTCCTTGCCGCAAGAATTAAAAGTGCCTTAACCTGAACCTTACGTGTATTGGTCTTTGAAGTTTTTTCCTTTGACAGGTACATACCAAAGCGGGCATTGCATTCAGTGATAGGTCTGATGAATGTCAAATACAGTGGAACAATGACTTTCTTGGACCTAGATGGCATACCTTTGTTTATAAGTTGTGCAGTATAGAATGATTTCCTCACTACTGTAGAAATGTGATGGTCAAAGGCAAGATTATTATCTATGTGTGCCCCTAAGTCTCTGACTACTGTATTAACTCAAAGGAATGTGTTGTCAATATGATAGTTACCCGTGATGGATGACTTCCCAAAGGATACTATTATGCATTTCTTGGCATTTAGTTTTAGTCCATGACTCTGGCACCAGTTGTTTGTCTGTGTCAGCCCCTCTTGGAGAACATTTGTGTCAGTGTGGGATGAATTGAATGGTTTGAATATATTTATATTATTTATTTATTTATATATTTTCATATATTATATATACATTATATATTCTGCATCTTTAGTTGTGAACAAGTTATGAATATGTGTCATCAAATAATTACATGCATTATTTTATTTTATTTTATTCTATATATTTTACAAGTCTTTATGAATTATATTGCTTTAAAATGAAATAGTGGAATAACTGATGTGCTATTTTAACTAATTAATTGATTAATTGATTCATTAGATAAATTACCTTGCATATAAATATCTGCCAGAATGAACTGATTTACAAACCTAAAGAAGCGTACCTTGGTAGTACGTGAAAGCGCTTGTTTCGATAATAAATACAGTTTTATTATATCCATTGTTGTGGTGGCTTCTATTTCAGTCGTATTATTTGCTGTTACGTGGATTCTCCTTGCTCTGGTAGAAGCCTTTGGATGGTAGTATCCTGTTTGTATCTATCATTTAGTTTTAGTCCATGACTCTGGCACCAGTTGTCTGGTAGAAGCCTTTGGATGGTAGTATCCTGTTTGTATCTATCATTTAGTTTTAGTCCATGACTCTGGCACCAGTTGTTTGTCTGTGTCAGTCCCTCCTGGAGAACATTTGTGTCAGTGTGGGATTCAGTGACGCCTTCTAATTTGCAATCATCTGCAGGTTTAGTCAGCCAGAGACCATTGACATGGGTCTTGACTTCTGAGAAGTAAATGCCAAAAAGAAGTAGTCAAAGGACTGATCCCTGAGGGACTCCACTTATGACTGGCCTCTTGGTAGAGATGGACTTCCCAATTCTAACTTCCTGGCTCCTGTCTGTAAGTCAGTTGGCTATCGACCAGGTGACATACGACTTTGTATCAAACCTCTTGAGTTTATCAACAATGCCCGAGTGGGGTATTGGGTCAAATGCCTTGGCCAGGTCAAGGTAGATAGTGTGAACAATTTTTCCCATCATCCATTGCTTTAGTTACCTTCTCAAAGAAGTCCACCAGGTTTAGTAGGCGTGATCTGCTCTTGACAAAACCAAACTGGGTTGGTTCCAGTGTCTGGAGTTTTACTATATCTCTATTGATCATTTCCATGATAATTCTTCCATGACTTTACATATAAGACTAGTAAGACTTAGGGTTATGTAGTTTCCAGGGTCTGTAGATGGCCCAGTTTGTGCAGATGGTTGACTATTGCCATTCTTCATTCATGAGGCATGAAGCCTGTTTGGAGACTACAGTTAAAGCAGGTATAAAAGAAGGATTAATAGGAAGAGACACCCTGTCTCTATTGAAAATTGAACAAGTAGGAATAGCCCTGACAGCCTGAAGTTCAGACTTCCTCTATGGGGAAAGTAACAGCCAAAAGCAGAACAGTCTTCCAAGTACAATGTTACAAGGAAGCAGGATCTAAAGGACCTTGGGTAAACTTTTCAAGTACAACACTGAAGTCCCAAGAAGGCAGAATAGGCTTCTTGGCAGACCTGATATGAAGGATGCCTTTACAGAATTGCTTGACCTGAAATCTACAGGCCAGATGTGGAATTAAAAGGAGACAAACAGAAATTGCTGACAGATGAGCTTTCACAGGAGAATATGCCAACCTACCATGGAGTAGATCACACAAAAATATGAGAACCAGAAGAAGCTCTACTAATAGAGGATCCTGATGGCAAGAGAGGCACCAGAGAGAAAAATATATTCCATTTGGGTATGTATGATTTCCTATTAGTGGGTTTCCTGGCCCCCTGCAGGACCTAAAGCATGTCCTTATAAAAGAAGTGCCTAAACTAGATCAAAACCCTATCAGCCACAGTGTTATTTGAAGAGTGAAAAAGTGAAGATGGATAAGAGACTCCTTGCCTTATGTGAGAACATCCACCCAGTGAGGCAACTTGTGGTGACTGCACTGGCCAGGTGAGAGAGAAAAGAGAACCAATGCTGTCTGTGCCAAAAGGGAGTCACTAGCAAGATTTTGGGAGATTCCTGCCTGATCTTGTACAGAACTCATGGTAACAGAGGAAGGAAGGGGAGGCGTATAGAAACACCTTCCTCCATGGAAAAGATAGGGTGTCCATTTTTCAAGTCAGAAGACCTGGGACTATGGAACAAAATAGAAGTTGTTGTCTGTTCATAGGGGAGGTGAAAAGATCTACCTGAGGAATACCCCACAGATGGACAATGTCCAGAAACACATCTTTGTGAAGCATCTATTTGTGAGCTTTTTAATGGACCTGCTCACAGAGTCTGCCACTAGATTGTGCCCTGAAGGAATGTAAGCTACCTGAAGAGTCACTTTATACTTGACAGCTAGATACCAGACCTAAAGACCCAGTCTGTAAAGAAGAAAGGACCTTGTGCCCCCCTGCTTGTTGACATGTCAAATCACTGTAGTATTATCTGTGAAAAGTAGAGAGGCCTGGGATGAAAGAAGGAATGAAAAGCTTGCTTTACCAGAAGCAAAGCCCTCATCTCCTTTATGTTAATGTGGTCTGACTTCTGATGAGGAGGCCACAGACCCTGAACCTTTAGGAGACCACAGGAAGTACCCCATCCCCTGTCTGTGGCATCTGCAAAGAGCTCCTGAATGGAAACTGGAACATGAGAAGGAAGTCTCAGGTTAAGAGAAAGTTGATGAGTCCATCACTGAAGATCAAGCTTGAGACAGGGAAGAAAAGGTAACAGGAACCCCAGGGGGTATCAATGTTGAATCCACGCTGATTTGAGCTACTACTGAAGTTTCCTCATATGGAGCCTTGTGAGAGGCAGCATGAGAATGGTGGAAGCCATGAACACAGGAACCCTGGGAAATTCCATGGCCTTGACAAATACCAGAGAAAGAAGGGATTGGAAAAAGTCAATTACAGATAGATCCCTGAGTGCAAGTAGAGCTGCTAACATGGAAACTGTGAAGCCTACAGCTGAGGAAAATATGATCCTGTGAAGGCATCAGAACTGACTTCTGAAAGTTAATGGTGAATCTCAGACTCTGTAACAGGGAAGCTGTAAACATGAGATCCTGAAACATCTAGACAGGCAAAAATCTGAATTCTTTGAATCCTGCAAAAAGCAGTAACAAGAGCAAGGCATTTGGTGAATACCCGTGGGGCAGTAAAGAGGCCAAAGGGAAAAGCAGAGATCTAAAAATGCAAAGAAGAGACAGAGAGATGTAAACATTTCCTGAAGAGTGGAAGGACTAGGATGTGAAGGTATGCATCCTTGCAATTCAGGGATACCAAACAGGTTTGGGAGAGAAGAGGAGGAAACAATGTCTGCAGAGATAACATGTGAAATGAAGGAATCCTGGGAAAAGTGTTCAGCAGGGAAAGATCCAGAATTGGTCTCCATGTTCCCACTTTCTGTGGGAACAAAAAATCCTAGAATGAAAACCCTTCCCCATCTGGATGAGAGGTATGGCATGAATGGTGTTCTGAGCCAAAAGAGAGTAAAGAACTTCTGGGAAATGAGACAGCTGTTCTGGAGGAGTTTGAGGAATGTCTGAAAAGAGGAGAAGGGACTTTCAAAGCATAAAATACTCCTGGTGGGTAATGGACAGAAACCAAGAATCTGAAGGGATTTGGAACTAATTTGGGATAGACAGGGAAAGACGAAGGTACAAGTGAACCTGGCTGAGGTGAAGAGGAAGCAAACTATCAAACAGAGCAAGGCTTGTCCTGGAAAGAAGGGGTCTGGTCTGCCAGAGTCTGAGTAGACATACCAGGAGAAACATGCCAAGAAACATTCTTGCCCTTAGAAGGAGGGTAAGACTGCCTACAGATAAAGACAGATTTGGAGGGATAATTCCTTTGAAATTTAGGAATAAGAGAAACAAAAATATGTTTCAGTTCCTGTAAAGCTTTACCCTTGTCCTGAAGAGGCTTTAAAAGGTCAGCAGCAGATCCAAAAAGGTTTTTATTATCTAGAGAATCATGTAAAATCTAGGCCTTAATGTCACCAGGCAAAGCCTGAAGTTGAAGCCACAAATATCAACTCATAACTGAAACAAAGGCAGCAGCCGTGGAAGAGGCATCAGCTGTATCTTAACTGCATTTGATTGCATGCTGGGTAACTTGCGAAGTAGAGCCTAGCAGAGGAAGGGCAGAAGCCCTCCCCTCTGAGTCAGGAAGATCAGAAACTACCTTAGAAACCTGAGAAAGAGCAGTCAGATTCTACCTGGTTATATGAATCCGGTAGGTGTTGCTCCTAAAAGAAAAAGTGGCAGCAGTGTAAACGTTATTGCCCATCCTTTTCATTGCTCTGCTATCCTTATAAGAAGGCAACAGCTTGGTGGAGAGCAACAACTTGGATGATTTGTCAAAGGAGAGGGATACTACAGAAGGGTCAGCAGGACATTTATAAAGAAACATGCACTCCTCACGCACTTCCAGCTTCTTAGGTGCAGGAAACTGATAGTCAGGGGCTGCAGAAGTTGCTGAGAAAGTATCTAGAAGGGCAACCAAAACAAAAGGAACACCAAAGCATTAAATAAATCTTGAGGGAAATTCTGCCATTCATCTTAGGGATGCTTCTTCACAGGGAAATATGCTTTGATTTCTGTTTCTTTTTCTGCAGGATGTCCACAGGAATCACTCTCAGAGGGTCAGACCCTTGACATGACTGCCTAACGTTTGCAGGAATTTCCTCTCATACTAAGACATGAGGAATCCTCCTCAGTCCTTCAGAAATAATCAGCAGAGGTTCTCCCTCAACATCAAGCACAGATGCTTTAAAAGCCTCCGAGGATGTGCAAGAACCTGGATCCATTCCAGTCAAGATGGGGTTTGTGGCACAAGAGTCTGGAGTTACCACTGCTTGGTCATCCTGGCTTTTACTAGCCTCGAGCGAGACATCCAGGGGAGGCAGGAGGGAAGTCAGATGAGGCCTAACATTTTTGGTCTTCTTCTTGGCAGACCGCGGGCCCTTCTGCCATAGCACCCTGAACCAATAACTTATGACACTAGTTTTCCAGGTAAATGGACAAAGAGGAGAGATGAATATACAGGGTCTTAGGTACAAACACTTTGGTCATGGTAAGCAGCCAAACAAAAAAGACACTAGCCATTATGATCTTTATGGGGAATCTGTCTTCCACACTGACATTTTTCCTTTATGGATGACATGAACACAATAACAGCAAAATTAGAAGAAATAGAAGAAACCCCAATGAGGTACTTATCTGAAAAAATGGCTTGGTAACTAGCACAGCAGAAGGGCATTCAGACCAACATTTGACAATACTCAAGAAGAAACAAAAGGAACAACTTGCCCAAAGACTGAAACCAGTAGCAATCACTAAACTGAAAAAAAGGGCACTTGGAGGCACCAGATGAAAGGAGACACCACTTCCAAAGTTATAAACATGCCATTGACAATGGCATTCAAACTGGCAGCAACGAATTTCTGAGTATCTGCATCCAAACATCACCTTTATGCCCTACATCATGCATTGGGAGCACACGTGTGATGTAAGGCACCTATAAGAGTTGAAGGCTTTGGTACACTGACTGGACATCGGGCTATCCTTGGCAGAAGATCCTTTAGGTGAAGAATATTGCAACAGTGATATGGAAGGCTATAAAATGATACTATCATATAAAATCAGTTTTATCAAATTCTTACTTAGTTTATCAAACAAACTATTTAGCCAGTCCTAACAGAACTAGGTAAAGCCAGGGTATTAGTTTTAGCCAGACGTACATCATCCTTCCTTTGAAAAATTTTCACATGGAAATGTAGTCATAGAGTTTTTGTTATTTCACAGAAGACTGGGGAAATATAAAGTGGATCAAATCTATTGTTGGTGGTGTGAAGTGGAAATTAATGCCTACTGGTAACACACTTCTTATGACTACAACATGTTAAAAAGACATCTGCTCACAATTCCAGATATCTGCACAAATGTCATGGGGTAACAGTTTTCAATTAACTAAACATTTGATTGTCTTTAATGTTACAGTCGTTATGTGTATTATTAAAAATAGCTACCACTTCATTAGTGTCTCTTCTCAGTTGTCCATAAGACTGTTAATAAGAACTAGAACAATCCCATCACTTCTCCTTTTTTCTGACTTCTTAAATACAATGACTATTATATACGAAAGGGAAATTAGTATAATCTACATGACAGAAAATCAGACCTCTGACAGTTTTAAACTCTGGCCCAAATAGCCCCTGTTACTGGAGCAGAATAAAGATGATACACTGTGAAGTTATCAGTGTACTTGATGCTTGCTGTCTGCCAAAATATAAGCTACATTTCCAAAAATAGTTTAGTGAAATTAGAATTTTGAATACATATATATGGAATAGCACATCATGTATATATTGTAATTAAATGTGTTTTGTTTTAGATAGGTTTTGTTCATTTATTTTTTAATCATATGCTTAAAATGTTATTTTATTAGTTGATTACAATCTTAATTAAATGATTCAAACTATAGTGAGTCTTAAAAAACAAAGAGTAAAGGTATGTCAGAAACTCCTTATGGGACCAACCTCACTGTTGCCTTTGAAAAAGAATGACTTAACAAACCATCCCCAATTCTTCTCTCCATCCTTATCCAAAGCTCAAATCCCCTTCTGTCTGGGTGTTCATTTTAGCTTAAGAACAAGTGGTCAAAGATTAGCTCAGGCAGTTTATCCTGAACATTGTTTCATTCAGATATTGGATTAATATGTGGGCCTTCATAGGGATGCCTCCAATCTGGCACACCTATGCAATCTCTCCTTGAATAACTTTTTCAACAGGATGCCATCAAGGAGGTCCACTAGGAAAAAAATTGTAATTCTACATCAGACTTTCTTCTACTGTCTAAAAGAAATAAACCAAAGACACCCATTCTAGACATTTATAAGTTCAAACTCATAATGAAAGTACCCAAATTCACAATGTTTACCCAATCGATTCCCCTTTGATTAGTGAATATCACAGTACTCATGGTCACTTTAGACATAGAAGATGCCTATCTCCATGTCCCTACATGTAAGGAACATAGGAGATTCCTCATATGCAGTTAGTAGACTGCTATTTCAAATTTACTTTTCTGCCCTATGGCCTATCTTCTGTGCCCTGCATCTTTACAAAGTGCTTAACAGCAATGGAATCATATTATAGTTTGTATATGTCCCTACCTGGATTACTGCCTAATACAAGCTTAGTGGGGGCAATGCAGGGGAAGCAAAAATTTACTATGGGCTGGTTTCAGAATCTGAGATTTTCTCTCAATGTCTCCAAATCCAGCTTGTCACCCAGCACCACCAAGATTTTCTTGGGGCAAGAAGGAGCAAGTTAGACTACACAATGTACCTGTTTTTGGATAACGTGGTATTACTGGAAGACATCTTTCCAAAACAAGCACAGAGGGTCTGCATGACACCAAAAGAATTCCTCAAAGCACTAGAAATTATGGTCATAGTCATCTCAAAGATACCCCCAACATAATTCCACACATGCTGGATATAGTGATACCAGAGACTAGATTGAGAACAACATTCTAATCCACTAGTAATCAGGAGTTTACCAGATGGCTCGAAAATATGAGACAGCTCATCCCCAACAACTGATGCATGAGATATATCTTGGAGGCCACTTCTGCTCCTCAAAGTCCAGGAAAAGAGGACCAAAATGCAAAGTAGTCTGAGGAACTAGCAGTTGTCCTACCCCTCATCGACTTTCATCCCATGCAGAGACAGGCATACTCCATATTCCCACTGATAACAACAAGCTACTATGGTGTATAAGCAAGAAGGCACTACACACACACACACACACACACACACACACACACACACACACACACACACACACACACACACACACACACACACACACACACACACACATTCAATCTGTAGGATACCAGTACACGTTTAGAAATCAATATAATCCTTAATGCTACTGAGCAGAAATAACTTGGGCTTGCACTTTGAACATCACCAGAAATTAATTTATATATAGACTATTTTAAACCAGTTAAAACTATGCTGCAGGTTAACCCATATTATTTTTCCAGTTGCTCATACTGCTACAGCAGGAAATACTTTACTTCTCAAGCTTGAATACAGACTTTCTTGACTGTTTCTACTATAATCACATAATACTTGGCGGCTGCAAGCTGCAGAGAACAAGATTTATAGATTTATATCATTGACAGGCCTACTTGTGAATCATTGCAAATTATTGCAAGATGCCAAAAAGATGTCTGATCCTAACAGACCCAAGTAAGTAGACCACTTTTCAAAATGTCTGATTTATATAACTGTCACTGTATAAAGGCAACACTTCCCTTCAGGGATTAAGACTGCCTCCAGAGAAGCAATCAAAATGAAAACCTTTCTTTACCTTCCTCATTCTGCAAAACATAGATAAGAGAGAGACTTCTCTAGGCTGTGTCCTGCTGTCTGGAATCACCTGCCTAATGGAATTAAGAGCCTGCAAATATAAGATCTCTTTAAAGATGCCCTCAAATGCTGCCTCATCAGTGATGCCTGCTTCATACTAATGTGTGTTGGTAAACGAAGTACAACTCATTTCTTGAAAATTGATCTAGTAAAAAATGATAATAAATGATTAATAAGTCACTCTGGAGCTTACTCAGAGAGTGAATAACCTGAGCAGTTCCTTGACAGGCAACCATGAGGGGAATTCAAACAAGTCAACATTCAGAATCTTAACAAGGCAACGGGATGCCAGATGGATTTTTTTGCATTCCCTGAAAACCAGCACCTTCCTCCACACTGCATGAGATTTCTATCCAGCACTATATGGTGAGAATGATTCCTTCCTCTTCCTATTGAAAAATCTTTTTTTCATGCATGCTAGAGTGCATATCATGCCAACAGTGTTTCAGAAAATGAAAGAGGAGAGGCCAGGGATGATTCTGATGATGCCATATTGACCATGGCAACACTGATTCTTTATGGTGGTGCAGCTGCAGTTAATACCACCATGGTTCATCTCTCTGGTATACTTGAATCTGCAGAGACCCTGGCTGACTGCTTGGATGATCTAACCACTCATAGCTCTCAAGTACCTCCTGTCTGAGGTTGAACTAAAAATCATGAAGAAAGTCAGCAGACCTAATGCAAGAAAATCCCACCTAAATAAGTGGAAGGGATTATCCATATGTTATGAATGGAAGGACCAGGATCCTTTCCTAGCAAGCTAATCCTTGGTGATTCTATTCTTGTAAGACCTTTTCACTGCATGACTAGTGCACTCTTTAAAGTTTATGCAGATGCTATTTCAGGCTGTGTGCCACTATACCCACCAGTAGCCAATTACCTGTTAATAAAGCAGTTTGTATAAGTTGTCATTCACTTTGTCATCACCAGGAGACTGTACCACTTACATGGGACTTTAACCTTGGTCTAGAAAATCTGACCCTTGATCCACAGAAATGTTTATGAAGGAAGACAACCCTTCAGGTGGTAGTCACACTGGTATAAGGAATTTCTGAACTGCAGGCCTAAATATGCAAGAAGCCTTTCATTGTGTTCAGTAGGGACATGGTCAGCTTAAGAATGAGCCCAAGTTTCTTGTTGAATTTAGTCTCAGAATTGTCTCTTGACCAAGCTATGGAGCTACCAATCTACTTTTCAAGGCCTACAAATAGAAGCAGGAATTTACATTTGGTAAAAAAGCAGAAGTAACAGAGCTATTACTTGGGTAGGACAATGGAATTTAAATAGACAGAATAGCTATTTGGGCTTTAGTTAGAGGGGAAACAAGGAAGATCAGTGAACAAAACAGATTATCTAAATGTCAAGAAAACTGTATACTTTATTATTAAAACATTGAAGAAGCTTACAGGGACAAACCGAAGTACATTTTAGAAATGCAGTCATAATGTCAGTGGCATTCTTATCTCTGCTCAGGGCTTTTAAGAAGGAACTATTTGGTTCTCATATATACCCTTTCCAAACCATGAATGTTGGATATTCAGTTCAGACACAGTACAGAATTAGGGACAAATGCCCTTCAAGAGTTCATTTAATTAAACAAGTTACAGGAACTACCTTTGTATATTTGCACCCCCATCACCTGTATAGGCATAGCTTTAAGAGTTTTCTCATTGTCATGAAATACTGACTCAGATGACAAACATAGTGCATTTGTGTGATTACCTCCAAACAGCAGATCTTCTAGTGGAATTTCAGTTACAGTGTCTGCTCTGGCTAACTTACATCTGCAGAGAAGCTTAGCCCTCTAAAGTATAGCATTTAAAGAATGGCTGGAATAGGGGAGAATACCAGAGGAAGCCCTTCTCTACAAATACTCTACCAGTCTGTCACACTTTGTACACAGAACTAGGTATTTGATCCTGAGACTCTTCACAACAAGGTAAATTACCAAGGATTTTTCCTTCCATAGGGCATATCTTCCACAGATCAAAAGTAAAAAAGACAAAAAAGATCAGAGAATAGCACAATTATATCTTTATCTGTAATGCAGGCAGATATCTACACATTGACGAGGACTAGGCCTGCAATGAAACATTTGTGTAGGCCTTGGGTCAGGCCACCTGAGAGTATGTCCACTGATGTCTAGTTGTCATTGATTAGGAACTGTACTGTAGCTGTGACCATACTCAAACATAGACTGTGATGGCAAACTTCTCACACAATTGCTCTTTATCAAGCCCTTACCAGTTAAAGACTAACTCAACAAAAATTGTGTAATTCAAAACAAGTTGCTACATAAGCCTCTAACTATTCTGAAATTAAACTGTTAAAACGGTTAACTAAGCTATAGGAAACTGCTGTAAGATTAATAGAACTGAAAAATCATCATTTTTAGCGTTTCAAGCTATTGTAAGAATATTCTCTTGCATTGACTTTGCAATACTTAATCAGTATATCAATCATTCTTCATGTTGGCTTTGTCAATGTTTAAGACTGCCTCTATTTTTTTAATCATAGAAGAATGTAATATTTTGAATGCCCTGAATTTATTGTTTTAGTTGTGAGTGTGTTTTTTGGTTATGTCATTTAATAAACCACATCTAAAAAATAAGCAATTAAAAAGAAACCAGAGCTCTTAAATAATTTATAAAGATGTTTTCCCACACGCATCCATGTAGAAACAATAGCAGCCCATGTTATGTATACCTGTTAACAGTTCTCATTTCCTACCTTTCTCCTCACATACTGACTTTCTTAACTTAATTCTTATGGGATTAGAAGTCTTGTAAAAGAAACAAGAAAACCCTTAACTATGAAAACTGCTTATTCTCATGGCTGCAGTTGTGAAAATCAAAACATGTGCATGTCAGATACAGAGCTCATATATATTACTTCACTGATGTCCTGAATATTGCATTCAAAACTGGCCTACCTGTGATGGAACGTGCCATGTAATGTATGTATTTTAATTTTCTGTAATTAAATATAAAGACTGCAGAAGTAAGAGTTATTAGGGTAATTGCTTTATACTGCATTGAAGTGAAAACAATGTGTATACTGCTTACCAATTAGCTAAAACAGAAACAATGATACTTTTAGACTGTTTAGCCAGGTAGTTCTGCTTGTTAAGAAAAAGAAAGCAAGCGGAGGAGGGGATTCAGAATGAAGCTGGACACATAAGTAATATGACAGAAAGAATGCCTTGTGAAACCAAGAAAGAATGTTTTTCTCTTTTTTTTGTTTTAGTTTGCCTTTCTGGAGACCATAGTCACGGCAATTTCAGATGAATTTCCATACTACCTTAGACCAAAGAAAGCCTTCTTTTCTGCATGTCTCTGCATATCTATGTTCCTTATGGGACTCATAATGACAACTGAGGTATGTCTGGACAAAAGAGGTATCTATGCAAGTAAAGCTGCATGTTCTGTGACTCTTAATAAAAACAGTGCATGTCATTAAATAAGAAATGGCTATTTTATTGTGTCTTGGATAATGCTGAATCAGTAGAATTATGTGCCAGAGCAGAAAAGAAACAGCAGATGTCATCTGTTGAGGTTGCAGTATGTACCTACTGCTGCACAGGATGAGGCATCAGCACATGGGAAAGGATTTCAGGTTACATCAGAGGAACAGCAAGGTGCCAGGCACTGAGAATTGTGCTTAGAGAATGCAAACAGTTGTACAGAGAATGCCATGCTGTTAACCAAGAGCAAATTCATAAAGGAAGGTAAAGTGCAGTTTATGACATCGTAGTCACAGAATTTCTAAATTCTGTGCTGGATGTAGGATAACCATTGAAAGGTACTTACATGCTCAAATAAGCTTGAATCCTGGAATACTTAGATTTAATAAAAGGAAATATAAATACAGTCAGGCAAAGCCAAATGAAAAGTTGCAATGTCAATGTAATTCTGGCACTAAATTAATTTTCAGTCCCCCACCCAGCGCATGGGCAGTTTAGACTTTAAGCAACCAAAGCCTGACAGTGTATCACTTCTTATGGATGTGTGCCACTTGAATTGTTAGCAAGATTCCCACCTTTATAATCTACCTGATATTTTGTCACAGTACAATACCATCTTCAACACTTTATACTTTTGCTTGCCATATCCCTTAGAAAAATGTTGCAGGAATAAAGTCATACTATAAAGCTTGCTTATATCATTCTATAAAAGTTTAAATAATTTCCTACATTTTCACTAAGAATGAAAGTAAACTAGAGTACAAAAAGAAAACACTGTGCTGAGAAATATAATAGTGATCACTTCTGACATAAAAATAAACAACATATTGGAGATACAGTAGCTACGTGGGATAGCGATAAAACAGTGTGCTCTTAGTATTCATGAAATGTATCTCTAAACATAGCAAAATAGCAAGCAAAAGTCATCACTGCCCCAGTATAGATGCCATAATGAGTGGTGGAAATTCTTCAAAACTATTAACACTATGATGTTTAATCATCACCCCATATAGCTGCCATAAGAAAATAAATGTTGCATCCATTATACAATGTTATCACAACCTGTTAAACTGAGTCCTTCTGTACTTGACAGAAACCTTCAGAACTTATGCAAACCTTTATAGAATGACATCAATTGCTCTTTCAACTCTTTTCTAAGGAGCCTGAAGTATAATGAGCTATCGTAATATGCTCAGAATAGGTCTGGCCCTTTGGTGAATGCCACACTCTCTCTCTGGAGTCCATTTCAGATTATATTGTTAAGCACTGTAAATATGGAATGATATAAGTGTGACATATTTTTGTATTAAATTGTATGGCAATAGATGACTGTAGTTGACTGTAAGTGAATGTATTGAAATCCAACTGCAATGTCATATACCCATCTCATTCTTCCAAGGAAGGAGGAAGGATATCTTCAAAATGTGCAGTTCTTCCATTTCTGACTAGTCATGTGACTATGAAGACCTATTCTCTCAGTTATTCCCAGTAATTTATTATTTATTGTGATGGGTTCTATAGGTTTTAGTAGTAGCAAACTTGGCTATTTTATTGTAGCATGATTCTAGTTTGTCTAGGTCACATTGTCTGATTTGGGTACATGGCTTCTGTACCAGTGGCATAATCCCAATTAAACATGCTTATTTGTTTTTTTGTTTGTTTTTTACATTTTTCTGTCCATACCTCACACAGAATAGAGTATTTTGTATTGTGCTTGATAATCATTTGTGCTTCTCACATGTACTGTGCAAGACAGTTGAAGCTGGACTTAGATGATCAGTGAAAACATCCACACTGGGACTTTCCTGACAAAAATGTAAATGTTATTGTGCAGAAGAAGGCTTGTTTTTTAGCTCCTTGATGTAATTTGTCACTGTCTTCACTTTGTCATCAGTCAAAATCTAAGAATATTCTATAGCTCCCTCCTGTGCTACATCACTCCTACCCCAGTAGATAAAAGGATAAAAGTTGCATGCTGTCTTATCAAAGTTTGCAAAAGATAATGTTAGCTGTTGTCCACAACAGTTTTATTCACTAATATAATGATTCTTTGTTTCCACAGGGAGGAATGTACTGGCTTGTTCTGTTTGACGATTACAGTGCAGGCTTTGGTCTGATGATTGTTGTCATTTGCTCGTGTATAACAGTATCACACATCTATGGTAAGCTATTTGAAGTGTAGTTAAAGAACAAGGACTATCCCATTTAAAAGGATCAAGGTAACAGCTTGTAGATTAATGTAACTCTCAGTACAAAGATTTATCCAAAAAAAAAACATGAAAGATGTGTAGTATAGAATTTTGTCACACTGCATGCTCAAATCCGCCTTCATTTGCAGTGTTTATTTTGTACATTTTAGCATATGACATACCTCGCCATTGAAAGTAGTTCAGTGTATTGTGTAATAGTTTAACCTGCACTGCAATTGTGCAAGCAGGTATAATTGCTAAGTAAAATAATTGATGTGGATACTACATATTGAGTGGTATGTAACAGCATTTGCCTGATAGAGGTAATGCAAGCAGCAGCAATTTTTTTACACAATACAGAGCCTAACATCATAGTTTCATGCTTTGTAGTATTTAACGATTATTAAAATAGCATTTGCAGTATCTGATGTTTTGGCACTCAAGAAGATGTACAGCAGAGAGATAAAACAGATGAATGGAGTGAGTGATGCGTGTCTTATAGAAGAAATGAGATTCCTTTATAATAAATGTTGGCTCTGTCAATGATTCTATGAAAAGAAAACAATTAAATGGCATTGGTCTTTACAAGAACATACTAGCTAGGTGCCCTACTAACTCTTAAGAAAATTTCCCTCTGATCCTATTAAAACAAGGATTAATGCTCACTGCTCCCATTTGAAAAGGATTGTAAAGGAATTCCTGGAATTCTGTTTTTTAATGCTGGTAAATATGTCCTTTTTGAAAAGATTTTCCCTAATCTGAAGAAGGACCACACCAACAAGGTCAGATAAACAGCATATTTAGCACTGTAGTCAGTAGTACTGATTATAAAATGTTTACATTTGTGCAGACAAAAATAATAAGCACAGAAGATATTTATAAAATAAACAGTTATGATGGTCAGCATTTAGTTTTAGTATTTTAAATCACTCACTTGGTTCTGTGCAAATATCTACATTAGGATATTATCTCCAGCGGTGTAATAGTTCCTCAGAATTTCTGAAAAACTGACATCACTGTTTATGTCCCATGATGTTTCTGGGTTATGTTAGGTACCTTTCCATTGTGTGAAATTTATCCTGCTTTAAACGCTACTCATTTGTGGAATTTGTATGTAATAACAAAACATGGTCATTAGTCATGCACATTTATGAAATATATTCCATAAAGAAGTAACAGTAAGTATCTTTTTCAGTTTAGAACTAAAAATATGCACTCTAAACCATTCTAAATTATTCTCAGTGGAATATTGATGATGAAGTCAAGGAGATGCTGGTTTGCTTTGAAGAGTAGTTCATTAAAATGTGCACTACTGCTTTCAGAATTCCATTTCCTCAGTGAGCTCTATGGTTCAGGACTAACTTGATTCATAATATACAAAATGACAGAATTATGTTATCCACTGAAATACAATATCATCATCATCATCATTCTCTTTCGGCTTTTCCCATTAGGGGTCGCCACAGTGGATCATCTCTTTCCATTTCTTCCTATCCTCTGCATCTTGCTCTGTCACACCAACTGCCTGCATGTCCTCTCTCACCACATCCATAAACCTTATCTTAGGCCTTCCTCTATTCCTCTTACCTGGCAGCTCCATCCTTAGCATCTTTTTCCCAATATACCCATCATCCCTCCTCAGCACATGTCCAAACCAATGCAATCTCGTCTCTCTTGCTTTGTCTCCAAACTGTCCAACATGAGCTGACCCTCTAATATACTGATTCCTAATCCTATCCATCCCAGTCACACCGAGTGCAAATCTTAACATCTTTAACTCTGCCACATCCAGCTCTGACTCCTGCCTTTTTGTCAATGCCACTGTCTCCAACCCATATAACATAGCTGGTCTCACTACCCTCTTGTAGACCTTCCCTTTCACTCTTACTGGTACCTGTCTGTCACAAATCACTCCTGACACTCTTCTCCACCCATTCCACCCTGCCTGTACTCTCTTCTTCACCTCTCTTCCACATTCACCATTACTCTGAACTGTTGATCCCAAGTACTTAAACTCGTCCACCTTTACCAACTCTACTCCCTGCATCCTCACCATTCCTCTACCCTCCCTCTCATTTACATACATATATTATGTCTTAGCCCTGCTGACCTTCATTCCTCTGCTCTCTAGGGCATATCTCCACCTCTCCAGAGTCTCCTCAACCTGATTCCTACTCTCACTACAGATCACAATGTCATCAGCAAACATCATAGTCCACGGGGCCTCCTGTCTGATCTCATCTGTCAACCTGTCCATCACCACTGCAAATAAGAAAGGACTCAGAGCTGATCCTTGATGTAATCCCACCTCCACTTTAAATGTATCTGTAACTCCCACTGCAGTCCTCACCACTGTCACACTACCCTCGTACATATCCTGTACCACTCTTATGTACTTCTCTGCAACTCCCGACTTCCTCATACAATACCACAGCTCTTCTCTAGGCACTCTGTCATATGCTTTCTCCAAGTCTACAAAGACACAATGCAACTCCTTCTGACCTTCTCTGTATTTCTCCAACAACACTCTCAGAGCAAACATTGCATCTGTAGTGCTCTTTCCTGGCATGAAACCATACTGCTGATCACTAATCATCACCTCCCTTCTTAACCTTGCTTCCACTACTCTTTCCCATAACTTCAAGCTGTGACTAATCAGTTTTATCCCTCTGTAGTTAGTGCAGCTCTGCACATCACCCTTATTCTTAAAGATAGGTACCAAAACACTTTTTCTCCACTCCTCAGGCATCCTCTGACTTTCCAAAATTTCATTAAACAATCTAGTTAGAAATTCCAATGCCATTTCTCCTAAGCACCTCCATTCTAAATTATTCTCAGTGGAATACTGATGATGAAGTCAAGGAGATGCTGGTTTGCTTTGAAGAGTAGTTCATTAAAACTATATCATCTGGGCCAACAGCCTTTCCATTCTTCATCCTCTTCATAGCTGCCCCTACTTCCTCCTTGCTAATCTGTTTCACTTCCTGATTCACTATCCCCACATCATCCAACCTTCTCTCTCTCTCATTCTCTTCATTCATCAGCCTCTCAAAATACTCTTTCCATCTACTCAACACACTCTCCTCTCTTGTGAGTACCTTTCCCTCGCTGTCCTTTATCACCCTTACTTGCTGCACATCTTTCCCAGCTCTGTCCCTCTGTCTAGCTAATCGGTACAGGTCCTTTTCTCCCTCTTTAGTGTCCAATCTCTCGTACAACTCTCCATATGCCTTATCCTTAGCTTTCGCCACCTCTCTCTTTGCCATGTGCCTCATCTCCTTATACTCATGTCTACTTTCTTCATCTCTTTGACAATCCCACTTCTTCTTCGCCAGCCTCTTCCTCTGTATACTCTCCTATACTTCCTCATTCCACCACCAGGTCTCCTTGTCCTCCTTCCTCTGTCCAGATGTCACACCAAGCACCTTTCTAGCAGTCACCCTTACTAGCTCTGCTGTAGTTACCCAACTATTCGGTAACTCTCCACTGCCTCCCAGTGCCTGTCTTAACTCTTCCCTAAACTCCACTTCACAATCACCCTTTTTTAACTTTCACCATTTAATCCTTGGCACAGCTTTCGCACTCCTCCTCCTCTTCTTGATCACCAACATCATTCTACATACCACCATTCTATGCTGCTTAACTACACTTTCCCCTGCCACCACTTTACAGTCCCCAATCTCCTTCAGACTGGCCCTCCTACATAGGATATAATCCACCTGTGAGCATCTTCCTCCACTCTTGTACGTCACCCTATGCTCCTCCCTCTTCTTAAAATACGTATTCACCACAGCCATGTCCATCCTTTTCGCAAAATCCACAATCATCTGACCTTCTGCATTCCTCTCCTTAACACCATACCTACCCATCACTTCCTCATCCCCTCTGTTCACTTCACTAACATGCCCATTAAAGTCCACTCCAATCACTAGTCTCTCACCCTTGGGTACACTCACCACAACTTCATCCAACTCACTCCAAAATTTCTCTTTCTCATCCATCGCACACCCAACTTGTGGAGCATATGCACTAACAACATTCATCATTACACCATCAATTTCGAGCTTCATAAACATCACTCTGTCAGACACTCTCTTCACATCTAAAACACTCTTGGCATATTGTTCCTTTAGTATAACCCCTACCCCATTTCTCCTGCCAGCCACACCATGATAAAACAATTTGAACCCATTTCCTAAACACCTGGCCTTACTTCCCTTCCATCTGGTCTCTTGCACACACAATACATCAACCTTCCTTCTCTCCATCATATCAGCTAGCTCTCTTCCTATACCAGTCATACTGCCAACATTCAAAGTTCCTACCCTCACTGCTACACTCCTAACCTTCCTCCTATCTTCCTGCCTTGGGGCATGCCTTCGCCTTCCTCTTCTCCTTCGGCCAACAGTAGCCCAATTTCCGCCAGCACCCTGTTGGCTAACAGTACTGGTGGCGGTCGTTGTTAACCCAGGCCTCGACCGATCTGGTATGCAATTATAAAAAGTTCTCCGCATCAGTCATTTTTGGCAGAAGTTTTACACCGGATGCCCTTCCTGACGCAACCCTCCCCATTTATCCGGGCTTGGGACCGGCACAAAGAAATGCACTGGCTTGTGCATCCCCAGTGGCTGGGTTATCCACTGAAATGCAATATATGAAGTTAAAATGGCTTTTTCTTGTTTTCTTTGCAAAGCCTAACACACTTCTAAACTTCTCCTTCACCTCCTTTTTATTGTATCACCCCCTCCCTTTAAAATAGCAACTCTGGCATTGTGCTGTCACAGTGGGAAGAGGATAACATTCCTTTGAGGCTCCCTGCTACAATTTCTTTTTTAAACCAATACTGAAATTCATCCATCTGGTTTATGAACAGCTATTCTACTCTCTCTCTTTCTCCCTAGTCTACCAGAAGACAGTCACATTTCATCTCCCAGTGTGTAACTGACAGAAATGTGACTCCTTTTGGAAGGTTAACAACAACTTCCTCGTTTTTTACAAAATATTTTTTATTGAGTTTTAGACAATCTTGAATTAAATGGTAAATATAAGTACAGCAATAATAAGAATAAATTAGATTAAAACACAGCAAAGCAAAACAAAACTATATAAAAGGTCCATAACTGCAAAAAAATTCCTTATTAAAATGAATATTTATCTAAAAGATCTTTCAGTTTCAACCATGGCAGTTTTTATGAGTAATATTTTGTGTTCTGATGTAGTCGGTTTATAATTCCCTATTACATATCATTTTGGCTAAAGAAATAAAATCTAAAAATGAAAGGTCATTCTGGCATTTCCAATTTATTGTAATAATTTTTCTTGCAACTGCAAGAAGTAACCATAAAAGGTGTGTTTGTGTTTTTGGAATTGAGTCTGGTATTGGTGCATTAAACAAAATTAATTGAGTCTGAAATGTCAAAATTATCTGATCACAATGCTTTAGCAAAATCTTTAAATTTAGACCAAAACGGAGTTACCATTGAACATTTTAGGAATGTGTATCCAGTCAGAATCTAGTATTTCTTTACATCTCCAGCACTTAATTATCTCTTTATTATACATTAATGCTATTTTGTGTGCGGTAAAAAAAACTTCTATGAAGGAACTTCCATGTAAAGATTTTCCAATGTATGGAAGTAGATGTATTATTTATAGATTTAAAAAAACTAAAGATTTATCAGTTACAGAAAAAGGTTTATTGTTGATTTTAATTGAATAGCTCCAAGAGATGTCTTCTGAAGAGTGCATTTCATCTCTCAGGATTTTATAAATCATAGATATAAAAGTAGTCCTAGAACCAGTCAATGAGTTAATTTCAAAAAACAAAGATAATATTTTAGGAATTGTTATTAAATTAGTACTTAGACTAGATTTCAATTCATTTGCAAGAAATTTCCTGAATATTTGTATATTTAGGCAATTGTCTTGATTAACGTTATTTCTTGCCAGAAGTTGGTTTGAATCATAAATCTTATTATTATTCAAAAATTGAATAAAGTAAAACACAACTACCTACCAGTCCCAGAACTTGGGTCCACCAAGGAAATTGTAAAGCACAAAAAATATAAAACAGGATGCAAGGATGACCAAAGAATGCCAAACTAAATCCATTTTTATTGTACAAAATATAAAAGCATGAGCACTTTCATAGCAAAGCTACTTCATCAGATGCATGAGACAATTGAAAATTCACTCTAATGCATACACTAATTAAAAATCACATGACTGATTAACTTTCTTAAAGACCTATGCCTTAAAATACACTTATTAAACAATATGCACACACATAAATATATAACCTTCTACAAATGTAAAACATCTTAAATTACGCTATATAGCATAAATACATACATATATATATATATATATATATATATATATATATATATATATATATATATATATATATATATATATATATATATATATATATATATATATATATATATATATATATATATATATATAAATGTAGGTGATGGTTCAAGACAAAAGCTAGACTATTTTCTATTTAGAGATCTGGCTTTGAGTTTAAGTCTCAGAGGTACTCTGTCATTCAGGCCATGGCCATAATCTCCATGTAATCTAACTATCCACTTGGCTTCTAACTGCTCAGTTTGATTCCTGATATCACCTTTCCTGATATTCTCATATATATGTCCTATTACCATAAAATTAAAGATATGAGATGTATCTGTATCTAGAGTGTGTTTAGATAGAGCACTAACTGTATCACCTTTGCCTATATGGTAGTAGTGTTCTTTAATCCTGTCTCTAAGAAATCTATTGGTCTAACAATATAAAATTTCATACAAACTGAGCAGTAAGCTAAATAAACCACATGGGAACTGCTGCATGTTGCAGAAGCATTGAAACTGTACACTTTATTCTGATTAGGATGATTAAATTTACCTGTACTGTCAATGTATTTACAGACTTGACAGTGTCCACATGCAGCAGTGCATCCGTGGCTCAAATTTGTAGGTACACTCCTGGGGTAGCATAAACTTCTCCTTAGTGACCTCATATTTTTATATACAAACCCTGGTCTGGTATCTTCTATAGCTCTTATATCATCATCTGTAGTCAGGATACCCCAGTGTTTCTCAATAATTCCTTTATATTGCTTAATATCACTCGAATAAAACAAGCACTCCTTTAATTTATCATTTTTCTGAACCTGCAAATTACCAGTGTATTTCTCACCAAAATAGGGCCTAGCCTTACTAGTTCTTAAACCAGAGACTATTTCAATACTATGTTGCACATCTTTTTGTGTATAACCCCTGGTAGCAAAGGCTTCCTTCAAGGAGTCAGTTTGTCTAACAAATTCTGAATCCTTAACATTCAGCCTTGAGGCTCTATACACTTGGCTTCTGACCACACTTTTAAACACATGTGGTGGATGCATACTCTCCTTATAAAGGAAATGGTTACAGTGACAGGGCTTTCTATATAAATCAGTTGTAATATAACCATTAGTGTCATAAACTACTTTAACATCCAAAAATTCTACAAACTCAAATTAAATTTTATGAGAAAAATTCAGAAATGAAGTAGTATTATTGATGTAAAAAATAAACCCATATAAAACTTCAACAAAAAACAAAACCGACGATAAAATATTACATGCTTGCTGAATGGTCCCTTAAAGACAAACTGCTCTTCCCAGATTCCCATGGCTACATTGGCGTAACTATTGGCACAAGATTCGCCCATAGTTATGCCATGTTTCTGCCAATGGAAGTCATTGTCAAAGACAAACACTTTGTTGTTCAAAACACTATCCAATAATGCACATATTAACTCAACCTTTCTAGTATCAAAGTTAGTAAATCTCTCTAGAAATTGTAACATATGAAAGTCCTTCATTATTCAGGATAACCGTGAAGAGAGAAGTGACATCTAAAGTCACTAAATGCAAACTATTAGGTTTACCTTGTTTGTCATAAGTATTCATAAATAAAAATAAATAAGTTAAAAAATGCTGGGTGTCCCTTAAAATATGTGGACATGTGTTTAAGGCAGGTCTCAGTTGTTTTTTTTAACAAAAATAGAAGCAGGTTCCATACACCAGTTCTTTTCTGCTACAATGGGGCATAAGGGAGGGTGTACTGGGTCCTTGTGTAATTTAGGCAGGCCATGAATGGCAAGTACTAAGGCATCCTTAACAGACAAATAACTAAACAATTGTATGTAAATCAACCCATCATCAAATAATACTTTAAAAACATTGTTGACTTTCTTAGTCATAAATTCAACTTGTTTAGGAGTTATTTTAGAATAAAAATAGTTATCTGAGAGCATATTAATCCTGTCATTATTATATCTTTGTGTATTAAACAATACAACAGGACCACCTTTATCAGATGGTCTAATAGTTAACTCGTTATTATTCTGTAAATTATTCATAGCCTGATACTCAGATTTAGTCAAATTAAATTTCCCTCCATGTCTGCTGTGGAAAGAATCAGAATCATGCAATTTATAGAAATCATCTAAACAAAGCTTTTCAAAAGCTGTAATCAAAAGATGTGAATTGGGTATGTAAGTACTCGGTTTTTTCAATACATTATTATCGTAATCACCATTTGCATTTTTAAAAGCTAATTTCAAGAGAACATTTCTTATAAACATTTTATAGTGCAGAATTATCTCTGAGAAGTCTTGTTTCTGTGCTGGAATAAATGATAATCCTTTTTTCAAAATGCTGGCTTCAGCTACAGATAAATTATGGCTGGATAAGTTCCAGACCAGACTTTCTAAGTTCAGCTGATAAAAGTGGTCCTTTTTGGATTTTTATCATGTTTTAGTATTGGAGAGATCATGGCATATTTCCCTGAAGAGAAGCTACTTAAATTATTTCTAACTTCTTCAAAGGCTTGTAATAAGATTTTCAGTATCTTATCTAGTATCAACTTATATATCTTCAGAATTAATCCATCTAGTCCTGGCGATTTATTATTTTTGAGATTTTTAACTTGGTCTTTAATTTCTTTAAAGGATATCGGTTTGTTTAATTTTTTTGATGTCTTTTGTTAATATTGTATTTATATTTTCTTTAAGAAATGTGTCCCTTAGATCAAAATTAATTGGAATGGTGTTATCTCTATTTATTTCTTCATAATATTTTTTAAAAAATGTCTTCTAAGTCCATGATATTCTTGGTTTTATTATTGACTTTATAGGAAATCTCATTAATATGGCTTCTATTTTGTCCCATTGATTTCTCTTATTTAAGTACCAGGTTTTGATTCTTCCATAGAGATATGCTTTCAATGCATCCCACATTGTAGTTTTGGAGGATACACTATTATCATTATTTTCCAGAAACAAATTTAGTTCTTTTAATAGCCACTCCTTAAACCCATCTATTCTAATTATGTATGCTGGGATTCTTTGCCAAAACATCAAGTTATTTGGTTTAAGAGTAATATTAAAAACTATTGCATTATGGTTAATCAATTGGCAAGCAATAATTGAGACATCTTGTATTTTGGAAAATTTTCTATCAGAAATAAAAACTTTGTCAATAACAGTTTGTGTCCCAAAGCTATATGAGTAGTGTGTATAATTTAAAGAATCCAAAGCTTTTTTTTAAATCATAAACGTCTTTCAAATTGGTGGTATCAAAAAAGTTATTCATTTTTTTTAGCTGCAACTGTAACACAAAATTTCCCATTTTTAGTAGTATCTTTTTCTGATAAGATACAATTAAAATTGCCTGCTAAAATTTTTTCTCCCTTTGACATTATGGTGATTAATTCTAAATACTTACTTGCTATTTTAGCACCAATACCAGGAATTCAATAAACATTCACCAGTGAAATATTTCTTGTTAATTTTTAGAACAACAAGACTCAACATTCCATTTTTATCTGAGTTAATGTCTATTATCTTAGGGGGTGCCAGAGATTTTTTCCACAATATCATACTACCCCTTCTTTTAGCATGAAAGTGTGACTCCACAAGAGTAATGTAGTCTTTAAAACATGTTTCATGTCCTTCTCTATAAGATGTGTTTCTTGCAAAAAGGCTATGTCAATTTTAGTTATTCTTAGATATTTATTAAGACTTCCTCTCTTTATAGGGTTATTAAGTCCATTTACATTTAAGACATACATTTATATGTATAAATGTAATCATTTTGCCTTAAAGGTAAATGTTGTGTTATGGACCCATTCTAAACCTGTTTCCGAACTATTTACAAAATCTGCCATGGAATATTTAATTCCTGTTTTGATGATAGTATCATCAAAACTACTTTTTACCAGTCTCCAACCAATACTTCAATCTTTCCTATTGCATCTGCCTTTAGAAAAAAAAAATACCTTACTTGTTAGGTTTGTTTGATGAAGAGGAAATTATTAATATAACAAATAAGTTATTAATCTTATCATCTTTTTTAAAAGATCAAAGTGTTTAAATGAAGGCTTTTAGATTTTGTAAAGACATCAAAACTGAGTGATGAACCTTATCTATGTGTTTTAACTATTACAGATTTAAGTTAAATTAAATGTTTAACAATATTATGTTTAAGTATTCTATAATAACAATGATTATTAATAACCTCTCGTATGTTTTCATCTAGAAGACATTAATATATGAGTTATCTTTACAGCTCTAATCTATTTATGTCTTAATAGTAAAATCAAATAAAAAGAATAAAGTCTTATTTCAAAATATGTAGATATCGGAAGTCAGATATAAATTATTGTTATGATATAAAATCATTAATTTCATTGGTATTATAAGTTTTATAATATAAGCTGCAAACCATCTTCCCTCTGTTGTCACTCCATCAATCTTCCTTTCACTCAACCCTCTCCCCTCCCCTCTTAATTAGAAACATACAGGTATGTAAATAATTATATCTAAGTCAAACTCACTGAAAGTTCTCATACAATTACATTCAAATGCTCAAAGTATACTAGTTTACCAACTAAGGTCTCATAGTGTAAGTAAAACATGTCATTAATGTACTTTTACTTAATAATTAAAATATTATTAGTGCAAAAAGTTATACTATTTCCCTTTTAGTTTTATCAATACCTCTATGTAAACGTAATCAGTGAAAATAAGGAACTTACTTTATTATCACTTGTTTATCCTGTGTATATGATATGACTTCCATTATTATTGTTCAAAAGTGTATAGTCTGGTAACTTTAAATAACCAGTAATTTTTTTGGTATATGTATTGCAACATGTGTCTTTGTCTATTTTTATGTGAAACAGTTGTAGCAATACCAAATATGCATCCACCAAGCCATTTATTCTTAAATGAAGCCTGATAGGATGGTAAAGCAAGATAAAATTGTGAATAGACCTGTATGACTTTAGTCTAAAGAGCTTTTTGAGCATTGGACAAGAAAATGAACTATAGATTTAGATTCAAGTGACCTACCTTTCATTATTTTGCTTAGAAAGAGAGAAAGCTGGTTTAGTTGAATTATCATAACATGAAAGCACAGTCATATAATGTACTGACATAAGATTAAAGTTGTAGGCCTTTCTTTAATTAATTCATTTACAGTGTCTCTTGTAAGCATATGTAACGTGTTTTGTCTCATCCTTTTTTAGTGTCTATGAAGGTGCATGTGTCAACATTAGGAAAATCTAACATATCTTTATGGTGGATCCGAAAAAACCAAAGGCAGGAACCACGAAACAGCATCAGATAATAAAAAAGTTTAATCCGATTAAGCGCTTTTCGTTTGTTACCATGTACAAACATCTTCAGATAAAAAAGCCTCACAAAGAGGTTGTTTAAATAATTAGTTAATTAACTCTCAATTAATCAATTATGACACTTAAAAAACAATAGTAACCTATTAAATACACCAGGAACAGAATGCACTAGCTAAACACACTTCACTACACTCTGATCACACTTTCAAATTTCTCATTATTGATCAAGTGTTTCAGAACCCTAGAGGTGGCCCAACCCCTTTAAAGTTAGAAGGACTAGAGTTGAGATGGTAGATTAGATTAAATGCATACAATGTGCCAGGTTTGAATGAAGGGTGTTCAATCAGCAGTGTCCTCAAACTTAAGAGTCTCACTAGATGAAATGTTCTAGACGTTCTAAATTTACTCAGAGGTCATAGAATTTTACACGAAGGTAACAGCTCAAACTCACAGAGTTTATTATTTTTAACAGTTTTTTTACTTAATTTCACTGTTAAAAATAGTCATTTTTATATTTTATATTTTTTTCTCCCCTGTTGCATCAAGAAATGTTTATACTCGACTCACTTCAGTATATCGGTGTTTTTCACTCGTTTCTAAATGTACTCAGTGTCTAAAATGTTCCTGGTGTATTTAATAGGTTACTATTTTTTTTAAGTGTCATAACTGATTAATTGAGAGTTAATTAACTGATTATTTAAACCACCTCTTTGTGAGGCTTTTTATCTGAAGAAGTTTGTACATGGTAACAAACGAAAAGCACTTAATCGGATTAAACTTTTTTATTATCTGGTGCTGTTTCGTGGTTCCTGCCTTTGGTTTTTTCGGATTCAGAGTTTGTCTTTCCCTGTTTGTTTATTTTCAGTTTGCATATCTTTATGGTGGCATTAATGTTCATGCTTACCTAAAATGAGGTGTCTTTTCATCCTCAACTGTATAAAGAAGTCACAACAGGAAATAGGGATACCATGTGATTTCTCAAGGCCAATAATGTCCAAATCAAAGATATATATGGCATTGATCTGCAGCATTTGCTTGGGGGAGCCAGATCCTTACATTTTTGGTATAGCAGCATTTACTGGCCTCTAGATTGTACATATATGATTATCAAAGATATATGTGAACTGTTTCATAGCTATTGAGAGTTTGTGGCTTTTAACTGACACTCAATTTGGGCTGTTATAGCTATACTACAAGAGTTTCTCTCTCTTACTTGACACTGTATTTGTGCTATTAAGGCTGTACTGTATTCTTTTACTTAGATTTTTAACACTATGCAAGTCTCAGTACTTATTTAAGTTCTGTTTGGATACATTTATATGTTACTTTGATCCATTTCTGTATAAAACTTATTAACAGCAGATTTCAGTACCCACAAAGAACTATTAGAACCATTAGCTACTTTTAAAATCAAAGAAAAAATATATATAATATACAGTTCTGTGATTACAATCATATAACAGTAATAATACTCAAATTACAGCTGAAGTGCTGACATTACAATTTCCTGTCTATCATTTAAAATTCTGTATTAGGAGTATTGTGTCACACTAAATTTATGTCCTAACTTTTGAATCAAGAATGAGGTTGTATGCAATCAAATGCATTTCAACAACATATGAGAAAGAAAAGATTTCTAGAAGATTACTCCTCTATAGTCAAGAGTAACAGATACAACTTTGTCTTTTCAGCTTTTCCAGCTTAGGGGTTGCCACAGCAGAACTTCGGTCTGCTAATGATTGCCAGTAGATTTTTATGGTGCCAAGTTGCCAGCCTGACGCCCAACCTTCAGCGAAGGCATGCCCATTCACGCATGTCTTTCGGAGGCCACTCGACTGCAGGGAGGTCATGCAGACTCCACACAGAAGGCACTCCAGCCAAGAATCGAACAGCAGAACCTCTTGCTGTGAGGCAACAATGCTACCGCTGTATCACCAACACAGCACTATAATAACTTGCATGTATATCACTTGCAAATGTTACTTCAATCAATTATACCCATCCCATGTTGTACATTGAAAACTTTCAGAAAGTCATCTTCTATTATAATCTATAATATAATTTGACAGTACACATAAACCCATTACACTCACTTGTCCTCTATGTAATTAAAAACTTACATGAAGTTCTCAGTCATAACTTTCATAAAGGCATCAAATGTCACATTCTAGGCATATCCTCCAGGAAATAAATCAGAAACAAACAAAACAATACATCAAGAACATCCATTAATATCAATAAATTAAGGAGTCTTCAGAGATATTTACATTATCCTTATATCTTTCTGCATCAGAGGGTTTAGATTTGAGAATGTAGCAATGGAATCATTTTGGGTTGTAGACTGCTGTTTTTTAGATGTCTGTAGTGTTGCTACATTTATTTTCATTTAAAAAGGCACTTCACAGATTCTTTCTTATGTTTAAAACATTTAGCTATAAGTTCTGACCTATACATTGCAAACAGTTACATTAACGTTCCCTTCTGATCTAATCCGCTTGTATTACAGCTTAAATGAGCCAAGTATAACAGGAAATGCATCAAGTTCAGAGGTCATAACAGCTAACATTTAGAACTTTGTGACAATCAAATTTTTTTCACTCTGCAAGCCTTGTACATGCTGTAGAAGAGAGTTAGATGAAGCCTTTGGTGTTTTCTGGATGTTCCAGTGGGAAATTAAGCTGGGATGTGTCATGCAAGGAATTGTATATTTTGCACAATGCGAGCAAAGTCTCGGACATGTTCAGGGAGGCTCAACCAGATAAAAAAAACAAAAAAAGTTTAATTTAATGTTTAGACATCATATGCTTTCAAATATAGTTTATATAAACTTTCCCCACCAATTTAGATCATCTCTTCCTCTACTGAAACATTTAAAGGACCATTTCAGTGCAGCAAGGAATCTATTAATTTTTATTAATTCCCTTATGTCTAGGTAACCAAAACTAGTATAAACAACAAGTGAAGTGCTCCCAGGGAACCATCATCACTTTCATTTACTTTCCTCTCAATTAGTATTAAATAAAACATCAGAATCATTGCAATATGTATCTAGTCACCCCCCCACAAACCCACTATTACCTCCTATAACTCAATATGACTATCACACAGAGCTACTTAATGCATGCGAGGTTTCAAATGTTACATAGCTTAGTAGAGATAAGTAATAAATCATGAAAAAGCTATAATTAAGAGATTAAGGCAATATAGAGAGTAGAAATAAATATTTTATAATACATGTGCTATACTTATACTAATAATTAGTAAGATATGGATTATTATTGTAGATTTATATTAAATAAAATAAGATGTCTTCCATTACTATATGTATTTTAGGTTCCATATTATATGATCGAAGACACATTCCTTTTAATCCGTCTTGATCAAACTTGAAAGAGCAAAACTGCAAAATACTGAAATGGCGTATAAGCGATTCTTTCCCTAGGAAAGAAATTGCTTGGCTGCATTCATTATTTTACCATTTTCGTCACTGTAGTGCGATCTCGGAGTTGGTATATTTAAGTAGGGGGGTGTGGAGGACTAAGCCCCCCCCTTTATGTATTGTTTTTTTTTCTGTTTTTGGAACAGTGATTGTTTTCCTGGGAAAAAAATCGCAGTTCTAAGTGTTCGGGATTGTAAGCTTTCACTTACATGGGATCGATAAATCAGCGTTCACTTTTGTAAGCATTCTCTGATTTAATATAGACCTGTATTTTATTATTGATCAATATGTAAGTTTAACATTAATGGTCATAGTGTAAAAAATGGGAGGAAAGAGTGATTGTGAGATAGAAAAACGTGGATAAAGAAGTAGCAAAAAGGTGGAAAAAGAGGGAAGAGAAGGGAGAAGAGCAGCTTACCTTAGTTGAGATTCATATGTATGATTCAGAGATGATTTCATTTAAGACAGTTCCAGGCTTAATGTTATTTCACTTGTGTCTAGATTTGTTGTTGTTTTTTTCCTTAATATTTGAAATATTTCTAGTAGCGTGTCTCCTCAAACTGGGGAGAGAGATTTCCATATCTTCCACCTTATCTAACACATTTTTATTTTTAACAAAATCCACAGCTTCATCTAAGGTACTGAAGATTCTTTGACCTTCTGTTAGAGTGATTTTAATTCTAGCTGGAAAGATACTTTGTGCTTTAATGGCTGATTTCTTAAGATTCTTGATGATAGGAACACATGCTTTTCTTTTTGTAATCACTGAGGTAATATAATCATTATCAAACCTAATACTTTTCCCATCTATCTGAATTGGAGTTCCCGGCCAGGCAGCTCTGAGTATCAAATCTTTGTCCTGAGTTGACAAGAATTTAACAATTTTGGATCTTGCAGCAGGAAGACTTTTTGAAAGTGAAATATTTGATAAGGGCCTGTGAGCCCATTCTATACCAAATGATAAGGATTCAGGTAGATTCAAAGCTCTTGGAAACCAGTCATTTAAAATTTGAACTAGATTTCATCTTTTATGGTATTCCATAAATCCTTATGTTGTTTCTTCTTTGTCTACTTTCCAGATCCTCCACTTTTTCAAGTTACATATTATTTTGTTTTTATAAGAAAATCAACCTGATGTTCACTTTCCATTTGTCTTCCATCAAATTCATTTACAGCTTCTTCTATTTCTGTTAATTAATCTGCATGTTTTGTCATGGTTTCCCCTCGACAAGTCCATTTGTCTTTTATTTTCTTTCTTCATATTATCCATAATTTTTTCTAGATTATCCATCTTTGTAGAGAGTTTTTGAATACTTGAAATAATTGTTTGTAGATCCTTCTTCATTGTATTGTCTTGAAGAGAAGTCTTCGAGTGACTCATATCTGATATAGTTTGAATAACTTCTGACAGGAAAAAAAAACTATAAAACAAGCTATTCTAGTTGGAATTTTAAATTCTTATATATCCAGACAGTAAAGTAATCCAGAATAGCTATGTTCATCTAATTACTTAGTGATAGAATGAAAAAAATCCTGTCAAAAAAAGTATCAAAAGGCAGAGCAAAAGATTTGTGCTGCTATCTGCTCAGCATGCTGGCCATGCCCCCAACAACTTCCTCCTTGATAGCACTGTTGATATTCAGATCCATCACTAATTCCAAGTCACAGACACGACAATATAACATAACAGCATCTTATTCACAATGGCCTGGAAATTTCACACACAGCATGATTCTCTTTGTAGTGCAACATGGGTTCATTTAGTGCACAACAAAACGTGTATACGTTCTGTAATTCAGTATTCATATGGACTGCCTTTGATATGACATTTGCATGTTCTTCCTCTGTTCATGTGTGTATTCTTGGGGCTCTGGTTTCAACCCACATTTCAAATACATGACAACATGTGAAATTGGGGTGGAGTGATGTCCAATACAGGCTTGTTTCCTGCCTCACAGTATCAGCTCATTTCTTTCTGGGACAAACTCTAGCTACTCGTGAAACCAAATTCATTAATGCATCTATTAAAAATGGACTGAGATAGATGTATTTTTTTTGTCTCATAAGAATCCATTAGTTACAACAGCGCCCTTGTGTCCCTTGGCTTACTTTCTAGTTTTAAGATTTTCATGCTTTATTTATTGACGTCGTTTACTGGGAAAGTCTGACTGAGCACAGCCCTTTTTAACCTGAGGCCCAGGGAAAAACTTCCAAAGTAACAAATTTAATGCAACCAATATTTACAATAACAATTTTAATGCAATTTCAATGAATACATAGCATAATAGTATAATAAAATCTTTATTGATATTCACAAAGATTAAATTTACAAGCCTTGTACTGAGACTTTACAGATAGAAGAGTGGTGTGTAAGAAAGGTAGGAATAATTTAAGAATTACAATAAAGTGATGCATTAGAAAAGATAATCAAGTTTAACTTTTAAAAGAGAAATAGCAACAGAAAAGTAATTTGTTTGTGTTAACTAGAAGTAGGTACAGTACTTTAAGTACTACAATAAAGTGAGGTGATAGAAGGGGATAAGCAGGTTAAGTGATTTACTGCTTTAAAGGGAGGTATGGGATGGTGGTGAAGAGTGTTAGGAGAAGCCATGCCCCAGACGAGGAGTAGGGACAAAGCCAGGAGTCAGAGAGGAAGTCTTTTAGTAATGGTTTGAAAAGATGAAGGTGTGAGATAGACCTGACTGATATAGGAATTTTATCCTATAGGAATCATACTTTCCATGCAACTTTATATGGTGTGGGACAACAATGATTCACAAAACTGGCAGAAGCCCAGTCATACCCAAAATATGACTGTCCCCCACTCATCATATTGAATAGATTAGAACATTATTTCCTCTCATAAGTACAAGTAATATGACATCTCTCTCATATTAGTTTTACATTTAGTATAGCATCATCCTCACCTACTATAGGATTCTTATTCAGTAATCAGGATCTTCTTCTCACCACAGTGCTTCCTTTTTAGAACTATCTCTACTAGTCTCACAGCAGTGCTTTTCATTTGGTAATGCTCCCCCATATAGTAACATTTTTCACATTTATTAGTATTTATCACAGTGTTTTTTGAGGGATTCACATTTAGTAACATGTCACCAGTCTTATTAAATTGATATACATTAAGTAATGAACCCCCTCCCAATTCACTTTACACTTAGTGGTTTCCAAACATTCTGTTGTGACAACCAAGAATGTGTCATGCTTCATTTCTTTTCTTTTTACCATTGAAAATCATGACTTGAAAACATATAAAAAGAGGAAGAACTTTTGCTGTAGGGGATCACGCCTCATTCTCCTAACTTATCATTTCCACATATGCACAACACTGGGAAAAAGTAATTACCCTATGGAATACACCACTAGCTCTTACAATAGAATTCACAGTGATGTAACAAATGACAATAAAACAAAATCTTGGAAAAGCCACAGGCAAAAAATGCTGCAACAAAGTGTGCACATACCCACATTTAGTCATTTTTATACAACCTCTCTGTACCACTTCACATTTAATAACACTTTCCTATTATCACTGCAGATATCCTTCTATATCATTGTTGCAGTATCCAAAACAGAAAGGATCTCCTGCCCAGGGCAGCCCACCCAGCACTTAGTATGCAAAAGCCTATTGATCATGTATGTGCCACATTTATGCTCTCCACACAGAACATAGGGCATAAAAGGGTCATACAGATGTAACTACCCAGAACTTTTTTGCTGCCAGTTTGAATGCCATTATTGCTAGTTGGTCTGAATACCTTGTTGCTGTACTGAATACTTAGCGACCAGATAATTGCCCCGTTGAGGTTGTTTTCTTTTTTTTTTTTTACTTTTCTTGTTCTTGCATTTTATTTTGCTGCCTATAATTCATCTCATACAAGAAGGAAGAATGTCAGTGTGGGGGGAAGATGATTCCCCATAAGGATCATCATAAACTATGTCTTTTTTATTTGAGTGCATCTCACAACTATACCTTTTGTAGTATCTATAAGGCATTTGTGCCTAAGACACTTAGAAGCCCAGAGTACCATGGCAGAGTCCTTTAATGTTGAGATATTCCCACTAGGTAAGAAGGCAAAGAAGTTTCATCTGGATTTTTTAGCTGTCCAGCCTCCACTGGATGTCCCACTAGAAGCAGGTGAGAGCTCTGTAGGTCATTTGGCATCTACATGAGATTCTTCTGCAGTGACCTTGTTGGAGGCCAGCATGTATCCTTCTTTTCGCATGTCCTCTGAGGCTTTGCAGGTGTCTTCTCTGGATGTTGAGGGGTAACTGCAGCTGATTATCTTGGAGGGTCTTAGATTCCACAGATATTGATTAGGGAGCAAGTTTTGGGTTCCCTTATCAAATCTTGCTAAGTGTCAGAACCTCCAGTATTTCTTAGGGCTGATGTCCTTTCCAAGAAAAGACAAAAACTGAAGCATGTTTCATTCCATTCTAAGGATCCTCAAAGTGAATGCCAAGAGTTTACTCAGGGATTATTTTTTGACTTGATGGCCCTAAAGCCTCCTCAAGGGGTTTTGGCTCTTGGTCTTCCTTGGAACTCTACCCCTTCTAAATGGCTTAGGGTCCTGATTCCTCATATGAGGATTCAGTATTTGATGAGGGGTCTTTGTCCTGTTCTTCACAGATGCCTTCACCTTTGGCTTATGATTCTGATGAAGAAGAGTCTGTTAGCCCTGAGTCTCCTTTTGAGGAATTTTCCTTTAGGGAGACAATTGCTAGGATGATGGAACCATTTAAGTGGGATTCTTCACAAGTATCTGATATTCAGAGAAGATATTATGAGTTGCTTCAGGTGGTTACTCCTAAACCATCAGCACTTCCTGTTATGCTAGCTGCCTTGTTAGATACTTTCATTGCTAATTCCAAGTTTCCTGATTCTCAGCCTCCTGCTCTTAAGAAACCTGATAGGTTCCATAAGATTCCTGAGGATTGTCAGTTTTTATGTAAATGTCCTTCTGCTGATCCTGTTGTAGTGTCAGTCTCTTCTGACAAACCTTCTAAACTTTTGCCCTCTTCCAAACTTTTACCTTCTGATAAGGACAGTAGAGCAAAGGAGAGGATTGGTAAGAAAGTTTACATTGGTTCTACTTTGGCCTTTAGGGCTGTTATTTACCATATCCACATGACAAGGTATACTCTGGCATTGATTGCACAGGCTTGTCAGGTTATTTCTAACCTCCCTGATTTTGAAGGCAAATCCTCTGCCTTATCTATTTTAGGCTCTGGTTCTCAAGTGTCTCGCCACTCTATTAAGTGTAGCTGCGATGCTGCTGATGCCTGTTCTAGTGCTGCTGCTTTTGGGTCTGTAATAAGGAATTATTCTTGGCTTTCTCTCCAGTCTCTGCCTGAGGACATTAAGGCCAAGTTGTTGGATGCTCCTTTGGATAATAAACAACTTTTTGGGACTGCTGTTGCTGACATGTTTAAGTCTCTTGACGAGAAAGGCAAAGCCTTTGAGGACCGTAAACATACTTTTCTCTCTCCTATCCCTAAGTTCCAGAGGAATTATTCTTATAGATGTGCTTTTGTTCACAGGCAACCCCGCCAGCCCTCCAAGGGCAGGAAGTGTGGTAGGTGGGCCTCCTCTGCTAAGGCTTCTCAGATTTCAGTGGCCCAGAAGCCTCCTTTATCAGATAATCCTATTTCTCTTTGCCAGTTTGCCCCCCCCCCCTTCTGTTAGACCAGATCACTTTGTCCCTCCTGGTTAGGGTGTTTACCTCAGAGGCACAAGGTACAGGGTTTGATTCTCACGTTTGAGGAAACTGGCTAGGCTTAAAATGGCCTACAAGGACAGCTAACCTAGTATTTACCTATGAACCTATGTACATTTCTTCAGAGCACAATCTAGTAGCAGACTCTCTGAGCAAGTCCAAAGCACAGGCTCATGAATGGATGATTCAAAGAAACATGTTTCTGAGCATTGTCCATTGATAGGATATTCCTCAAGTAGATCTTTTTGCCTCCCCTCTGAACAGGCAGCTTCCTCTCTTCTGTTCTAGATTGCCATGCCATCTGGCAAGGAAGATGGATACCCTTTTTTTCATTGGAAGGGGATGTTTCTTTAGGCTTTCCCTCCAACTCCTCTACTTCCAAGAATCCTGTAGAAGATTAGAAGATTCAGCTGGACTTCCCAAAAATCTTGCTAGTGACTCCCTTTTGGCCAAGACAACACTGGTGCCCCCTTTTAATGCATATGGTCAGGGGTAATCACCGCAACTTACAACATCATTTGGATCTCCTCACATAGGACAAGGGGTCTCTCATCCATTCTCACTTGTCTAATCTTCGACTGACACTGTGGATGATAAGGTATAGATTCCTTTTAGGCACCTCTTTTTGGAAGATGTGCTCAGGGATTTACAAGAGGCAAGGAAACCCTTGACTAGAAAACCGTATATGTCCAAATGGAACACATTTTCTGTCTGGTGCCATGTTCATAACCAGGACCCTTATTTAGTGAAGTTTGTCTGTTCTTCTCTTATTTGTGTGAGTTGCTCCAGTCTGGCATGGCCTATTCTTCTGTGAAGGCCCATTTGTCAGCCATTTTGTTTTGAGATCAAATGGTTTCTTAAAGATGCCCTGCATTTTAGGCCTCCAAGGAACCCTATTCCTCTTTCTTATGACTGTAATATTGTTTTGGGAAAATTGAGTCAGGCTCCTTTTTTACCTGCAGATTCTGCTTCTTTGCAACATTGTGCTTGGATGACTGTTTTGTTGCTGGCTCTTACTACTGCTCAGAATGTTTCTGACCTCAAGGCCTTTATGGCCATTCTTCCTTTTTGATTTTTAATAGGGAAAGGACGTTCCTTCATACTAATCCTTCTTTTATGCACAAGGTATTAAATGAGTTGTCCTTGAATTAGTCAGTACAATTCCATTTTTTTCCTTCTCCTCAGTCTGCTAGTGAGAAAGTCCTGCATACTTTGGGTTTGCACAGACAGCTCAGTTACGATTTGGATAAAACTAAGGCCATTCATAAGTTTGATCAACGTTTATGTTTTCCTTCATCTTAGGACATTAGGTTTGGCAGTATCTAAGCAAACCTCTCCTGCTGGATATCGAAGGCCATTTCTTTTTGTTATTCTTTTCATTGCAACTCTCTGTCTGCTTCTGTTAGAGCTCATTCTACTACAGCTGTTGCCTCTTCTGGTGCCTTCTTCAAGGGGTCGGATACCAATTCCATCTTTGAAACAGTTACTTAGTCGTCAGTTCGTACCTTTACTAAGCATTATAAGCTGGATATGGTTTCTAGGGCCAGAGCAGGTTTTGCTGAAACCATTTTATGGGGGTTGTTGAGGGCTCTTCTCAGCCTTCCATCTCCCATTGTTTCTTGAGCTTTTTTTACTCTCCCTTCTAATTTGGATACTAGTGATACAGACATAGTACAGTTGTGTAAAATCTTGCCATAACAGTAAATGTCCTTTTCTTCACTCTTGCAGTATTCATGCCCTCTCTCCAATCATCACTTGTTTGTTCTGTTTTTTTGTTTTAGATTCCCTTCTGACTGAGGGTTTTCCCTTGTTCCTTCTTCTGCATTTTTTCCTTCTGGATGTGCATGGACTCCTTTGTCCTATGGAGACTGTTCTCTTCTCGGGCAATGCAGCTCTGGGTAGTTGCATCCGTATGTCCCTTTTATGCCCTATGTTCTGTGTGGGGTGCATAAATGTGACATATTGCACATATAAGATAATTAGGCTTTTGTATACTGGCTGAGTGTTGGGCTGCCCTGGTTGGGCGGTGCTTTTTGTTTTGGATACTGCAACAGTGAAGAGAAGGACATCAACTTTTATGGTGAGATTTTACACAACTGTACTTTCTTCATTTTTGACAATGTCTGTACATACGTTTATGTTTTACTACTTATTTAGTAATGTTTTCCACAGTATCTTTACTGGGTTTTACATCTGACAGTGTGCTCCCTAGTCTCACTTCACATTTAGTTACATAATTCAGTGTTTCATATTAAGTAATGCATCCTCAATCTGACTACAAAACATCACATTTGAAAATGTTCTGTTTTCATTTAAGCTTGTTGACTGGGTTAGTGCTACTAGGCTTGCAGCCTCTTTTCAAGGCAGTCCCAAGGTAGTATTCACAATGATCAGAGAAAATTTGGACAGGACACAAGGAAATTCCACTATTATTTTTAATAATTGCCAGAGGATGTTTTACCTGAGATACCACAAACACAGGCAAATGGCACCTCAGTTTAAAGTCGCATCTGAAAGATGGCACACACAATAGTTATGTCTCCAAAATGCTACACTACAATATCAGAAGTATAAAATAAATTTAAGTATTTACTTGTCTGACATTTGAACAAGTAACCCTTGTAAAAATTCTCAAAATTGTATACTGATGGTCTGTCTTTCCTGCTAAACATAAGTAAAATTAAAGTGCTGAGTGCAAGTAACATTAAGTGCTGAGTGCAGATTGTAGGCCCTTATATTCAACTTACCTCTGGTGTGGTGTCTTGAGTCAATCAGGGTATTCCTCTTTCTACTCCTACTGCCTTCTCTTTTTCCCCAACCCCCCTTTCCTCATACAGGTTAAACTCCTACAACTTAGTACAGGCATCATTTTCAAATCTAGGTGCTTAGGATTTCCCTCTCTCTTCCCCCCTTGGCTGACCTGGTGTGACTCAGTGTACATTTCTTCATTGTATGGAGTTTTTTACTGTTTTTTGTGTGTAACTGAATGAGCTGATGCTCCCACCGAAAGCTCTGAAAAGTATACTCTAAACTCATAACCTACATCTAGCAAATACCCTGCAAGAGTATAAAACACAGTCTAAAACATAGTGTTTAACTTAGTGTAAAATATAGTTTAAAAATACAGTTTAAAAACACAGCCAGCAAGTTAACACTAAATACATACCATACAGCTCCAGGAAGCCTGAGAAAACACTTGTAGTCACTGTTTGGAAAACATCCTATGTAATCCCACTACATAAAGGAGGCTCCTCCACTGAATTCTCCAATTATAGACCAATAGCTATACTTTCTCCACTTGCAAAGATTATGGAAAAATGTATACACAAACAACTCATGCACCACCTAATCCTGAATCACCCATGGCAGATCCCCAACATGGCTTCTATCCACACCACAGCACTACTTCAGCCCTACTAGCTTTTACCAATACCATAAACAATAACCATAACAATAATCGCATATCCTCAGCCCTTTTCTTGGATCTTTCCAAGGCATTTGACATAGTTGACTACCAACTTCTGATTTACACCCTGCAAACTTTCTGTCTAGTTCTAATGCCCTTTAATGGTTTAAATCCTACCTAAAGGGGAAACAGCAGGCTGTTCTTTGGCAGAACAAGCTCTCTAACCTACTACCTAACACCCTTTTAGTACCACAAGGCTCCATACTAGGGGCCCTACTGTTTTCCATCTTTATTAACGACTTGTATACTGTCATCCCAAGTGTCAGCTGTATCCAATATTCTGATGACTCCACCTTGATTTGCTTAGCTACATCTCCTACAGATATATGGTCTGTTACCCAGTCCACCTTTAACACTATAGAAAACTAGCTCTCTGAACGTCAATTGATACTAAATCCCAAAATAACTAAAATGCTGTTATTCTCACCAACACAAAGGTCTGCTGCTTTTATCTTTACCATAAATCCAGATGATGGCACAATAATCTCCCCCGACCCCTCTACAAAACTATTAGGTGTCATTATTGATAATAACCTAAAATTTCACCTACATGTAAACCGATCGATCAAAACCATCAATAAAAAACTAGGGTCACTTTAGAGAATAAAAGCCTTCCTCACCCCTCCAGCCAAAATTGCCATAGCTCACTCTCACCTACTTTCAATACTTCTATATGCATCCCCCTATTCTCTAATCTAAACAAGACTGTACTTAATAAACTCTCAACCTGTTATAATCGCATTGCCAGGTTTTCCACTGGCCTGCCTTTTAGGACACACCACTACATCAATCTTAACCAACTTGGGTAGCTTGAACTACCCAGTCTAATCCAATATAACTTACTGATTATGGCTAATAAAATCCTTTATAATCCTGATAATACTCCGGCTCTTAAAAATCTTATCACCCCCTATAACAATCCACGACTGCTTCGATCCTTGAACAGACTACCAATTCAGACAATCAAAATTAACAATGCAGCCTGTGATTCCCTCTTTGCAAACTCTGCAGGCAGAGCCTGGAACTCACTTCCAGCTGATATTACTTTGCTCTCCTCCCTAGGCCAATTTAAAACTAGATTCAAACAACATCTGGCACTAAACTGGCTTTGCCACTGCAACAAGCCTGGCTAACTCTCATCAAGAATGTGAAAAATCTATTAATCAGATTACTGTTGTACTTACCCCTGACTGTCACCAGGGAGTAACTCTAACCTGTTGAACTTGTCTATTCATGTTTGCTTATGTATTCTTTCTCTATACATATTTGTAATATGTTTTCATTGTTTTTATTCTATCTGCTTACCTTGTAGCATTTCTCCCCAGGCCTCTGCTGAAAATGGACATGAATCTAGTTGGACTATCCCAGTCAACAAATGTAAAATAAAAATAAAATAAAAATAAATAGAACCCACAGCCTACTGCACTTCCAGCATCGGTGGTACATATGCTACATAATGAACCTCTAGCACTATGGCTGAGTCATTCTCTATGTTTCTATGCAGTATTTGACATTTACTAATCCATCTCACACTCTACTGAGCTGTTTCACATCTGGCACTCTGGTCATGCAGCAGTGCTTCACGTTAAGTAACGTGTGGTGTACACTCAGTGCACTGTTTTACATTTAGTAAGGTTTCCACACATAATTGCATTGCTTCACATTTAGTAATGTTCCCAATTGTCACTACATTACTTCACATTTAGAAATGTGTCCCACATCTTTAGGGCACTGCTTTACATTTACAATTGCTATATATATCTCAAATGCAGTACTTCCCAGTTTGCAGTATATTCCTAGACTCATTGCAGTTTAATAATCGATACATATACTCACTTCAGTCTTTTACATTTAGTACTGTGCCCCCTACTTGTTATCGGTAAGACTGACTGCACCTAGGTTTACAAAGCCAAAATCATCACCCTGTATTGTCCAAACCAAATTCTCCACATTGGGAAAATTTGTATTTTCTTTTATTTCAGTAAGTAACTCTTGCAATGCTCGTTATCCTTAGGAAGGCTTGTTATGATTTCAAACTCATAGGAAGCAATCTGAATTTTTAAGTCTTTCACCCGTTACTAAATTATGTTGATGCATCATTAATAGTTTGCAAATTGCTTACTAATGTCTAGGATTTTGCATACATTATGCTTTAATATCTTACTATTTTTTAGCAAGTTCTCCTAAAAAAGGTTTGTATAGTGCATGTAATATTATTTTATTCAACTGAAAAATATGTGTTTGCAGTATATCATGAAATTAAACATATTTTCTCTTCAAATAAAGATATGCAGCCATGCTTACATAAACAATCTAGAAACTAAAATAAACGTAAGTGGTTCATTTGCATTTAATATCCATAGTCTTTCTATTACAATGATCATTAAGCAGTATAGACAAAATTCTTGTTTAAGATAAAGAAAATTTATTGATTTTGAACCAGGAATTATTGTTTTGATAAACTTTTATTTTTCTTCTTTGTTTTTCTCTTTAGGTGTGAAAAGATTTTGTCGCGATATTAAAATGATGCTTGGTTTTGAACCAGGGATGTATTTCAAGATGTGTTGGATATTCCTATCCCCTGCAGCCATGATGGTAAAACACATTTATCCATTGTTCATTTAGGAAAGTAAAACTGCTGATAATAGATAGCATCTTTAAAAGCCAGTAAAATGAGTGTTGGTCATGTAAATCTCATCAAGTGCAGTTGTCATTTCAATTTCTACTTTTTTGGAATTATTCCTTTTAAACAATCTTTATATGGTAAGAGTTGTATTTTTGTACATGGGAATCAACATAGTAATGAAATAAGAAGCCATCACGAAAAAAAATTACAATTTTTTAGTGGATGCACTGTTTTATCTATTAATTAAAGTGAACTGTATTTGACTCAGACCAGTTTACAACTCTTCCGCATTAGACTAAAGTAAACAAAACACATCAAGACCAAATAATGCAAATTCATGTGAGAAAAAAAGAATGAGTAATCACCATGAGAATTAAAGCTCCATTTTATGCAGGGGATGAGTAAAAACAGTGGAAATAGTATAGGTAAGACTGGGAACTTGCTGCACATAAAGCCACAGAGAAAAATAAACTTGGTAGCAGAAGATAATTCCTTAAAAGATTTTGTGTCAAATGACAGAGTGGTAAAGCACTGCATGCCAGTTCTCTAGCTGAAGGTGAAGAGCATGACTTCAAACAGCAGGGGTCTTGCTGGGCCAAGGTGATGTAGTTATACACCTGAATCACAAATAAGGGAAACCCACAGGTGTGTTGCATCTAGATTTCAGTGTGGCTTTTGATAATAGATACATTGATTTATTCTGTTCTCCATTTTTACTAACTTGTACACTCCATCTGGTTTCAAAACTATTTTTCATCAGAGATCTATTAACTTCAGATATCCCTTTTCAGTGGTTAGCACAACCTATGCAACGATGCACATGGGGTTGTTGAATAAAACTATACATTTATTAACACTGATAATATGCAGGTATAAAAGCTGCACAGTTATTGACAATATTAAAATTGTGTACAGTGCATGCATATTAAAGAGTGAGACAGATCAACATACATTTTTAAAATGAATGCAAGATATTACACTATATAGTTCTTGTACTCTTTGGCAATATAGTTGTTTAGCTAAAGAAACATTTGTATTCAAGACAATACAAAACTGATAAAGTAAAAATTAGTAGTAGTTGGACATATCTGAATAGGGGGAGGGATGTAACAATGTTAATATTGCTATACATAGCAGCTGTAAAAGTAAAAAAAAAGATACTTGACAAAGAGCAGTTAGCACCGAGTATATCCATCAATTTATATGACATTTTGTTTACCTATTTGTTGACCTGGTAAACCGACTGGGCATAATTGCCCCTTTTCAAGGATGACCCAGAGGCATTATCTGGTAAAATGTCTTGCTGAGAGTTACATACTAGGCAAATGAATGTAGAAGAAATAAAACCCTGTACCCTTAGCACAGGAAGCAGATTATTAGCAGCTCAAGAGTTTTTGTCCTCTGTGCTAATTGTTAGACACTGAGAGAATAGATGAATAAATCAAGACTTATTTTAAAGCAGTTAGTTAAGTAATTTTAGAGCAAGAACTGTTTCACATCTTGCATAATTTTAATTTATTTAAGAAATGTTTGCAGCTGTTATCTAAACATACAGCAGGAAGGGGAGAGTCTCATATTTTTGTCACATATACAGAATATGTTGTCATCAAAATTATTTTGATTTACAGAACTTAAAAGACCAAACAGGTATATGGAATCCGAATAGATTTGTAATGGCTAGGATATTTTTTCAGGTTTATAAACAATGTTAACAATTATTTGTAGATGAGTCTATGTGCAAGCATTTTTGGAGTTTGACCCCCATCTGTTTTCTTTAGCATTTTATAGTTGTGGAATTTGCTTGGAAGGTTGCTAGTGTACTTGTCTACTTTATAAAAACCTTGGTCCAACCTATTTTTAATACTAGTAAAAAGTGGTAATGCATGCAGAGAGGGCTTGGCAACAGAAATGAGTGAGCAGTTAATAGTAAAGATAATATTCCAAACGATACAGCTTTACTTTGTCTAACATTTCAGGCTTTTGTTTGATTAACTAATATGGCGGTACGATTTAAAATATGGCAGGTCAATAATAATTCCTTGCAATTTGGTTAGAGATGATTGAAATGCTAAGGGGTGCTATTCTGATCTAGGGTGTCAGCAGGTATGTTCAATGTACACTATATTGTATACTTGGCTAGCCAAGGGGTAGCAAAAATGTAAAGGAAAAAGAGATAAAAGTCCTAAAATTCCTCCTGTCCCCCATTCCCTTGTCCTCTACCCACTTATCAGCTGACTGACTCTCTTGCAAGCATGGGGGTAGGGGGTGGTGACCTGACTATAGACCTGATTGGACTGCAAGGACTACTTTTTTTATTGTACTTGATTAATATTGGCTGCAGGTGTATTTGGTGGGTTGCTTAATTCCTGTTAAATGCAGCTGTAGTCAATTGGTTCTTCCCTTTCATATGTTGCTGTCAGCTGCCTGAAGTTGAGATTGGAGTTCCATATTGATCATTGCATCCAGAAAGCATCTTAATCTGGTGACTGGTCTGGTATTAGAGTCCTCCATCCATAACATGAGGAGGAGTAGCCTACATTTTTTGTTTTTCATGAGGAATTGCTGGCGCAGTGTGGCTTAACATTTATACTAAATGCTTATATGGAGTACGAGGCCAAGCTAGTCACTGTATTTTGTCAGTGTGTGCACCCCGTACACACACCTCTCAACTGTCCAGATTATTGCATACTGTCCAAATTTTTACCTCATATTTTTGGTCCATTCCTTGTATAATTTGTGATTTTCTGACAAACCACTGGGGACTGAAGTGACAAAATAGTGACAGACATTTGAGTTGCAGACTTCATATCCCTCTGAAAATACGTGATAACACAAAACCTGTTTTTCTTGAGACTTTCTAGGTTTATATGATCAATATTTAAAAAGTATCCCTATTTTTGGGTCATTGTCCCACTATTATTTTAGGCTTTGTCCATATTTCTTGTGCAAAGTGGTTGACAGGTATGTCCGTATGGCGTATGTCCTTAAACTCCTGAAATTTGGTTGGGTGCATGCTTGCTGCACCAAGTGATTTGCATTCATGTTATAGTTACTAGTGCTACCTTGCTTGCCCTGCCTGGATTGTTGCATCTCTCGGGTGAATTTGAAGTGCACTGGTCAGAAAGACAAGGAGCTTCTATTTTTTTTATGCAGTGTGGATTAATCAGGTTTGGGTAACAACCAGAGAGCAGTAAGTAAGAAGTGTGTGTGTGTGTGTGTGTGTGTGTGTGTGTGTGTGTGTGTGTGTGTGTGTGTGTGTGTGTGTGTGTGTGGTTGGTGGAATAACTGGATCTGTGTTACCATACATTTACTTTCTGTGTGTGTGTGTGTGTGTGTGTGTGTGTGTGTGTGTGTAGTTGCTGAAATAATTGGGTTTGTGTTAGCATGCATTCTCTGAAGGGTATGAAGTTTGGATTCTGGAAAAAGCCAAGCATAACGGGGTGCAAAACTAGGGACAGATTTTAAATATTGCTGTTGTAAACTTAAAGTTGTTGGAATAACTGCATCTGTGTTAACATGCATTTTGTGTGTTTGTGAGACAGAGAGAACACAAAGACCCAATAATAGAGACAGATTTTAAATATTACTCTTATAAACTTAGAAATTCGCCGTAATAACTGGATTTGTGTTAACATAGACCCAAAAATTGGGATTGAATATAAATATTGCTGTTATATACTTAAGTTGCCAGAATAACTGGGTCTGTGTTAGCATGCATTTTCTGTGTGTGTGTGTGTGTGTGTGTGTGTGTGTGTGTGTGTGTGTGTGTGTGTGTGTGTGTGTGTGTGTGTGTGTGTGTGTGTGTGTGTGTGTGTGTGTGTGTGTGTGTGTGTGTGTGTGTGTTACCATCAGGTTGATAGATGATGATGTAGATGTTGAACACAAACTAAACACAAATAGGGTATAACTGAGAACAAAGTAACAACAATTCTAGCAACCAGCAAAGATGACACTCCAGCTTTATTCTTAGAAGAACAAAATCCAATGACTAAGCGCTTTCGCCAATCATTTGGCTTCATCAGAGACTCTGATGAAGCCAAATCATTGGTGAAAGCGCTTAGTCATTGGATTTTGTTCTTCTAAGAATAAAGCTGGAGTGTCATCTTTGCTGGTTGCCGGAATTCTTGTTATGATGTAGATGTTAACTCAGAAATTTAAGATCCTTTTTCAAATTATAGCATTTAGTGAAGCTTAATATGTTGAATTATTTGGTTGTGAGAAAACTAGGAATGGTGAAATTAATTACAAATGCAAAAGCAAAGACTACATGCCTTTGTAAAGTCGTAGCCGCGGTGGTACAGCGGTAGCATTGCTGCCTCACAGTAAGAGGTTTTCATGTTCGATTCTCGGCTGGAGTTCCTTCTGTGTGGAGTCTGCATGTCCTCCCCATGGTTGAGTGACCTCTGAAAGACATGCACAAATGGGCGTGCCTTTGCTGAAGGTTGAGCATCAGGCTGGCAACTCGGCACCATAAAAATCTACTGCCAATCATTAGCAGACTGGAGTTCAAAAAGACAAACAACAACATGCCTTAGAAAAGTCACTCCTTCATAGATACACAGCCATAACAATAATATGATGGATCTGAAAGTCTGACTGATGCTATGCCAGTAATAGTAGCACAGGGACAGAACCACCATAGAGGAATAATTAAGCTGAATGGAAAGTTTAAGCTAAAGTGATTAAATCAGAGAGTTATCCATTGCCTACACCTAAATTAAGACTTTATTAAGTGTACACAGTTTGGAGACTGTTTTATTTAGATTTATAATCCAGAAACCCTTGTTTGTTTCTAGTACTGAATATCACAAAAATGAAACTACAGATTGCTTAGTCTTTAGTTTTGCACTTCATCAGAACTAGAGGTATCCCAAAAGTTGTTGCATAAGTAATTGAAAGCATGGAAGGTGTTGCAAACATAATTGAAGATCTTTTAGTGTGCAGGGTAGACACAAGAACAGCATGCATAACAAGAGAAATATGCAAACGCTAAGTAGATTCAGACAGCATCTCTATGTGAAATGTGAAATATAAAGTTAATGTGAAATGTCTGAAATACACGGTCATATTCTATCAACAGTCTAGCATAACATTAAGGCTGTACCACTCCTGTGGCTTCTCAAAAACTCTAGACACACAGTTCATCTCTATAAAGATTTTATTAGAGGATAATATACGTTTTTGTTGCTATCTTAATGTAAATCTTTTTCTTAAATCACTGTTGAATCTGCTCTTCACAAATGCAATTTTCTCTGTAAATAACTTGCAGAAACAAGTATAGAACTTAAGAAGGTAGATTTGGATTTACCTTTACTTTCTTATTAAACAATATGAACTTGTTTATTAGTGTGGTTTCTACATTAGGGTATATTTTCGCATATTATTGGTTGATTGTAAAGTCTTTTATTTGTAATTATTAGTTGTACACTTAATAAAGTCTTAATTTAGGTGTAGGCAATGGGTGACTCTCTGATTTAATCATGCTGCCTCGTGGTTTTGGCGTCTTTTCAGGCTTGCTAGTTGTTCCTGAAGCACCTACCAAGGGGAGAAAATGCTGAGAGAAGAAAAGGAGCCACTTTTGTGATTTTAAGTATTTTCTTCTGATTTTATGTTAAGGTTTACTGCTTTGCCGCCTACTTTTTGGCATTTTCCGGCTTGCTAAAGTTTATATCTGTAACAGTAACAGTACTTGGAACACATCTAGAGCCTGTTTACTGCATTTCCTGTGTTGCACTTAATTTAAAATTGTTTTTTTTTTCTTTAAAAACTGCATTTTACTTGATTTTGGCCTAGCACTCAAGTGTGGGGTCATTTATTGCACTGTTGTGATTATTTTGCTGCTTGTGTATCTCTGCTACCTTTAAACTACAACAAAAAGAAAAAAAAAAATCTTGCTTTGTTCCCACTTTCTTAAAGTTAAGAAAGTTCAGTTACAGATTTGCTGTTCTGAACTGTTTGGAAGTTTCTAGAAGGCCAGTGCTTGCTTGGGCTAAAGGGAAGTCTCTGTGTTCAACAGTGGGAGTGGTTAACACTGAACAGCCTGCCTGTCCCTGGAGGAGTGGTTACTACCTAGAAGCTGTAGTTTTATTGGCCATTTTGGGTCAATTCTAAACTCCTTGATCTCTCTCTCTTAAAAACCTACAACTCTCTTTTTGCATGTTTTTGCGCATTGAGTAGCGTCGGGCAGTGCCGCCTAAACAGGTTTAAAGTATTCCAGGCTCCACAAAGTCTGCTCTTCACTTTTTCCCTTAGAACTGTTCAAACTCTCAAAGTAATCACTCTATTCTCTTTCTAAGGCCCTGCACTTGCTCAGCTCTTATAAGGAAACACTAACTAACTAAAGCACTACACCCTCCTTGACTTCTCATAAGTATTAGGTTCCCGATTGGTCCTTCCTGATCAAGTGAAAAATCAGTTCCCTTCCCTAATCTGATCAGTAAAAAAACAGATCCCTATACAAATCTGGTATGTCCAAGGGTCAGTTTCAAGGTTACTCTCCAGTCCAGCTGGTGAATCTGGGAATTTTGAGGCAATGTTACAATTGCCTTATGTACACAGACAACCCTCTCCCCCTTCCAACAAACTGTAATACATGTGAGAGATACAGTTATACAGCCAAACTGGAGGCAGAGCTCTCTCAACCCAAGATTGGCACAGTCAGTCAGGAGGAAAAGGTAACCACCCACACAACAAATCCAGTCTCACACAGACCTATTGCATCTGCATACCCAACACATAAACACACAAAAACATACTCGGAGGCTCTAAATAAAAATCTGCCTAAACAGCAAAGACCTCCTAAGCAGATATCTAAGCAACAGCCACCCCTCAACAATACCCACAAATCACATATCTCACAAAATCAGTGTGCCTCACAGTCACAGCCCTTAAGGCCAAACAACACACCAAATACACTTGTTATAGGGAACTCTATTGTCCGGCACACTGATGTCCCGCTCACCAGACTGAACAAGGAGAAGGTCACTGTAAGCTGCCTGTCGGGTGCCAGGATCTGCCACATAACGCAAGCACTCAGGTCACTCCAAAGCAAGTACAAGTATGACTCCGTCATTGTCCATGCTGGTGTGAATGACCCGAGTCATACCTCCCTGAACTACATGAAAAGAGACATAGAGGAGCTCTCTGACCATGTAGCCCAGGCTGGTATGACCCTGACCTTGAGTAGCATCTTGCCCTCACCAAGAATGATGCCACAGTATAAAGACAAAATGATCAGTTTCAACAATTGGCTAAAGTATTGGTGTCATTCAAAGGGGATCCAATGTCTGTCAGCCTGGGATGACATGCTCGACAAGCCACGTTGCTTCGCTAGGGACGGCTTGCACCTGTCACCCTTAGGCTTTCGTATACTGGCCAAGGCTCTTGCCACCTCCATAGTGCCTTTTTTAGGCAAGGCTCAAAGGACAAACCCACCTCCATAGACAACCCAAGGATAAAAAAACTAAAGGTAATGCTACTCAGTGCCAGAAGTCTAAACCTCAAGATGCATGCACTCGAGGCTCTCCTCAGTATGGAGAAAATCAATGTCTGTGCAGTAACAGAAACCTGGTTCAAGGCTCCTGAGAGCACCCCAGCACTACAAGGTTATAACTCATACCATGCATTTCAGCCCCAACACTCGGACCAAAGCACAAAAGGAGGGGGAGTATCTATATTCATCAAAGATACCTACACCTCCAGGTTAGTGGCACTGCACAAAGCATCGGAAACCATCCATGTGCAACTAACAGTGGGCAAAACTGCCTTTCAGTTTGTAGCCTGCTACAGAACACCCTCCCTATTACAGGAACCCTATTTGGCATTCCTGAGAACACTGGAGAATATGAAGGTCTCTCCAAACACTATGTTATTGGGTGACTTCAACTACCCAAACATTGACTGGGAAAACTACTCAAGCCCTAACACCCTCACCCAACGGTTCCTTAAATTTATAAACTCTAACACAATGGAACAACTGGTCACCACTCCCACAAGAGGGAACAACATATTGGACCTGGTCATCACTAACATGGGGACTCTATGTTCCACACCAGAGGTAAACCCCTCATTGGTAAGATCAGACCATAAACAAATTTCCCTGGACATCCATATCCCGTCCCCACCCCCAGCCAAGGAAATCACTGTAAAGAATTTCTCAAAAGCCAACTTTGCACTTCTCAAGACTGAGGTGGAATCCTTCAAAGCCCCTGGGCCAGAGGATAATACAGCCCAATCCGCATAATCCTTTACAAATGCATTCTATGAGCACTTGCAGGAATGCATGGATCATGCTATCCCAAATAAAACCAAAACTCACTCCTCCAAAAACAGGAGACCGGTCTGGTGGTCCCCGGCCATAAATAAGCTATACAACAGAAGGAGGAAGCTACTACATGACAGAGCAAAATCCCAAAAAGGGAAGGCATCTCTGATAAGTATTAGCAAGAAACCTCAATCCCTCATAAAATCATCCAAGGCCAGTTTTGAAAGAAAAATTGCCCTAGACACTAATGATAATCACAAGGCATTCTTTAGTTATGTCGGAAACTCCCAGTTATGCTCTGAATTGTTGCATAACGGTACAAAATATACCGAACCTACAGACATAGCCAACATCCTGGCAGACAGATTCAGCGCAAACATCTCCCCCCCTTCCCCCCCAAAGGAGCAAATGCCTATCCCAACTAAATGTAACCTCCCTGACATCACAGATGCACAGGTGAAAGCTGCCCTCTCCAAAGCAAAAAACACAGCATCTATGGGACCGAACGGTGTCCCAGGCTGTGTCTTACATGAGCTCCAAGAAGAACTGAACCCTCACATTAAGTCACTGTTCAAACTTAGCCTTACTACAGGATATGTACCCAAAGAATGGCGTACAGCTACAGTGGTCCCGCTCCACAAAGGTGGTTTCACAACGGACCCCGGAAACTATTGCCCCATAAGCCTGACTAGTCTGGTCTGTAAAGCTATGGAGCGTATTATCATGGAACTCATAAACAAAGACATTGGGAGCCTCCAGACACTGGACCCTACCCAATTTGGCTTTGTTAAGGGCAGATCTTGCCTCTTAAACCTAGTTGATTTCTTTGAAACAGTTACCAAAGCCATAGATGAGGGCAAGGTAGTCCACACAGCTTCCCTGAACCTCGCAAAAGCCTTCAACACAATACCCCACTCGGGCATCATAAATAAGCTTACCAGCTTAAATATCAAACACTATATCACAAGATGGGTTGCAAACTGGCTCAGAAATAGAACCCACATGGTCAGAATCGCAGGTGCCATGTCCGAATCCAAACCAGTTACAAGTGGCGTCCCACAGGGCTCAGTTCTGGGACCTCTCTTGTTCGGTATATACTTCTCTGAGGTTCAGGCTAACATGGGGGGATTATGGCTGACAAAAGTTCGCAGATGACTGCAAACTGGGGGCCATAATCGAATCTCCAGCTGACACAAGCATCCTCCAAAAGGATCTCACAGAGACGGATGCTTGGTGCCAGAGCCATGGCCTCAAGCTAAATGCTAAAAAGTGCATAGTCATCCCCTTTGGGAAAAACAAGGTGCCCACAAATTACCACATAGGTGGTAATCCATTAAGTACGGAAGAAGTAATTAGAGATTTGGGGACTAACGTAGATAGTAATCTCTCCTTTGATAATCACGTTGCCAAAGTGGTTAGAAAGACCTTCTATATAGCCCACCTTATTACAAAAGGGTTCACATCTAGATCAAGATAGGTCATTGTGCCCCTCTACTCGTCACTCATCAGGCCCATAATTGAATACAATGCCCCTTTTGGGATGTACCTTACCCAACACCTGCAGCAACTGGAGACACCCCAAAAGTACCTCACCAAGAGGATCATGGGCTACAAGCAGATGTCCTATGCAGCTCGACTAAAGAAACTCCAGCTCTACTCAGTTGCTTACCGCCTATTCAGAGGCGATCTATGCCTGACGTACAAAGCCATGTCAAACCCAGAATTAATGGACATGCTCCACCTCAAAAAATCCAAGTCCCTTAGAGCTACATGCTCCAGGGACCTAAACCTCAGCACAAAAATAAATAAGACATGCTGGAGGGACAGATTCATTTACTAGAGGCTCCCCTCACTCTGGAATAGAATCCCAGTTCATGTTAGACATAGCCCCTCGCCGACCCTCTTCAAGCGAAATCTGGACGCGTGGATGGGAAATCGCAAATTCACCCCTGGGATCTCTTCTGTGTCCCTGCTAGACAGAGGCACAGTAAACTAATCTTAAAAGGGTACCTTCTGTGACCTACTTTACAGAGGCACAGTAGGCTAATCTAATAGGGAGGTGGAAGCCAAATACACTCTGGCTAGGCTTATAAATGCCCTAGGGCAGATAGCCTAATATCTACCTATGAACCTATGGTATTACTAGCGTGATCCTGGATATTCATATATGCATTACTGTGTAAGCACATGCTGCGAGTCTATGTTTATGACATGAGTCATGAAGGGGAAATGGCATGTCAGTAAATGGAATGGGATATAAGTGGCCAGCAGCACTGCCATTGCCCCATTATAGGAAATAGGTTATCAGCAAAAATAGAGTAAACTAATCATCGTTATAGTATTACATGTATAGTGCTTCCGATACTGCACATTGCAGTCAGAGTCGCACTGTAATGCAACTAAAAGGCATCTGATATCCAGTCAACATCTGGAAGTATACAAGGAACAACATCTCCATGAACCACTTGAAATGTTTTGTGAATTATGGTAAAGTGTCCATTTTCTGACAGTGCTATTGTGGCCAAATGTTTTGTTATAACTAATTCTATGAGCATTTTGAAACTTTACGAAAAGTATCAAAGGCTGATGAAACAACAGTTAAGGTACTCTGTTTTAAATAAATCATATTCTGGCTGTCAAAAAAAGAAATCAAAAATAATATACTACTAAAGAACCCAAGTTTCTATGTTTCTTTAATTTATAGCATACTATCATATGTACTAATAAATATTAAACATATAAGCCCTGGCTAGAAACTGATTTTTGTGACACAGTAGGACTTCCTTCATCTTATTGACACTTAAAAATGTATTATTCAGTTTGTACATCATTCACCAACCTCCTCCTCTGTTTGTTGTATATGTTCAGAAAAAAATCATCTTCAGAGTTTTAATAGCATAAAAATAAATATCCAGAATATTCCATAAGGCACCTCTAACTTTGGCTTTTGCTGTCTTCTCTGTCTGACCTCCCAGCTCCCTCTGGCTGCTGTTTTGATCCATTCATTCCCTTCCACATGACAGGCCTATAGCCCACTCACTTCCTTAAGGGAAAGGGGCAAGGTAAACACTAGTGGAACAGTTATCCACTCATCAACCAGGGTTCTCTCTTTATGGGTCTAACTACCAACACAGGCCCCAAATGCATTTTTCTACTTCGACAAGCAATGGATGTAGTATGGGAACTGTGACTACTTTCAGAGGGTGATAAAACCACAATAATAAAAAATACCTATTTGTTAACTAGCTAGGCCAGTGGACACAAAGTCCCTTTTCAGGGGCAACTCAGCAGCAATGTCTGGTTAAGTGACTTGCTCAAGGTCACACAGTAGGCAATGGAGGACTGAGGGAATCAAACTCTGTACCACAGGAAATACAGCTCACAAGCTTAACCTCTATATCAACTTGCAATTAGCTGGCCCATTTAGAATGGATACACTATGCATGTTTTTGCACATCTCCACTGATGGAATCAGTGCACTGTGTGTGTTCCACCCCTCCAAGCAGGATTAGCTATTCTGCTTCTCTTTATTCCACCCAGCTGCTGAAGATGACTGAGCTGTTAACCAAATCTGGATTAGCTGGGCTCTGGTCAGAATTTTATACCCCTACTGCAGTTCCATAAAGGGCAGCACAGCTGGAGGGGCACATCAGTTGCTGCAAATGATATTATTAGCAGCATAAAATTACCTACATTCTTTTATTCCTGTTCAGACTTAACCAGATCTGCAAGTTAATATAGGCAGACTGCAGCATGATCAGAAAATATATAATTATCTTAAATCCACTGGTGTCACCAAGATGCAGAAGTCCAAAAGAACAATTGTGTTGTCACTGCTAGTAGTAGTATAGAAAGTGAAAATTAAAACTTTAATTTAAAAAAATCATTCCAAACTCTACACAGGAGCATCACGACAAGAGACAGGGTACCATTAGTTATATGAATGTTATCAAAATGTACGCAGGAGGTGCATCTACCCCACTAAATATTGGTGTTAAATCCACACTCTGCCTAGCATAAGGCCATCTATAGATCTTGCAACTTGCTAGATGGTTGCTAACATAAAGTCATAAAAACATCATATTGTTTATATTGACTTTATTTTAGTGAAACAAAATATTATGGACCTAAATATTCTGAACTTTCCTTAGTTTTATTTTCTACTTTTACTTTTCTTCTCCACTATGGCTAACTATTGTCAAATGTACACAAGTAGCATCATTTGCTTTTATTTACTACTCCCTGGTTAATTAATGATCGGATATAGGTTAATAGGATTATATCTGTTGCTAGAGATTAGTAATACAGCATAATCAAGAACCGATTTGGCTCTCTAATCACCCTGAACTATATTTAGTTACCAGATTAATTCAGATTCAAATAGACTAAATATTGATACAAAATATAAATCCTACATGGGGCATCTCTTTCATCCTGTGTGTCACTCTTCTAGGTTCATTCCTGTCTCTTGCTCACTTACAATATTTACAAAAAATAACTAGAACACAAGATATTTGATGTTGCCTTCTAGCAGAAAAATACATTTATCAGCTGTTAGGATTTCTAGAGAGTTGTTTTAGCCATGATAGGGTGCTTTGATTTTGGATAACATGCCCCTGGATTAATGTTAAAAGACATCCAGGATTTAGCGTTGTTGAAGCTGTCCTGCACAGCACCTTGGAATGAGCAGAGTACAAAGGAATACTTTGTATACTGTGCTGGGAAATCCAAACCTGTGAGTTTGGGACACAATGTTCCTATGTGCATAAGAAATATTACACTACTGATGATGAAGAACAGACAGTAAAACAAATCTATTCAACAACAGCAAAAAAGCACAATATGTACTTAACCACTGTTTATTCCATCATACATATGTTTAACACCTTAGCTAATACCTTTGCAGAGTGAAAACTAAAACAAGAACATACTGGTGATATTAAGACTAAATGATGAGAGAGTCCTATAAGTGGTACATGCATGGAAAAAACATCAGGCTAGATTACAAGATTTTAAAGCTAGTGTTTTAGAACAAAGTTTACTTAAGGATGGGGTGCTGATAAAACAATGTTTACTGAAGAAAGAGCCTCAATTTATTTTAAAATGTAATACACTTAAACCTGATTTGAAGGCAAAATGTTGTTTTAAAAATTGTTTATGATTTTTATTGGCTAATTGTATTGTCATGTGATTTGTTTACATTATTCAACTTTCTAAGGTTTTGTTTCAGTTTCTTACCAAGTGAAAGTATTAGCCAAGGAGCTAAGTATAAGTATTATGAATTAAAAAGCAGTTAAGTACATTTTTTTTGTCGTATTGAATCTTATTTGCTCTGTTGTTGTGTAACAGGTATACAAATTTGTTTTTTGTAGAATAAGACAACCTTTTAAATATGTTATTGTACTGTAGGATCATATTTAATCCATAATGGCACTTCATTATATCCAACAATTTTGCCTTGTTATATTCCAAAGTTTCTGTGAAGAAGATATCAGATCAGATTGCTATATACAACAGAATACCATACAATACAAAACCAATACAATGCAATGATAGCATGACAGCATCACCCCTAAAAAGTATATACTGCATGCTTAAAACTTGAGAGATCCCCATTAGTTTTAACAGGGGTTGGCAAGGAATTTCAATTGTACACCATACTTTCAGAGAATCAGTGAATCAATTATAACCCTCATTTCCCTATAACACTCATAGAATTGACTTGTTTTTTTTACCAAACACTAAGGCCTTCATTTTCATTTTGAGCTTGTTCATTCTGTCTTTTAATAAAATCCACATTTCAAATGCAGTTTTGCCTTCAAATAAGGTGTCCCACTGTGCTATACTTAGATAATCCCTACCATTAATATAACCATTTATTAAAATCAACATTTTTCTGTTATCCCATGGCTCGTGTGTACTACATGTAACGTGTATGTATTGTGACAATGACATCAGAATGACTACTTTGTACATTGATGGTAAGTTTATTACATTCATCTGTTTACAAACATTCTAGAGCACATAGGCTATCCAATATGCTTTTATGTCCTAGTCACCTTATTGAATACCTATATAACTAATTTGTGTGCTGCAACAGGTAGCACACTCATCTTTGGTGCACAGGACAGTACATTCTATTCCCACACCGGGTAGATGGACTGCTGCTTTTGCAGTGCAGCATAAGAAGGGAGCTGTATTCCTAGGTGTGTTGTCCGTCAGTGAGATGAGACATTAAACAGAGGTCCCATGTGCTTGAGTTGGTAGTAGTTAAGGTAGATGTAAAAGATCCCATGGCACATACTGAAAAGAGAAAGGGAAGTTTCCAAATGTCCTGGCCAAAATTGTCCTTAATAGTATAAATGCCACTAGCCTAGTCGGACTCACCCAGTCAACAAGGAATAAAATAAACAAAAAAGATTACCCTCAGCTAAGAAAATGCTACAGGAAGCATTATTATTACTGTTATATGTGTGGTCTGTCAGCCTCTTCTTTACATTTTGGAAGGTTCAAACCTCCTACAAATATGCCAATGTTCGCATTTGCAATGTGTATATATATATATATATATATATATATATATATATATATATATATAAATCAATGATTTCATATATATATATATATATATATATATATATATATATATATACATATATATAGTGCCTTCTGTGTGGAGTCGGGTTTCCTCCGGGTGCTCCGGTTTCCTCTCACATGCCAAAGACATGCTGTAGGTGGATTGGACACTCTAAATTGGCCCTAGGTGTGAGTGCATGCATGTGTGTGCCTTCTGTGGAAGGTTGGGCACCGGGCTGGCAACTCGACACCCTAAAACTCCACTGCCAATCATGAGCGGACAGGTGATCCGCTGTGGTGACCCCTAACTGGGAAAAGCCGAAAGAAGAAGAAGATATATATATATATATATATATATATATATAAATCAATGATTTCATCTATATGGTTACTCTAGGATTATGTTGATAAGGCTTCAAAAGTAAATTGAGATCAGTTTGTTTTAATTTATAGATAAAGAGCATGTCTGGGGAATTGTGGGTAAGAAGAGAGTGAAGCATGTTATACTTCCAATGATAGCGAGAGGCTACTCTGCAGGTATGGTTGTATAGTTCTTAACTGAATTTTCTAATCAAGTCCTGCTATTGCAGGACATTAGCACTGGTCAATTGCTAGGAGTTTCCCCACACTAAAAATGGTCCAGGATTAAGAGAAAGGGTGAGTTGTTTGAAAAGCATGTGCAAATTTAAGTTTCCTTAACTTCATCCAGCTGCTGTTCTAAACTAATCCAGCTTTAATAATGAACAGTTCACCGGGTCAGCTATTTTGTGACTCACTTAACTTTTTTGAAACTGTTTCTTTGTCAGTATCTGCAATTTGTGTATTCTTATATTGCTTTCTAAAAATCTGTAATTTTTTCTTCATGAAGGAATAACTTTTTCCTTTCTGCACACTTTACTTTAGTTATACTTACACCCACTGGATTCTTCATTTTCTTTTTGGGGACAGATTTTATTATTGTCACAGAATCAAGGTTAAATAAATCTATGTTTTTGTTTATACCTGTCATAAGATATCGCTGGTGCTCTTTTCTGCTTGTTGACTGCCCTGCATCATTTTGTCATTGGAAGATGCACTTCCAAAAATCTGAAACCCGTTGACTAGTTTGTCATTCATTTTATCTTACCTCTTTATCAAAATCACTACGTTCATATATTCTAGCCAACTTACTCTAACAAAAATAGTCATTATCAAAAATCACATTTCTCCATTTACCCAGTACATTTGCTTATTCAAGACCACTTTGTTCTTCTTACTTACCAACTTGCTGTGTTTTGTTTTCACTCCTTTTATCTCCTTCGGGTTTGATGTCTCATTTGTAACACTTACTGTACTTAGATCACTTAAATTACCTAAGATGCTATAAATGTTCCCTGTATTGTTATCAGTTTTTGAAAGTTCTTAAGCAGTAGAATGAAAAGGACCAACTGGAGACTGATGACATTTTTTGACAGCATGTGTACCAGAATTAGTCCTCACTAGGACTCTTGTTCCTAATGTTTCCATTCCATAGTATAGAAGTCACTACTCTATTCTATGTGGTAGATACAAGATAGGGGCAAACTTATTCATTATGTACCAGTTTACCTACAACAATATTGTAACATGTTAAAAACTGTGCAAAGGACCAGAATTTCAAACTAATCTGGAAAAAATAATTTGTGAAAAAGAAGAATGCAATTTGCAAGAAAAGCATTCGGGTCTTTTTACTTGGGTCTCCACTGTCAAACATTTATACTTATGTTCACTTCTGGTCAAAGTATGTTTTATCATTATTTGTTCTTCTTTCTAATAACTATAACATGATAAAATCCTGTTCAAGTCTAGAAGTTTAGAAATGTATTAATGCTGTGAAACAGTTTACTTTATTTTTGTAATACGTACCTGGTTTCTAAAATCTTGTTACTCTCTAAAATTTCGCAATGATTTTTTTTTTTGTGAGCGTGAGGGCAAATTTATATTTTGTGATTTAAACTAGTTTGCTTAATATATACTTTATTGTACTCAGGACCGGCCTTTGGTGAACTGGTGCCCTAAGCAAAAGGCCTCCACAGCACCCCCCCAACACTACCCTGTTCCCCCACCCCGGTCTACCTATACCATCCAGATTACTGGTAAAATGCTCCTGCTAGACCAGACTAGGCTGTATTGAGCAATAAGGACACTATGTTCAAAGCCTATTCCTGCCTGTGTTGGAAAATCCTGAAAACATATTCAATTTCAGGATATTACAGAAAAGGGAGCTAAATATGAGAAAAGGGGATAATTGTAATGATTTAGAAAGTTTGGAATTAAGTTGGATATTAAAATTTAGAGCTCAATATTATCCAGGTTTAAACACATATATTAGTATTAGATCTATTCTAAAGAAACATAAATATAAATGAAATATAAGATTAACAACTTAATTTAACTTAATTAAATATGACATGATATATTTATATGAATTTTAAATATACATATATATGTATTTATTTTATTTTATTCTTATTTACATTCATATATACATTTATATATATTATGATATACATCTTATATACTCGATCTTATGGATGACTCTATATACCATGCTACTCTAGATGTCACATAACATTTTTGTTGGTGCATCATATATATACATATATACATTTGTATCTTTATACTTGTAATACAGTCTTTTGACCAATACAGCAATGATATATATAACAGCACAAGACATGATTCATGTATTTATTCATTTATTCATGCATTTTTTATCTGTGAGATATAGATTTTGTTAGCTAAATGCTATAAATATTGTATTATATTACTACATTACTATTCATATTTATACATTTTAGTTAGTGATGATCCATGTTAAATATGTTGCCCCTTCGAATAGGGAGAATTTTGTAAAATATTTTGCAACCTATCATGAGTTAGATAATGGCATGGTAGGCTAATGATATGTACAAATAACTTGATTACTTAATTGTTTTTATCTGAATTAATTGAATGATTGATGATTTTAACTGATTTGGATTGATATAAAAGGATGTTTTAGAGCACTTGTACAATGAATCTGAAGAAGCGTGCCTTTCTGGATGCACGTGAAAGCGCTCATTACGTTTCAAAAATAAAAGTGTGGATTCATATGTGGTGGATTGACTCCAATTACTTCATTTCTATTGCATTTTCTTTTTTGGAGTCACCTTTGAGGGACAGGTCTGCAGCTTTTTCTGTTCTTCTTTTTACTAACTATAACATGATAAAATCCTGTTCAAGTCTAGAAGTTTAGAAATGTATTAATGCTGTGAAACAGCTTACTTTCTTTTTGTAATACGTACTTGGTTTCTAAAATCTTGTTACTCTCTAAAATTTCACAATGATTTTTTTTTTTGTGAGCGTGAGGGCAAATTTATATTTTGTGATTTAAACTATTTTGGTTAATATATACTTTATTCTACTCAGGACCGGCCTTTGGTCAACTGGTGCCCTAGGCAAAAGGCCTCCACAGCACCCCCCAACACTACCCTGTTCCCCCACTCCAGTCTGCCTATACCATCCAGATTACTGGTAAAATGCTCCTGCTAGACCAGCACCCTAGGCAGCTGCCTAGTTGGCCTATGCCTAAGGCCAGCTATGGTTGTACTGTATTATTTCATTGTTTGCTGTTACCTGCCTTGGGCATGGACTGAAATGAATCCCTTTGGATCAGTGCTGTACCCTGGTAAAAAAATTTAAATACAATAATAATAATAATTAAAAGCAGGTGTATTCTAAATATTGAGATTAACCTTTCAGCAGAGCCCCACTCCATGAAAAGACATCCCTATCTATGCAGTGGTTCTGAAGACTGCAGTAGCAAAAGCCATACACCTGTACTTCAAGAAGTCATAACCTGAACCAAATTAGAAATGTATGCGCATAATATATTACACAGATCTCCCACTGATCATAACAAATCACGTACATATGCAGGCACTATTCTACAGCAGAGAAGACAATCCACAATGAAAATATTTGGGACAAATGCCCTGAGACAAATGAAAGCCTTGTATACAGATTTCCCTTTGATCACAGTAAATCCCATCATGAGAAAATACCTGAGAAAAACATGATTGAAGAAGAGCAGGACCCTGCACAAATGGTAGCTGCACGGCTCCAAAATCAAATCTAAATCAAAAAAACTGTAGAGCCAGCAAATAGTGACAAACACAAGATAATTTATTGGGAAGGCATTTAGCCAAGAATAAAGCAAGCAAACACTCACTTTATTCTTGGTTAAATGTCTTCCCAATAAATTATATTGTGTTTGTCACTGTTTGCTGGCTCTACAGTTTTTTTTGATTGAAAAACATGATTGAACCAATCCCGACTTGAAAAACCATAAGGTAGATACTACAACCTGGCAACCACAAAGACATCCTAGTAATCACTTATTCTCATTGCATATAAAGCAGACACATACCTCAATGGACCTTGCAAATGTTTTTTAACAGGGTCATGATTATCTGCACCAAAAACTGTGGTAATCACAAATAGAATAAAAGCTAACTAAGAGTAATAATGACATGATAATAATTCACTATACAGTGAATAATCTAAGGATGCCCTCCTAAAATACACCACAGTATATGCTGGGACTATAGAACATCCAATCAAGCATAGGTAAACAAAATCTGATAGATAAGATCTCCTATCATCTCATATAGCACACATATATCATGAAAAAATGGCATTTCCAGTGTCTTATGGTGATGTGTTATAACCAATGTGCTTTAAAAGAGAGGGCATTACTTTTCTGTCAATGGAGTACAAGCACTGATTAGGAAATTATCCATCAATAGTTTCTTTTTAGACTTCTTCAAATGTTAAAACAAAAAATCTTAAAAAATGCATACAACGGAAAAATCAGAGGTGAAGATGACTTTTCCAGATCAATAATGTGCCAACAGCAAAATCAATAATTTAAAAACTTTTGTTGTTAGAGGCTGTTGACAGCTGTATCATTACTGAAACCTGGTTTAAAGATCTAATATGGATATACAAATTCTTGATTTTATTGTCTTTCATTATTATAGAGCCTATAACTCAGCTGGTGAAACGCCTAAACTTTAAATGCTAATCTAATCTAATCAACATCTGTCCAAATATCAAATATAAGATGGTATTCATAGTCATTACATGAATGCACTAAGACTATCCACACTGTCTATGAATGAGAGCAGCTCAAATAAGATTCATAGAGGTCACCTAAGCTAACTTGTATTGGCAGCAAATGTGCTTAAGCAAATGAACTCATAATGAGATGCAAATGAGGATGTGACTTGCATAAAATTGGTTGTGCTTATTCTAGTCTTGTCCAGACTAATTGCAATACTTTCTTGAGAAGCACTTGTAGTCTCCTGTAATCTGTCCCCACATGTCTGGACAATACCATGTTCTCTTCCCCTTACCAGACTTAAGTCAGTCTTAGAAGTCTTAACAACTGTACAAGTAGAGATGGCTATATATGTTTGAGGAGACAGTATACTAGCATCAGTGTGATTATGGTACTATCCTCACTCTGGAAATCTTCAACAAATACCCTGGAGGATTTGGATCTTTTCCAGCTGATGCTTTACATATTTCTTGGTGTGGCTGTGACAAATTCCTGCACCTAGCACCCCACTGTAAAGGTGATGATGTGGATACTGTTACCTCTGAATGTCTGCTATCATCCTGAAAGTGTAATACTTCCAAAAAGATAGCTAAGGCAAACTATAGCAACAGCAGCAAGTATAAGTATGAAAAAAAAATAATTATTGTATAATATTTTATGCACCATATAAATGAAATGTGAATGTATTCCTTTAAAAAATATATGTGACAAAGCATTTTGGTTAAACCAAACTTGCCAATAGTAACAGTATCTTGTCTAATGCCCCTACTGGGTAACTGGGTTTGGTGATGTCATACCCCAGAAAGAGTGGTTCTAAACCTATGAGACACAGCCCTGATCATACTTTCCTCATTCTTGTCCCAGCTCTTCTAAAAATGGTAGCATCTGTTAAGGCACAAGACTGCACTGCAAGCTGGTCTGATTAGGAGACCAAATCATATCTGGAAAAGGTCAAATAAACTAATGGTTTCAATCATGAAAAAAAAAATCAATATCTGGTAGGAATTGAGTAAACACCTGGAAACCCTGACAGGGATCACCCACTCTGACCAACAGTGCCATCACTGGTACAACACTTGAAGAAACATAGGCCAGACCAGTTGGTGTACTCAACACCAGGTACAGACAAGAAGGCCAAAGTTGCAAGAAGGCCAGAGTTCTATAGTAAGTATAAAATGAATTAATTTTTTGGTTATATTTAACATAAGTTAATCATAACTTTAAAATATAACAAGGTTACATAATCAAAGATATTTGATAGAAGAAATATGCACCTGCAGAAATATATCCATAATGTTGTTGCAATAATGCAAAAAGAAAGCATAAACATATTTATTTATTTATTTATTTATTTATTTGACATTTGGTAACCAGGAAAGTCCAACTGGGTAAACGACTGCCCATTTTCAATGGAGGCCTGGGGAGAAAAGCTCCACAACATATTTTTTTAAAAATAATTCTTGAAATACAGAGACGTTAAGAAGCCAAAATGCAATGTACCATATAACAGTAGAGCAGAGAAGCCAAGTAATTATCTTGGATAAACAAAAAAGGAAAAGGAAAAAGCAGTTAGCAAAGTTGAGGGTTTACTGGAAGAAAGGCCTGGATGGTGGGAAGAAGGAGGGATAGTAAATTGGGTCCAGAGTAAATACTCTAAGACATGAACAGGTATGGGTACTAAGATGATACAGAGCATGAGCAGATCCGGGAGTTACATCTGAGTACAAACATATGGGAATTTAAGTGATAACATAATTGTCTACATAAAATGCAAATGTAAGATATATATATATATATATATATATATATATATATATATATATATATATATGTAATCTAATAATCTGCATATATATGTCTGAAATACACAGGTATATATCTATATGCGTACATTTACAACTTCTTGTTCATGTACAGAAATAAAAACAAAATGCTTTCATTTCCGTATTTCTATTTAGTATTGCATTTACTTAAGTATTCTTAAATTACACACAGTCAGTTTATGTAGACCAGGAAATATTTATAAGTATAGTACTTCAAATAAAAAAAATAATTTCTTTCACAATTATAACTGCGCATACAAGATGGATGATGTCAGTAAGGCATTACACCATAGTCAGAGTATAGATTGGGGGGGACAGGGGATGCTTGCAATGTGAAGTGAATATCCAGAACATAGTTTAGTGAGAAATAACCAATATTGTTTCCTCTCTTTTACTTCTGCATACATTTCTAAAGCATCTGTATATAGGCTAAGAATTATTAAGGAAGATAACTATCAAGCACACTCTTCTGAACAGCTTAGGAAATAAAAACTTTCAAGACCTGCTACACTGTTCTGTGTTTCTACACATTCTAGCTGAACAAAATTCAGAGACTGTTATATGCAAAACATATTATTGAAAAAAATCCAGCAAAACTGTACTTTTTGTTTATAGATAACAGTAAAGGGAAGATTAGCAAATTATGACAAATCAGATACTAATATATATATATATATATATATATATATATATATATATATATATATGTGTGTGTGTGTGTGTGTGTTAAAGGCAAGAAAAGTGAAATACAGGTGAACAAGAATTGTCATATAGTTTCTCTTTCTAGCTTAATATACGAGATCTCCTACAATAGGAAAAAGCAGTAAAGGTGCTTAGAATGACTCATTTAGTCCCTTGGTAAACCTGAATACAAGAATAAAGAAATGTTTGTTTAACTCATTTCATTAATGCACAAGTGGGGAAATAATTATTCATACAGAGTTGTAACTGAAGCACTAGAGTACATTCATTACATTACTGCAAGCAAGAGTGAGTTATGTCAATATATACTGCTGTATTTCTGTCTAACTCTTTTTATTAATGTATATAAGGAAATAATTGATAGATAATTGTAACTAAAGCAACAGAGTGCATAGAGTACATTACTACAAATAAGTGTGATAAATGTCAGTACATAACTGCAGTAGTCTGTCTCTAACTCATTTTATTAGTGTACATAACGAAATAATTGATAGATCATACTAACTGAAGCAATAGAGTGCACTGAGTACATTACTACAAATAAGAGTGATAATTATGTCAGTAATATATGCAGTATTCTGCCTTTAACTGATTTTATTTGTAAGACATGAGTAGTTATACAGGGTGTTCTCAGTGCAATATTGCAAATAAATGCATATCAGGCATACATATGATTATTATTGTTGATGTAGCAGACTGCGACATATTAACCCCACCATTACTTGTCAGCAGACACTGTCCTGCCAAATAAGCATAAGCACTTCCCATAAGATGTCATCCCAAAGTCTGCATAAGCACTGCCCATAAAATGTCATCCCAAAGTCTGCATAAGCACTGCCCATAAAATGTCATCCCAAAGTCTGCATAAGCACTGCCCATAAAATATCATCCCAAAGTCTGCATAAGCACTGCCCATAAAATGTCATCCCAAAGTCTGCATAAGCACTGCCCATAAAATGTCATCCCAAAGTCTGCATAAGCACTTCCCATAAAATGTCATCCTAAAGTCTGCATAAGCACTTCCATACATTCTGTTTTTAATAAATATTTATAAAATAAAATAAAAATGTTTCATGTAAGAAATTGAATGTTGTGTTTTTTCAGCAGCCTGGGGAGAAAAGCTCTACAATTACACAAAACATGTAGAATAACTAAACTCAGGTACAGTATATTATAATAATGGGATAATATAGTAGGATGTACATGCTTAGCAGACCCAGAGAGTAAATATAAGATAATATTAAAACAATCTGCACAAACGCTTCAATGAATAAGTACCTGGGTGCATAATAAGACATGTAGCATAATAGCTGTAACTGAAGAGTTAACTTCATACACATGGAATATTAAGTTTGGCTTAGATGAACCTAGAGTAAAAGTACAACTTGTGAGAAGGGACAGAAGAAAGAAAAAGAGTTAGGAGAGAGGGATCTAAGAAGTATGTGGTGGTCAGTTAAGGATGGTAGTTACAGTGACAAATCCAAGTACTGTTTAGATAGTCTTTAGTCGCAGTTTTGAATTTATGTGGGTATCTGATATCTCTAATATCCAAAGGACATTTATTCCAAGATTTGGCTGGGGAGTAACTGTAAAGGTTTTGTCCTATTTTTGTTTTAGGCTTGTAAATTTGAAGCAGGTTTTGATCAGAGCTTTGTAGGGATCTTGATGGGGAGTAGAAGGACACAACTGAGGCAATACTGGGACAGAAGGAGGGTAGATATAAAATAAAATGTATTACGTGAAGCTGAGAAAGAAGCAGATGGTGGGGAAATTCTAGCCAGTTTAAGCTTTTAAGAGCAAGACAGTGGTGTGAGTGGTAAAACTGATCTGCAGTGAATCTAGCAATTTTATTGTAAGTGGATTCTAGTTTTGTTAGGACAGTAGTTTGAAGGTTAGTGAGAATTTGTGAGCCATAGAATAGGCTAGGGAGAAGGTAGGCATGGGATAGAGAGACTCTGGTTTTATTGGACAAGATTTTTTTTTCTGTAAAGGAGTCCAAGTCTTTCATGGCTTTTCTTTCTTTTTTTTTTTTAAATATTTTTATTCATTTCCAAAAATAAGAAAACATGAATGCAGGTTATTTATGACAATGAAGTATTTACAAATTATTTAAATAAAACCTCTAAACAGATATCAAACATTAAAACCAAAATAAAGTATTTACAAGGGTGTCTATTGTTGACATATAATTGACTTTCTATACAATTGTTTCCTGATTATAATCTGCTGCAGTCATTATTCTCCAGTATTTCAGTTCAGTTCTTCCTTACACCATATTCATGAATTGCTTAAAAGTTGGTTCCAGTTTGATGTAATGTTCTTCCTTGCAATTACAGGTGCATTAAACAAAATAATAGATTAATTTATCATTGAATACCATTTGCAGAAAATAATTTATTTATCCCAATATGGTTTAATAAACATAAGTTCCATTTTTTACATAAGATCTGTGTATGAATTGCCATGTAAAAAGTCTCCAATGTAATGAAAGTGATGTCTGCTTTGGAGAGATTTTTTTTATCTCTGTCATTTGGCACATGTCCATTAACTGATCTATAATAATTGTCTTATTGATGGTTGCATTTAATATATACTGTCTTAATTCTTGTACATGTAACCATGAACTATCTTCCATATTTAATTTCTGTTTAATCTGGTCTATTGTCAGAGGTTTTCCAGAGTTTAGCACTTTTCTTAATGTTGTTGAGAATGTGCAGATCAAATCTGAGATGGTCATCAGTGATGATCTCAAGTAGTTTGGTGTGTGATTCCATGGTGATAGGAGTGTTATTAAGGGATAGGACTGAGAAAGAAGATTTAAGATGATTCATAGTTTTAGGGATGAAAAGTAGGAGTTTTGTCTTTTTGGATTTAGAATTAGCTGGTTCTTGGTAAGCCAGTTTTCAATATATAAGAAGGATTTCTGTGTCCTTGCATTTAAGTCAGAGAGGGAATCATCTATGGTGATAACTGAGGAGTCATTCCCATATTGCACAAGTGATGAATGTGGGCGAGATGTAGACAATAGGTTTGTAAAGATATTAAACAGTAATGGGCAAAGGATTGATCCTTGAGGTACACCCATCTTCACAGTTAGTGCAGGAGAGCTTGCAGAAAGCCATTTGACAGAATGAAGTTGATTGTTAAGGCTACTGGTGAACCAGGAAATTGTAGAGGTGGATATGTTTAGTTCAGAGCGTTTGTTCAGGAGGAGGGGGTGGGTGATGGTGTCAAATGCCTTAGAGAGAACAAGAAATAGGCATGATACAAGCTTGTTTTGGTCTCTAGCTTGAGAAATGGTGTTGAAGGAAATAAGGGCAGTGAAGGTGCTATATTTTAGGTGAAAGCCATGTTGTGTGGAGGTAAGAAGGTTCTCTTGTATGAGGAAGTGAAGGATTTGCTTGTGTACATACTTCTCTAGAATTTTTGAAAGTGAAGATAGGATTGCAATAGGCCTGAAGTTGGCAAGTTCTGAGGAGTTTCCTCCCTTCTGGATTGGGATGGTATAGAATTTCTTCCATATTGTGGGTACTTTAGATTCAGTAATGGAATGGTTAATAAGTATGGGGATGGAGAAGGCAAGAGAATTAGCGGCTTTCTAGAGAATGAGTGGGGGTATATTATCAATGGAGGGGGAGCAGAGGTTAAGCTTTAGAAGCATGGATTTAATGTTGTTGGTAGATACAGTTTTCAAAGAAAAGGCCTGGGAGGGGTGGAAGGTATGGGAGGGTTGGGTTGTGTTAACATTTGCATTGGATATGGTTGGGAGTGTTAATTTGCTGATAGTGTTGATAAAGTAAAAGTTAAAATTGGTGGCAGTTTCAAGGAGGGTGTTAGTGGGGCAAGGTTGGGTGGTTGAGGGGTTACCGGGATGTAGAATTTGATTGATGGCATACCAAAAATTTCTTTGGGTTAGAGTTTGAGGTTGGAGGGTTCTTATAAAATTTTTTCTTGTCATTATAGGTGGCTTTCTTAGTTTGGTTGCAAAATTCTTTATAGTGTTGGAGGTGGGAGGGGAGTTTAGCTTTGGACCAGATCCTCCAAGTCTTGTCTCTTTTTTGCATTAGGGAGCAGGTAGTGAGAGTGAGCCAGGGGGGTATGATTGATTTGACTCTAACAGTGCTTAAGGGGGCAAGGGAGTTGAGTATGTTGAGGAATATGTAATTGAATTCTTGTACGGCATCATCTAGGGGTAGGTGTCTAAGAAAGGACCAGCTAATGGCTGAGAGATGTTTATTGAATTTAACAGAGTCAATATTGGACAGTTTGTGGCAAGCTATGAACTTATGTGGTGTAGTATAATGTGGGGAGAATCTGAGGACTTTGATTGGACAGTGGTTACTGAGCTTCAGGCAGTGTTTCAGGGAAGTGATATTTATGGGGACGAGAGACAAGGATCCAATCAAGTAGAAACGTAAAATTAGTTGATTTGTTAGTGTGAGTAGGAGTGATGATTAATTTGGAGAAGCCATATAAATTAATACAGGAGCTAGATTTATTTGAGAAGGGGGATAACCAAGTAATGCTTATGTCACCAAAGACTATAATTTCATTAGATAAGTGTTGAATGAGCCAGGAGAGAATATTTTCTAGTACAGGAATGTTGTCACCTGTGTGTATGTAAATTGCAGCAATGGTGACTATGTTGTGGGCATTGGTTTTGCAGTTAGCAATTAGCAGTTTGGCAGGTAAGGCAGAGGGGTGGAGATAACCAGGGGTTACTGTAAGGTGGTTAGAGAACATGATAGCAACTCCTCCACCTTTTTATGCATTCTATCAAGTCTTAAGAGATGGTATCCTAGGGATAGGAAGTCTTTGTCAGGGATATGGGGTTTCAGCCAAGTTTCACAGAGAGTTATAATACCAGGAGAGTGATGGGGGATCCAGGCATGGAAATCACTAACTTTATTGATAATACTTCTGATATTCATGGAGTAGAGGCTAATGTGTTTTATGGGAATGGTAGGTTGAGGAGATGTGGGGTACTTGGGGTTGGAGTCAAGGGTAAGGAGGGATGTCAGGTCCAGGGTTGGAATGGATGTCTCCAGATAGGAGGAGGATGGTGAGAGCAGGACAAGAGTTGTGAGGAGGGGGAGAAGGTAATAGTATTTTATCTTACTTTTATGGAAGATTGAGGAGCAAGGGGGAATTTTGGTTTTAGGAAGATGGAGTGCTATAGAAGGAGTAGATGAGGATATCAGAAATGAGTGTGGGAATTGTCGAATGACTACAGGATAGACAGAGGTTGGTGATGGATGGTGAGGTTTTAATTGAGTCTTGTAGGAGGAGAGGTTATATAAGAGGATAAGGGTAGACAGAGAGAAGGAAGAGATACAAGTTGTAGGTTAACATGGTGGACAGTAGGGATAGGTGAGGTGGGAGTAGGTCAGGCTAAAGGTAAAGAGGTAAAGTCTAGATGAATACAGAAAGATAGCAGTGAGTGGAATTGATAAGGGAGAAGAGGATCAGAAGACTGATGGGTTTGAAAAGGTTGTTAGTGATAATGTAGGCAGGGATAGATGTGGAAGTTTGATTGTGTTATGCTGACAAGATGGGTGGGGTGGGGGCAGAGGGAGAGTGGAAACAGGGGGTTAGGTATAAAGGAAATGAAGCCTGGGGTGGGTGGGAATGGGTGTAGGGTAAGGGAGCGGAGGGAGTCTGAGTGAAGCGAAGGGCGAATGGAGTCAGCAGAGCCAAGAGCAGCAGATCGCTAAGGTAATAAAAGAAACAATCAGTAAATATGAGTGCAGCAGTACTGAGAGGGGATAGGTTAAGGGGAGCTGGCTGTAAATAAGTGAATTTATTGTGTGTATTTTCTTTTTTGTTTCCTTCTCCCTTTTTTCTCTGTTTTTCTTATTTTAATCATGAATTCATTTGGTCTTTATTATTTTCTTTCTCTTTCATTTATATTCATTTTTTCACAGATTCAAAATCCCTTGGAGCAACACAGGCATGTACATCCCCGTTTAGGGACTGCCCTTCTTTTGCCCATCTGGGAATGTCCTTGCAGGGTCAGGGAGGTGGCTCCAGTCTTGCAGTTACCCCAGCACATGGTAGCCTGCAAGTCTCACTGAACAGGGGCTTTGGAACTTGATTGAGGATATGCTGAAAGTTGTATTTGATAGGTGGATTCAGTCAGCTGAGGCCTTGCTTCAGTGTGCAAAGACACAAGTATTTCCCAGCTGAAGCCAACCACAGCACCACCACAGCCCCCTACCCCCCTTAATGGAGGTGTCCACCACTGTTCCTCCATCTGGCAGTGGAAATGTTCAAGGCTCTGTAGGCTAGCTGGCACATCTTTAGCACTTCTTCCCTTATCCTTTCACCTTACTGATTCCTCAATCAAACTACTCTCTTATACAAAAAAAAAATTTGAAAAAATATAAGGTGTGTCTATCCCCAGCCAAAAACATTGTGCTCCTCTTCTCCCACCTCCTCTGGCAGCATACCCATCTTGATGTTTTCCTTTTGTGTTCCCCTCTTTCCTGTGTCTCCCCTTTTTCAATCTTTCCTATCTCCACCTTTCTATTCTTTAAGGAAACCATCAGGGTGTCCACATAAGGATACCCCTACATAAAACATATTAAACCCCCCATTTTCTTTAAATATTAGTAATACAAGCTGTGCAGTCTGCCACTTGCCTTAAGTCTTTCAGGCATGACTGCACATAACCATGTCCATCTGGAATACCCAAATACATCGAAAGTTATACGGAGCCTATAGCTTTTATGTAGTACTTTGGATTTACTTAATTCTTAATTTAAGGCACTTCACATTTTTGACTTAAGTAGGCTTATTTTTTTTCAAAATGCCTTCACTTTTCCTTATTCAGAGCAAATAGCCTGTGCTTAGCTTATTTACATATAATCATAGTGGCTCTTTTTGCTAATAACTGTTGTGTAGCTGCGAACTGCTGGACTATGAATATCACCAATAGAATGACTATGTAAATCAAAACAATTTGAAATAAATGCAAAACTAGCTAGATGTGACAATATCTTACATATAGTGGCAAACCTAGGATTTTTCTAGTTGACGTTGACTGTTGTGCCCTTGACAATTAACATACACTCTGTATAATCATCTTTCTTTGACTCTGTCATAGGAAACTATGATTCAATATACCTAAGAATGATTACTGGGTACCCATATAAACCTATTCAGAATACAACTTAAGCACATGTAAGGCAAATATATGGAAAATTGAAAAAAAATGGTGGGACAAAAACTGTAAATATTGTAAACAGAAAAAGACAGGTATTACATAGCTATCAAATATTACATTCATTACAAAAGCAAGTTTAACTTGAATAGTTCACAGAAACTCAATAGTGCATTTGTCAAATGTTCAGGATATAATACTGAAAGCAATAAGATGCTGTTTAAGTACATCAGGAAACTGAAAAGGAAAATTATAAAAAATGAAGTGATCATATAGTCCCAAGACAGAGCAAATGTACTTGTAGAAAAATGTGTGCAAGCGTCATAATAATCAAAAATATATCAGTGAGTTACAGCTACAAGGGGAGTCATCTTTGTACAACTAGGAAAATAAGTGGTACCACAGATGAAATCAGAAACTCAAGTTCCATGGGACCAAAGTACAGATTTAGTGGTTTCCAATACAGAATGGAGGAAAACCTACGTCATCCTTATCTATCATTCATAGCTCAATGCCCACTTTATCCAAGAGTGTTTTAACAAAGATCTGAGGTCTGTGTTAAAGAAGACCACAGAACAAGATGGTAAGAGCTGTGGTCAGTTACTTCCCTACCTGCTTTACAGTACGCCAGGTTTATTGGCATTTACTCCATTTGAATTACTATATGAGACTTGCTGGACATGGAAAACGAGACTTGGGAGGACAAAAAAAAGAACAATTTAAAACTGTAATAGTATACTTTGCAAACTCACAAGGTGGGTTGGATTGTTACATTAATAGTTAAGGAATGTAAACAAAAGGCAGAAGGAAAGGGGTTGGGAGGGTGGCCCAATGGTTAAGGTGTTTGCCTTGCAAACACAAGGTGCAGGGTTTGAGTCTCACAAGGGATAATTGGCTAGGCTTAAAATGGCTCACAAAGGCAGTTAGCTTAGTACCAATCTATGAACCTATGAAAGCAAGAGAGCATATGACATAAGTGCTAGATTCAGGGAGTTTACAAAATGGAGCAACACACTAATGTTAGTCCCTTCATTGAAAATATATTCCTAGCCAGATGACAAGAACCACTAAATGAATGAATTTAAAATCAACTGAAATGAGGAGACCAGAGTAGCTATAACACAAGATGTGTTAAAACCATGGAAGGGAGCTTATGCTTCTGTAGTCAACCTAAGGCAGAGACATATACCAGTAGTGTGACCTAGAGAATTCTGTCCTTGCTGTTCAAAGAGAATATACTACGTGTAAGGCACAGAAATGAAAAGTGAAACAGTCTGAAATTATTTTTTTTTCTATGAGCTACCTGATAGAACACATCTAATCTAGTATCATATTGAGAATGCCCCCCATTGTGAAGGTAAATATAAAACCATGTAGCATAGCAGAGTACTGGTCATGCTGTTACAACTTGAGGTTTATAACCACACTAGAATAAATCCTAGGGAAAAACTCTAAAGGCTTTATAAGAAAATTCCTCATCAAATGTGCTGCTTTTATACATGTTTTCCCTTATGCAGCAAGATTCCATAAATCCTACACTACTCGTTAAAACTGTGTTGGCATTGTGGCACTACATGTGATTGATAACACAATGATTTGCATTCAGTAAGCAGCTCTACATGATGTGTGAGCCGCACAAACACATGACATGCTAATTACTGCATAAGCAGATGATTTGTATGCTAATCAACAAATCCAAGATGGTGGAGCTATTCAGCAAGCTGTAAAGCAATTGTATAAACTTAATGTAGCCTTCTGCCTCTATTCCAAAACCTGCTGGAATACAGCCATGTAAACTACACAAGAGGAAAAGAATGTTAGGGGCTGCTGATGTTCTTCTGCATGTGCATGTTCTGCTGCTGCTGATGGACCTTGAGCAGGGAGGAAAAGGGTATTTAGACTCCCTTTTAACTTTTCACAGCCTGCATGAGGTGGAAATAGTAGACAGAGCAAAAACTACTACACCAAATGCGGCAAAATGAAAGAACAGAACCACAGAACCACCAAGTGTAGCAAAATCTTTTTAATCCACAAAGTTAAGCACTTTGGGTTGTTAGCCTTCATCAGAACAAGGAAAAACATGTCTCCATGTTTTAAATAGTATAAATCAATTTTAAAACCACCAATCACATACCTATAACAATTACCATGATTAATTATCTAATAAAATATGCAAAAACAAGAAAAACTAATGCATAAAAACACTAAAGGACTAAAAACAGTATGTTTAATTTTTGCATTTATCATAAAGTGCTGTTCTACGTAAAACTGCTTTATAGTTTACCCCAACATTTAACCCAGGTACATTATATGCATTAAAAAGGATCTGCCATTTGAATTCTTTATACTCTAATTCCCCCTCTTTGTCTCCATTAAAATCATTAGACACACTGTTTTATTACACAAAACAAAACTTTTTTTCCTAAATGACACACAATAAAGTATGCTTATAAAGTGCATTGTCTAATTTTTTACTTTTTATAGCATATAAGGGCTCATACATCCTTCTCCTTAATTCCCTATTGGTTTTACCAATGTAGAATGATGTACATGCAGAGCACTTTGCTAAATAAACAACAAATGTAGATTCACAATTAAACCTACCTTGCACCTGCCATATATTTTCACTTGAAATTACCTCAAAAAAGGGACCCTCTGTCACAAATCTACAGAAAGTGCAATGGTTGCATTTGAAAGTGCCTTTGTTTTTTACTTCTTTGGAATGGCCTCTATGTTATAACAATTCCATAAAATTCCTAGCTTTTTTATTGATGAAAGAAGGGCATGAACCTATCATTGGATTAGCCCTATTGTCATATTTGTCATATTTATATATTTTTAAATAAAATTAAAGACAAATATGTGGCACCTGAAGATTTGATAGTCACAGTAGAAGTGAAGTCACTTTACACATGCATCACACATGACATTGGTTTAGAGTGGGTGGGAAATATGTTAATCAACTGTGAAGAATACGAAGTGGGAGAATGTAAATTCATGTTAGAATGTATGTAATATATATTTAAAAAATTTATTTTTCAAGTTTGAAAGTGAAGTTTATTTACAAATGAGAGCAGTGGCTATGGGAGCCAGGATGGCTCCAAATTGTGCCAACCTGGTCATGGCTTACTGGGAAACTAAAATTTTGACTGAGTTCGAAGGCAGTGAAAAATGGGCCTATATTATAGATTTACTGATTATTTATTTTTTGTTTGGAAGGGCACAAATATGGAACTAGTTACATTTATTGACAATATGAATAAGAGTACTACTTTTCTTAGTTTTTCTGTTGTATCAAGTACTACTAGCATTTGTTTTTTTGATTTAGAGGTGTTCAAACAAAACAAAGAATGTAATTTGGGTTCTACTATTAGTTATAAAAATGTGGCCAGTAATAGTCTATTGCATTATTAAAGTATGCATCCCACGTATGTTAAGCATAACATCATTAAAGGATAATTAGTGAGATTAAAAAGGTTAACCACAGATATTACGGTGTTGGACAAGTTTGTAGATGAACTGCATGGAAGATTTGCACATAGGGGCTATCCATCAGAAGTAGTTAGGGAGATACTGAATGAAAATGAAAACAATGAAAGAAAAGATAATAGAATAGTGCAGGATTGGTCTATGTCCATGACACTTACTCACAGCATGAATAGTAGTAATGTTATAAAAGATATAAAAAATAACTGGAGAATTTTGCAGGCTGACAATAGGGTTAATGATTGTCTGCTCAATATCTGACTGGTTTGGCTGGCTACAATCAGTTATATTTAGAAGTTGAAGTTAAGTACAAACTTGCAGTTTTAATGATAGTACTGTACTTTATTTTTCTGTTTATTTAATTGTTTCACTGAATATTGTGATGTGTCTGTCTCTCTGCAGTTAGTTTTCTGCCCTCCCTCCCTGTTCTTGTTTTGGTGTTAATCTTGGTGGCTTTGGAATTGCCTGCCCCTCCTGTAAATCTGTGTTTGAACACTCCTCCTAGGTCCATCTCATTTGTTCATTCGAGTACAGTGAGATCATATTTTGATTTCAGACACTCCTACCAGTCCCATCTGTTCAGCTCTATCCCAGCTCTATCACAGTCTAGTGTTATTAGCTCATTCTACCGAATACAGAGAGAACATTTGAGAAGGCCAACCCACTTAGGTCCTTAACCTTGAATTATCTTCTGTTTCTCCTTTCTCCATTTACACTTTACAAAAAAAAAACAAAACTTTGCTAGAATCTCCTTGTGTTTTGACTGGGTGTGCTTCGTAGCTGATTGGTATGTTTTTGGCACTTTTTAACTGTTCAGAGTTGAATAAAACAAAAATTGAATTCAGCTCAGAATACAGTTTGAATAAATTCCATTTATTTAAACTTTATTTGCTTTAATATTGCTACACACTCAAGTGTGCTAGCTTGCACTGCACTTGAATTGTTTTTAGTGCTGTTCTAGTGTAAAAAAATTCTAAGCTTGTTTTCTGCCTTTCCTGTAACTTATTCAAGTCCAGATACAGATTTGTTGTGTTGGAGGGAAGTCTTCTAGCTTATCAGTGGGAGTGGTAAGCACCAGGTAGCCTAACAACCATGAGAGGAGTGGTTTCTGGCCCAGAAATTGTAGTTTATTGGCCACTGGGCAGTTTTTGCCATCTCTTTCAACTTCTGGTTTAAAAGGCCACATTTGCACTTGTCTCCCACCTTTCTTGTAACTAGTCTAGTCCAGATACAGATTTGCTGTATCCAAGACTGTTTGTAAGCTTTTGAGCCCCCCAAGCCTTTATGTGTCAGAGGGAAGCCTGTACTAGGTAGGTGTTGGAGGGAAGCATTCTAGCTTGTCAGTGGGAGTGGTAAGCACTAGGTCGCCTATCTACCACAAGAGTGGTTTCTGGCCCAGAAATTGTAGTTTATTGGCTGTTTGGGCAGTTTTTCCTTCTCTTTCAACTTTCTGGTTTTGAAACCCACATTTGTGCTTGTTTCCCACCTTTCCTGTAACTAGTCTAGCTCAGATACAGATTTGGTGTATCCAGGACTGTTTGTAAGCTTCTGAGCCCCCCAAGCCTTTATGTGTCAGAGGGAAGCCTTCTAGCTTATCAGTTGGAGTGGTAAGTACTAGGTAGCCTATCTACCACAGGAGGAGTGGTTACTGGCCCAGAAAGTGAAGTTTATTGGCCGTTTGGGCAGTTTTTTTCCATCTCTTTCAACTTCTGGTTTAAATGCCCGCATTTGTGCTCATTTTCCACCTTTCCTGTAACTAGTGTAGTCCAGATACAAATTTGCTGTATCCAGGATGGTTTATAGCTTCTGAGCAGTGCAAAACTTCAATTTTTCCCTTAGACCTTCTAGTTCTCTCCTCTCCTGCACTTTTACTAGCTTATCAGTCTAGCACTTTACCAGACTTGTAGCAATTATTGTAGCACACAAAAGTGCTACCAGCACTAAATGTTCTACAAGGAAAAAGCTCCAGTACTTATTATTAATACTCACCCATCCAGGCATGTCTAAAGGTCAGTTCCCTGTGCTTTCTCCTATTAACCTGGTGAACTTGGGCATCCTGAGGCAACTGCCTCATGCACACCAACAAGCCTCTCCTCTTGCCTCCCAACACTCTGACTTGCAAGACATGCACTTATATACCCATATTGGAAGCCATGCACTCCGCAGTCAAGACCAGAATAGCTGGTCAAGAGGAGAAGGTCAACACTTGCATCACACCACATGGAACACATAGCCCTCCAGAACACACACCAGCACTGCCTTCATGTAAAAACACAAACCACACACCCACCTTTGCGAAGGCTGTCAGTAAAAATCTACCCAAACAGCAGATGTCTCCAAGGCAGAAGCACACTCGACCACCACAACCAACAATCACGAGATACATAACTCTCCTAAACAGTGTGCCACTCAACCAAAGCCCCTAAGGCAGAACAGCATGCCCAGCACACTAGTCATAGGCGACACAATAGTGAGGCACACTGATGTCCCACTCACTAGATTGAATAAGGAGAAAGTAACAGTCAGCTGCCTGTCAGGTGCCAGGATCTTCCACATAATGCACGTACTCAGGTCCCTCAACAACAGGTACAAATATGACTCTGTCATTGTACATGTGGGTGTGAATGACCTGAGATGTACCTTCCTGGACTACATGAAAAGAGACATGGAGGAGCTCTTGGATTATGTAGCCCAGATGGCTATGACCCTAGCCCTGTGCAGCATCCTACCATCACCCAGAATGATACCACAGTACAAGCAGAAAATGATCGATTTCAACAATTGGCTAAATTTCTGGTGTCATTCTAAGGAGATCCAGTATCTGTCTGCCTGGGATGACATAATTAACAGACCTTGATGTTTTGCCAGAGAGGGCCTGCATCTGTCACCCCTGGGCTTCTGGATACTGGCCAATGCTCTTGCCACCCCTATAGTGCCTTTTTTAGGCGGTGTTCCAAAGACCAAATTACCACCATAACAGCTACAAACAAATGCAATCTGAGGGTCATGCTGCTCAGTGCTAGAAGTCTAAATCTGAAAATGCACTCGCTCGAAGCACTCCTTAAAATGGAGAACATTGACATTTGTGCTGTAACAGAGACCTGGTTCAAGGCAGCAGAAAGCACCCCTGCACTACCAGGCTATAACTCGTTCCACACCTTTCGGCTCCAGAACTTGGACCAAAGCTCCAAAGGCAGTGGTGTTTCCATAGTCATAAAGGATGCACACACCTCCAGACTGGTAGCCAACATAACACATTAGATATACTTCAGGTGCAGCTAACATTGGGTAAGACAGAGATTAAGATCATAGCCTGCTATAGGTCCCCAACAATGTACCAAGACTCACATTCAACGTTCCTAAGCACATTGGAGAATATTTGGGTCCAACCTAACACTCTCATACTGGGCAACTTCAACTACCCCTCTATTAACTGGGAAAACTACTCATGTACCAATACACTTGCCCAAAATTTCCTGGAATTCATTCATTCAAATGCCCTGGACCAGCTCGTTCTTACCCCCAATAGAGATAGCAACATCCTTGACCTGGTCATTACTAACATGGGCGACTGTTGCTCTACACCAGTAGTTAACTACTCCCTGGTTAGATCCGACCAAAAACTAATCACCCTGGAAATCCACAACACCCCCACCCCCCCACCCCCAGAGGTAACCACCATAAAAAACTCTTCCAAAGCTAACTTTGTGCTCCTAAAACAGAGGTGGCTAACTTCATGGCACCCATGCAAATGGAGAATAGTTGCATGACCGCCGAATCATACACCAATGCGCTGTACAAGCACATACACAAATTCATGGATCTCACCATACCCAATAGAACCAAGATGCTCTCCTCCAAAAAACGGAAGCCAATCTGGTGGTCCTCTGCTATAAACAAACACTACAACAGAAGGAGGAAACTGATGCAGAATAAACGAATGCGGAATAAGGTGAAGTCCCAACACTGAAAAAACTCCCTTATCAGCCTCAACAAAAAGTTGAGATCCCTCATCAAATCCTCTAAAGCTAGCTATGAAAACAGAATTGCAGCAGATAGTAAAGACAACCACAGGGCCTTCTATAGTTATGTAAAAAATCTCCATGGCAATACCCAGATTTGCTCTGCGTTACTGCACAATGGTACCTCCTATACCAAGCCAACAGATATTGCCAATATACTGGCTGACAAATGAAGTGCCAACATTATCCCCCCCAGAGGACTAATCACAATACCAGTAGATTGCCAGGCCCCCAGTATTACTGATGCACTGGTTAAAACAGCACTGTCCAAGGCCAAGAACACATCTTCCATGGGACCTGACAATATCCCTGGCTGTGTTCTACATGAACTACAGAGTGAACTGGCACCTCACCTGTGTGCCCTGTTCAATCACAGCCTCACCTCAGGCTTTGCTCCTACCGAATGGCGCACTGCTACAGTCATCCCTCTCCACAAAGGAGGAGTGACTATAGACCCTGGGAACTATCACCCCATTAGCTGATGAGTCTGATATGCAAAGCTATAGAACGCATCATCATGGACCTAATAAACAAGAAAATAGGGAATCTCCAAACTCTGGATCCCACACAGTTTGGTTTTGTGAAGGGTAGGTCATGCCTGCTCAACTTGGTTGACTTCTTTGAGTCAGTCACCAGAGCTGTGGATGAAGGCAAGGTGGTTCATACAGCCTACCTTGATCTGGCCAAGGAGTTTGATACCATTCACCATTAAGGAATCATAGAAAAACTCACTAAGCTAGGCATCAACTCCTATATCACTAGGTAGGTTGCAAACTGGCTCACAGATAGAACCCACAGTGTGAAAGTAGCAGACTCCAAGTCAGACTGCAGACCAGTCACAAGTGGAGTCCCACAGGGTTTGGTCCTGGGTCCTTTCCTGTTTTGTATCTACTTCTCTGAAGTCCAGGCCAACACAAAGGATCTCTGGCTGACAAAGTTCACAGACAATTGCAAGTTGGGAGCTATTATTAACTCCCCAAGTGATGTTGACATCCTACAGAAAGGCCTCACTGAGACCAAGAACTGGTGTTAGAACCATGGCCTTAAGCTCAATGCCAAAAAATGTGTCATATCTCCTTTGGAAAAACTCGGTTCCAATGAACTACCACATCGATGGTAGTCCACTGAACACAGAAGGTGTTATAAGAGATCTGGGAACACAGGTTGACAGCAGCCTCTCTTTTGACCACCACATTGCCACTGTGGTCAGAAAGTCCTTCTATGTGGCATATCTCATTACTAAGGGTTTTGTATCCAGGAAGAAAGAGGTCATTGTCTTCCTTTACTCTTCCCCCATTAAGCCAATCATCGAGTACAATGCCCCATTTGGCATGTACCTCACTAGACACCTGCAACAACTGGAGAGGCCGCAAAAGTACCTCACAAAGAGGATCCTAGGCCTTAAACACTTGTCCTATATGGACAGACTGAAAACACTCCAACTATTCTGTCTCATACCACCTACTTAGAGGCGATCTCTGCTTGACATAAAAAGCCATGTCTGATCCAGCTCTGTTAGAAATGCTACATCTAAAGAAACCCCAATCCCTCCACATCACACACTCCAGTGACCTCAACCTCATTACCACAATCAACAGAACATGCTCGAGGGACAGGTTCATAACCCAGAGACTGCCCTTGCTATGGAATAGACTTCCCATACATGTCAAACAGAACACCTCACTGGCCCTCTTCAAGAGAAACCTTGATGAATGGATGGGAAACAGAAAATTCACCCCGGGGATCACTCCAGTGGCTCTACTTGACAGAGGCACTGGGAACTAAGGTCAGGTGGCATGATGTCAGGGTAATCCTATGGGCAAGGTTTGTAAAGGCTCCAGGGCCATTAGCCCAGTACACACCTTTGAACCTATGAATCCAATGATGGGTTAATGCCCTTCTTTCATCAATAAAAAAGCTAGGAATTTTATGGAATTGTTATCACATAGAGGCCATTCCAAAGAAGTAAAACACAAAGGCACTTTCAAATGCAGCCATTGCAATCTCTGTAGATTTGTGGCATAGGGTCCCTTTGTTTAGGTAATTTCAAGTGAGAATATATGGCAGGTGCAAGGTAGGTTTAATTGTGAATTTACATTTGTTGTTTATTTAGCATAATGATTTTAATGGAAACAAAGAGGGGGAATTAGAATATAAAGAATTCAAATGGCAGATTCTTTTTAATGCATATAATGCACTTGGGTTAAATGGTGAGGTAAACTATAAAGCAGTTTTATGTAGAAAAGTACTTTATGATAAATTGAAAAAGCAAACATACTGTTTTTAGTGCTTTAGTGTTTTTATGTGTTAGTTTTTTCTTGTTTTTGCATATTTTATTAGATAATTAGTCATGGTAATTGTTGTAACACTGTTTTAAAGGAAGGGAAATCAATGGAAGGACAATTATCAGAGGTAATGTCTAAAACTTTTCAAAGTATTTAATCTGTCCAATAGACCTTTAACTGAACAAGAAATAACGGTTCTGAGTAGAGGCTTTAACTTTATCCCTTCTAAAAGGCAGACATTATACAAACTTTAATTGATTTGAAGGGTTATACACGAAAATTAAATTCAAAATTGCTGTTTGGTAATGCATTAATATACATAAAAGTGATTTTGTTGTACCAAGTGTATATAATCCACCATTGCATCCCACTATTAAAGCTTTTCAGGGAATATGTGAAGTAGAAATTAAGGATTTATTACACAAAAATGACAAAAGTAGAGCAGGAAAGTTTTTTATCTATTAATAATGATTATTCAATTTGGGTCATGAGGGCAAATAAAGGGGCTTCTGTGGTGATTATTAACCAATCTGATTATGTAAAAGGTATCCAAGAACTGTTGTTAGATGAACAGTTTTATAAAAAAGTATCAAAGAAAGACGTGTAAGCTTTATAAATACTTTGATTCATGGTTATATGAGAGTGTATGTGAGGGGGTAATTTCTGAATCTATGTATGCTTTTTTTTCAAACATCGAAACCTGAAGGGGGAAGTTTATTTGGTATACATAAGATTCACAAAAATGAGAACAATCCACCTTATAGGCCTGTGGTTTCTACACCTGCTTCAAAATTGGAACCCATTTCCAAATTTATATAAAGGGAACTTTTAAAATTGGTTCGGAAGTATGACTCATTCATCAGAGACTCGTTTGATTTTTTAAATAAAATCAAAGATAAATATGTGGCACCTGAAGATTTGATAGTCACAGTATATGTGAAGTCACTTTACACCTGCATTCCACATGACATTGGTTTAGAATGGGTGGGAAATATGTTAATCAACAGTGAAGAGTATGAAGTGGGAGAATGTAAATTCATGTTAGAATGTATGGAATATATATAAACATTTTTTTTCAAGTTTGAAAGTGAAGTTTATTTACAAATGAGAAGAGTGGCTATGGGAGCCAGGATGGCTCCAAATTATGCCAACTTGGTCATGGCTTACTGGGAAACTAAAATTTTGACTGAGTTGGAAGGTAGTGAAAAAATTGACCTATATTATAGATTTACTGATTATTTGTTTTTTGTTTGGAAGGGCACAAATATGGAACTAGTTACATTTATTGACAATATGAATAAGAGTACTACTTTTCTTAGTTTTTGTGTTGTATCAAGTACTACTAGCATTTGTTTTTTTGGATTTAGAGGTGTTCAAACAAAACAAAGAATATCATTTGGGTTCTACTATTAGTTACAAAAATGTGGCCAGTAATAGTCTATTGCATTATTCCAGTATGCATCCCACGTATGTTAAGCATAACATCATTAAAGGACAATTAGTGAGATTAAAAAGGTTAACCACAGATATTACGGTGTTGGACAAGTTTGTAGATGAACTGCATGGAAGATTTGCACATAGGGGCTATCCATCAGAAGTAGTTAGGGAGATACTGAATGAAAGTGAAAACAATGAAAGAAAAGATAACAGAATATTGCAGGTTTGGTCTATGTCTATGACACTTATTCATAGCATGGATAGTAATGCTATAAAATATATTATAAAAAGTAACTGGAGAATTTTGCAGGCTGACAATAGGGTTAATCCAATGGCAGGTTCATGCTGTTCTTTCATCAATAAAAAACCTAGGAATTTTAAGGAGTTTTTGTAACATAGAGGCCATTCCAAAGAAGTAAAAAGCAAAGGCACTTTCAAATGAAACCATTGCGATTTCTGTAGATTTGTGGCAGACCCTTTTTGAAGTCATTTCAAGTGAACAAAATATGGCAGGTGCAAGGTAGGTTTAATTGTCAATCTACATTTGTTGCTTATTTAGAAAAGTGCTCTGCATGTACATCATTCTACATTGGTAAAACCAATAGGAGATTTAAGGAGAAGGATGCATGAGCCCTTATATGCTATAAAAAGTAAAACTTTAGACAGTGCACTTTATAAGCACACCTTGTAATGTGCCAATTTTAAAAAGTTTTTGTTTTGTGTACTAAACAATGTGCCTAATGATTTTAATGAACACAAAGAGGGAGAATTAGAATATAAAGAATTCAAATGGCAGATTCTTTTTAATGCATATAATGCACCTGGGTTAAATTGTGGGGTAAACTATAAAGCAGTTTTACGTAGAAAAGTACTTTATGATAAATGCAAAAAGTAAACATACTGTTTTTAGTGCTTTAGTGTTTTATGTGTTAGCGTTTCTTGTTTTTGCATACTTTATTAGATAATTAGCCATGGTAATTGTTGTAAGTATGTGATTGATGATTTTAAAATTGATTTATCGTATTTAAAACACAGAAAAATGTTTTTTTCCTTGTTCTGATGAAGGCTAGCATCTGAAAGTGCATAACCTTTGTGGATTAAAAAGATTTTGATACACCTGGTGGTTCTGTTCTCCAAGTTTGCTGCATTTGGTATGGTAGTTTTTCTCAGTCTGTTGTTTTATCCTACCTGAGAAGCTTTTTTGAGCACAGTTTTCTTTGGAAATAGTAGACAGCTACAGGGTAGATAGAGATATACTCCAGGAACTATGCAACCTCTGTCATCTTCACCTGAGACCAAGGGCAAACCAAGGGGAGCCAATATAGAAGGAGACCAAGGTATGTGTAGCACTTATATTATTAGCTATAATACTTTAATATAACATAATACTTATTACTTATTAGCTACAGAAACCTTTCCTTGACCCAAAGAAGACATGCTGGGAGTTTCACAGGCATCATCATCCAGAATCCTACACCAATTACTCAATGTTATGCTATGGCATACCAGAAACTATATATATTTCCCCCTACCCCCAAGAACAGAGCTAGACTTATGCAGAAATGTTACCCCATAGCACACTTTTCTGAAGTCTCCAGTGCCATAGACTTCATGCATATTGAAATCAAAGTACCACCCAGGGAACTGGGATGTCTCTGCATCAACAGAAAGGGGTTCTACCCATTAAATGCCAGTTTGTATGTAATGCTAAGGGAATCATCCAGAATGTGCCTGCTGGCAACTGTGGCAGTTACCACAGTTCACATATCTGGCACAACTCACAGCACTACCAGAAGTTTTCTGTAGGTGATGTTCCACAAGGCCATTTACTGGGGGATGCACTCAAAACATTGCTGATGGCACCCATCAGAAATTCACACCCACCCACAGAGGTATACTATAATGAGGCAAATGCTCAAACAAGAAATATCATAAAGCATGTATTTGGGCTGTTGAAGTCACAGTTTCAGTGTGTAGATATATTGGGGGGGGGTCTGCAGTACGATCTTAGCACTTCTGCTGAAATTATCACAGTCTTTGTTCTGTCCTACACAATATCATCCTGTGAAAACAGCTGCAACAGGAACACCAATCGCTAGGAGCAAACGTTCCACCACCATGTAGATGTGCACAATATGCTCTTGTCCTGGCCAAGAGGCAATGGATAGTTCACATGCTGATCATCTAAGGGGCACACCTTTCATCCTATAATATGTATATATATATATATATATATATATATATATATATATATATATATAGGTTCATAGGTAGGTACTAGGCTATTGACCCTAAGGCCTATATAAGCCTAGCCAAAGGTACCCTGGCTTTCGCCACCCAAGAAAATTATTTTCCTGTGCCACTGTTGAGCAGAGCCACAGAAGTGATCCCCGGGGTGAATTTCCTATCTCCCATCCAATCATCAAGATTTTTCTTGAAGAGTGCTAATGAGGAGCTTTGTTTGATATAGATAGGTAGTTTGTTCCAGAGTATGGGAAGACTCTGGGACAGGAATCTATCCCTCCAGCATGTTCTGTTTATTGTGGTGACGAGGTTTAGGTCGCTAAAGCGTGTAGCTCGTAGGGATTGGGATTTCTTTAAGTGGAGCATGTCTAAAAGCTCTGGGTTTCACATAGCTTTGTGTGTTAGGCAGAGATCGCCTCTGAGTAGGCAATATGCAATGAAGTAAAGCTGCAGTTTTTTGAGACGGTCTGCATAGGGCATCTCTTTGAGGCTGGTAATCCTCTTTGTGAGGTATTTCTGTGGCCTTTCCAGTTGTTGTAGATGTCTTGTGAGGTACATACCAAAAGGGGCATTGTACTCTATAATGGGTCTAATGAGTGACGAGTAGAGGGGAACAATGACCTCTTTTTTCCTGGATGAGAAACCTTTTGTGATGAGGTGCGACACATAGAAGGATTTCCTGACTATGGTGGAGATGTGATTATGAAAGGAGAGACTACTGTCTACCTGTGTCCCAAGGTCTCTTATCACACTTTCGGTGTTAAGTAGACTACCACCTATGTGGTAGTTCATGGGTACTGAGTTTTTACCAAAAGGAATGACAATGCACTTTTTGGCATTGAGCTTGAGGCCATGGCTTTGACACCGGGCATCTGTCTCAGCAAGGCCCTTTTGTAGGATGTCCACATCTTTTGGAGTTTTGATTATGGCTCCTAGTTTGCAGTCATCTGCAAATTTCATTAGCCAAAGACCTTCTGTGTTTTCCTGTACTTCAGAGTAGTAGATACCAAACAGGAGGGGACCCAGGACTGAACCCCGTGGTACTCCACTTGTCACTGGTCTCAAGCTGGATTTAAATTCTGCTACTTTCACAGTGTGGGTTCTGTCAGTGAGCCAGTTGGCAACCCATCTTGTGACATAGGGATTTATACATAGTTTAGTGAGTTTATCTATAATTCCAGAGTGGGGGATGGTATCAAAAGCCTTGGCGAGATCTAGTTAGGCTGTGTGAACCATCTTACCCTCATCTACAGATTTGGTGACTGCTTCAAAGAAGTCTATCAGATTTAGGAGACATGATCTGTCTTTTACAAACCCGAACTGGGTGGGGTCCTGAGTTTGGAGATTACCAATGTCATTGTTTATAAGTTCCATGATGATATGCTCCATAGCCTTGCAGACCAGGCTCGTTAGGCTAATGGGGTGGTAGTTTCTGGGGTCTGTGGTGGCTCCCCCTTTGTAGAGTGGATAACTGTCGCTGTGCACCATTCAGTGGGCACATAGCCTGAGGTGAGGCTATGATTGAACATGGTACTTAGGTGGGGTGCCAGTTCGTTCTGTAGTTCATGTAGAAGGCAGCCTGGGATGCCGTCAGGTCCCATAGATGCTGTGTTCTTGGCTTTGGACAGTGTGTTTTTTACCTGTGCAGCATTGATTACAGGAACTTTGCATTCTTCTGGTATAGAGATGGGCCCTTTAGGGAATGACAGAGGGGTAGAGTTAGCACTGAACCTATCTGCCAGGATGTTGGCAATATCCGTTGGTTCTGTATATTTAGTGCCATTGCGCTGTTACTCAGAGCAGAGCATATATCAGTAAAACTGATGCCAGGGAACACTCACAATCTTTATTGCTTCATGTAATGGTTGTTTACTGCTAGCATCAGACAGAGTAGTCCTAAAAGACAACAGTCATAACTGCAGGACTATCAAGGTAAGTGTTAAAACTGTAGTAGAAAAATAAATGTGTTAGAACAGGAATGAATGGCAGATACCTGCCTAACTGTTACTTGTAAATGTAGTCAAGTAGAATGTGTATAAGTTGTCCAACAATATCATCAATATCTGACATGATCAAATAACCTGGCCCATGTAAATGAAATACCAACTATAGAAAAAAGCATTCCAAAAAGAGTACTTATCCCTACACTCCCACAAGTGGAGCAATAAGCAAGATTGACAACAGCCTCCTACCTTTCAAATTACCTAGCTACATGGCTACCTTTCAGTGTAGATTCATCCCTCTGAGCATTCTGAAGATGCAAATGAGGTATGAACTCATTAGAATTGCTGAATACCAAACTTTTAATTTTGTGTAGCAGATGTAAACATACTGTAGAATCTAGACCATTGTTAGGAGCTAATGGCTTGCAACTGTGAATGATTACTCTGACTAAAGCAAAACACAGTAATGCGCAGGCACCCTTCACTGAAGTGAGTGTGGAAGTGAGGATGCACTTATAAAGTGTAGAAATAACTGCAGTGAGCTTTTAAACAAAACTAAACACCCCACATGTTTATTTCTGCGGCATAATAGCAGACTTTCCTGCCTTTGCTGAAAACTGTTGTTGACTGCTATATATTTATATGAACCCTTGAAAGAAAAATGAGAGAATATGCACTAGAGATCACTTGTCTAATAGTAAAACAGAGATAAAGGAATTATATGTGGAATACAAAGAGAAAGCAGAACTGAATTTTTGCAAACATATTTATTTATTTTACATTTGTTGACCTGGAATGTCGACTGAGCTATTGCCTTTTTCAGCAGAGGCCCAGGGAGAAAAACTCCACAACAAAAATATGCAATCATAGAAATGACACAAAATGACATATGCAAATGATATATACAAGAATATTAGAGAATTACAAATGAATTACAGTGCTAATATACCTTCTATATAATTAAAAAAAAACTAGAGGGTGGTTTCATAACAAGAAGAATAAATAAACCAGTGAGGAAGGCTGTAAGCCCAGAAAGGATAAGAAAGAGGGTTGGCTCAAGCTTTAGGGGTTATGTATAAAGTTTGATAGTGGGGTTCAGATGGGGGTAGAAGGAAATCAGTGTGGTAAAAGGAGAAGTATAGATACCTCATTTAACAGAAACCTAATTAATCTAGCAGCTTCATAACTGGGTTAGGGTTAGAACAAGGTTTGATATCTAAATGTATGGAATTATACCCTATTGAAGGTTTAATAGCAAATTCCATCACATCTAATGAACAAGTGCCTGCAACCTTGCTCATATTTAAGGAGATCTTTAAGTTAATCACCCTCACCCCTGTGAGCCATTCCCAAATTTAGTCAATTATCCCATAAGAATCAAACTCTGCACATTATGGCTGTAAGACAGACACCTACCCTTCTGAACCATTACAAAATTAGCCAATAAGTCCTAATGAGAGTCAAGCCCTGCATGTTGTAGCAGTATAGCAAGCACCTTAACTCATATTAAAATCGCACGACATGAGCAATTAACTAAGGGTTAGAAAGCATAGTAAATTATGAACTATGGTAATCACTATCAAGTATGAAACAAATGTTACTCCGCCAATATCAAATAGTACCATGCTTGCAAACCTTTACTCTTACCAGTAATGAGCAGGGGAGCTAGCATGACTGCCCTTCTCTTAAAATGAGGCACAGTTTGCAAGTTGAACAAAGCTATAAATAAAGCTATAAATAAAGGTGGGACAAGACCCCATATTTCTTTTCTTTCTTTTTTTTTATGGGAAATATAGCCTACCATTGAGAGGTATGATCGGAGTGCATCCCCATAACCTTGTCCTAAAATGTGTAACCGCCAGCAACCAAAATACCTAAGGCCCACACCTCATGGTTAAACACAGACAGGCAGGAATGTCACCCTGCTCTAATTCCCAAACTGGCAAGTCTCTTACCTGGATAAAATGGCAGTACCCCACTCCGAAAACACATAATTGAATCAGCCTACCAGTAGTGAAATTGAAGAGAGAAAACACATGCGGTGTCCATTTTTCCTGTTTTCTCACTTTTTTTTTTTTTAATTTATTTTCCATTGCCGATACTGCCACACATGTGCAGTAGCAACTTCATCCTCCCACTGAGCTCGCAGTCCATGAAATACCATCTCTGCTCTTTCCAGCCCCCAACCTCCACAAAACATCCAAGACCCACATGAGCATGAAAGCAGATATCTCCGCAGCTGCTGGCAACAAAAAAACCCAAAATTGGAAAACCAAGCTCTCTCTGCAAGCCAGCAACCAACCAAACCAGCTAGCACTCACCAGTGGGTCATCACCTACCAGCCACCAGTCGAAAGGAAGAAGGAAAAGAACTCCACACCGCCCTTCTGTGCATCATCCATACACTGCAAGAACAATACTTTGCATCCCTCAATAGTTCACATTGTCCCCATTCCCCACAACAGGCCCATCCACCCTCAAGTTGCTACAGCAGAGGAACCACAAACCTGCAAAACACACCACAAATACTGAGAATATAGCATTCACAGCATTCCAGTACTCTACAAAAATGACTGTGTACCTAAAACCATGTTGTCTGCACAAATCATAAATGCAATTTCCTGTAAAGCAGTTTTTTTTTTCCTACTGCAACATTATAACATGCAAGCGCAACAGCACCCCCCCCCCCCAGTGGAACCCATAGCCCACGGAAAAAAAAAAACAACATTGTCTTCCTCACTTTCCTTCACCCTGATAAGTGTTATCCACTTGATGAGAGTGGGAAAGAAATCCAGTCTACCTTTAACCACCAACTCCAGCTGGACCTGTGTACCTCGCCACTCACACGACAGTGGCTAACCACTATGCTGCCTAATAACCCGCAGCCCAAAGCCTGTGAAAGATGATAACTAAGAAAACCCCAGGAAGGTCACAATCTCTCCGGGACCCTCCCAAACAATACCACCCGAGATCTCTCACCGCATTACCCAACCGTGACCTGACCCCAAGTCAGCAATAACAATTAGAACTATGTTCCTCCACAATCAATGCTGAGGGCCCCAAATTCAGAGCAGCGAGAGCTCAATTGACTGACATATAGGTTCCTGAGCTTCACCACCTTCTTCACCTTTCTGATACATATTCAGCAGCGTGATCCAAAGCAGGATCAGCAGAATTTTAATTACCTAACGAGACAACAGACCCCACCACTGATTAAACAGTATACCATATAGATATACATATATATATATATATATATATTTGAAGATGTCCAAGGACAAAATGGTCTGTTCCAAACCTAAAGTCTTTCGGCTTTTCCCAGTTAGGGGTCACCACAGCAGAACTCCAGTCCGCTAATGATTGGCAGTGGATTTTTACAGTGCCGAGGTGCCAGCCCAACACCCAACCTTCAAAGAAAGCACACCCATTCATGCACGCACCTACCTGCATGTTGTTAACATCACTCAACTGCGGGGAGGACATGCAGACTCCACAAGATGGCGTTCAAGCCGAGAATCAAACTGGTGAACCTCTTACTGTGAGGCGACAACGTTAACCGCTGTATCACCACAGCCTGGACTGTTCCAAACCTCAATTACCAGAATGTGAGCTGCATTCTGATATTTTAAAATGACTGAAATTGGTAATTACCAGAGAGAAAATAAATATAATTAGCATGAATTTAAAACAAATATATAAGTATTATTTCTTAAATTTTTACTTAAAAAATGAAGTTTATATCTAATTGAAGGTGCGTTATAATCCATGCTGTCTGGTGACCATTATATTGGTTCTCTTACTGAAAACTGTGTTACATTCCTTTCAATAAAGGTTCTATGACAGTGAGGGAATGAAAGGAGAAAATAATTAACTGAATGATGAATGAGAAAGGAAGCTTGAATACAATGGAAACAAATAGGCAATAATGCATTACGTTAGCTCTTGTAATGCATGCAGTAGGTCCTGAGTTCAATGTTAAAGAAACAAATATGCTGACTGAAATAAGGACAGATAGCAATATTCCCAAAAACATGCACAGGAAACACTGATACAAACATTAAGCATCTACACACTCTAAATCAACCACCAACACACATATACAC